>NC_054744.1:10234391-10575807 GCF_018143015.1 Lytechinus variegatus
AGACGATTCACACTCCTCGCGCGAAGCGCCGGCGAAGAAGAAATCGTCTAGATAATGCAGAATGCGGTCAGTATTAGCTAGGTTGCGACAACAAGACTCGAGAAAAGTGCTAAACCGTTCAAAGTGCGCACATGATATAGCACAGCCCATAGGCAAACATTTGTCGTAAAAATATTCCCCGTCAACGCAGAAACCGAGGAGTTCAAAATCAGAAGGGTGGACCGGCAGCAGCCGAAATGCAGATTTGATATCTGCCTTGCCCATAAATGCACCTTGACCGAGGCGTGAAACAAGATTAACAGCTTCGTCGAACGAAGTGTATGATACGGAGCATAGATCTGAGTTAATAAACTCATTGACCGATTGACCTCGAGGAGCTGAGAGGTGTTGAATAAGGCGAAATTCCCCCGGGGTACGCTTGGGAACAAGCCCTATAGGGGAGCAGCGAAAATTCGGAAAGGGTGGATTTTGGAAAGGACCGGCAATTCTACCCAGGCTAATTTCTTTCTGTATCTTATCCTTTAAAATATCCTTCAGCTCCCCTGCCGATTTCAGATTTCGTGAAGAAACAGGGTGACGGAGCCCAGTAAAACCAAGAGAGAACCCAAATCGGAACCCAGAAATAAGTTGGGCGGCATCATCGCGTCTGGCGTACTTATTAAGAAAACGAAGCATGCGTTTCAAATTAATTGGTGTTTGAGCCTGGCACCCGTTTGCTACTGGCGGCGGCGGCGGGTTTGACGCAGGCGTGGGTGCCATGGGAAGTTGCGGAACAGTTTCTGCATCTGTGCAGAAAACGGCAGTTAACTCGGCTGCATGACCCGGTGTCATTGAATGCGTAACAGAGCAGCGGGGGTCGGGGGATGCCGACGCGGTTTGAACCATATTGCCGAGACGGGGGCATGCGGCTTGCTCCCCGCCCGTATGGGCGAAAGGGCTGGCTCCTGGAGGCGAGGGATGACGAGGCGGGATATTGAAAATTGTGATCGCTGTTGTGATTGTCAGCCATAGTTCAGAGTCGATTGACGCCCAGGATCTAAAGGGGTGACGCGCCTGACGGAGGCGAAATTGCGCATCATAAGACCGCCAATTGACCCCCCCATATCGTACAATGGAACGTACGATGTCCATGTACTTCAATAATTCCCGAGCCCGAGCTGGATGACGCTCTAGATATATCGACGCGAAAATCAGAAAAGCTGATGTCCACTGTTCAATATTAGACAGCACAGGGGGCTTGCTATGCGGCCGCAAAACTACTGCAGCCCCCGTAGAACAGAGGCTGAATGATTGAGCGGAATCTAACTGCGCGCCGTCCCTTTTTAGTAGCAAACCGAGATCAAAATATTCACCACTCCAAATCTTTTCTTTGATCCCGAGAGGAACCTCACTACCCAGCTCATCGCATACGCAGCTCAGCATAGCCGGCTGTGTCGGAGGGGTAATGCCAGAAGCATCATAAATGGGGAGGGTAACAGGAGTATCAGGGGGATGTGAAGGCGCCTGAATTTCATGAGTTGCCTCAGAACTATGCGCAGCGCCGGGAGGGGTAACTATGGGCCAGGGAGCCCCTACAGTATCAGACTCACCGTTTATAATACTCGTGCCGGCTCCAGCGACGTCCTCTTCGACGACCGAGGTAGACGATGCACTCCCAGTCCCAGCCTTCCGCGTGCGACGAGGCGTTGCAGGCTTGCCAGCATTTTTCCTTCCCTGCTTTACTTTCGGCATTTTCAACTACTCCAAAAGATGACGTGGAAAGACAGAGGCTGCTCAAAAGTTAGAGTGAACTTAGAATCCGGGCACAGAAAACCGGCAGACAGGATAATGACGAGCTGTGGTATATTCAAGTACTCACAATTGTCACAATAGTCGAAAATGAGACGTAAAAGAGACGTAGAATCCAAGCAAAAAGAGCTCACCGACGACAACACAGGAGGATGGTGTACTGAGGTAGATTCAACGAATTCCGAAAAATTGTCATAAGTTAGCAAGTAATAAGTAGCAGGCAGGTCGTACAGCGCAAGGAGAATAAACAAATGACGAGTTAAAAAGACTCAAATCCTGCAAAGCGTCCTGAAACTGCATGTAACTTTATCAAGAGAGTAGTAATACCAGCAAAGCGTCCTGATTTTTCCTAACAACAAATGTTAAACAAGTGCAGCAAGGCGTCGAAATTTGTAGGAAATAGAAATTTGTAGGAATTGGAAATAATCAAACAAGCGATCGAAATTAATACGACCTGCTACTCTGAACACCACGAAGAAAAGTGAGGAGGTAGGGAAGAAATCTCCCCGCCAATAATTTTTTGTCAACAAAGTCGTAAAACTGGACCACCTGTCCGCGCCAAGATCGCCAGGCGGGGAGATTTCCAACTACGCCCTTGATGTCTAGACTCTGGATAACCGCTTGTTAACGAAATACTTTCGCTAAAAGATATTACATCGTATCTTTGGAGGTTTTGAGTCTCCAGGATATTGAGCATTTATCTAACAAGTTTTTAAGTAAAATTCTGACTTTTTTCTAATTAGACGGCTCTACGGATAATTCCGGTATTGCTCTTACCTGGACGCTTAAACCGTGAGTAGTTCAATCATTTTTTTTTACTCAACTCAACCATTTTTTCGTTCAGTATCTATTTTTCCTTATTTCTAATGAATTTTTTTCCAATTAACTAATAATTATTGATATAATTAGTTAACACATTATAGATATCCTAGACTGGAATGATTATCACCGTCAATTTTCCAGACTTAAGCTCTCTTACATGAAAATGTTTTATACAATGTCTCCTGCCTACATTAGAAAGAAAAAACGAAGACATTGGCCTGTATTCTGAGGTCAGGTCTAACTTAGACCATGGTCCAACTCTGTTATAAAATTATGGGAAGCCAAAAGAGTCATTTTTTTATTATTAAATTGTATGTTTCTGATATGTGCTCTTCCCTGATTCTTCAATGGTAAAGACAATCATCTATTTATACTTCTAAGATAATTATGAATGATTTGAGAGTCAAATGAGCTGAAATAGGATATCTCTACTGTTAGTGATTTATGTAACAATTGGCTATCCATACTTAAACCACAACTTTAAACCTGAGTTTCAGTTAAACCTAACTTCAGAATACAGGCCATTGAGATTCCATACGAGGAAAGTGAATCATAATTATCTTGCCTAAACCTAACACTATATGAACAAGTGCAACAAATTAGGCCTAACATCTTTGCATAAAAAAATTAAAAACTTTTCAACTTTTAAAAGAGAAATTCTACTTATTTCCCCTAAATGCTTGTAATATATAATGCCTAAAGATATAATGATCTTTAATTGAATGTGACAATTAAAAAAAAAAACGATTGATAGCTTCGCCATATTTTTAAAATGTTTTAGGCAGCCATTTAAAGCTGGAGTTTTCTTCTTGGGAAGTGACGGCGAGATTCCTGGCAAATCAAAAGGTAAGATTATTGATAGAGGATTGTATTAATTTTGATCATTTATGAATTTTTGTGTAGTTTTTGTTTTTACATGTCCATACCCCAATACAAGCCTCCTAAATAAGAAAGAAAGGCACTGGAGATTTCCATTATAGTATTTACTTTTACAAATGGATCATGGATCCTATTATCAGGTTATTTATAAAAAAATGAAATAAACTAGAAAAAATAGGGTAAAAATCTAGATTCGAGTGCAAACTGACTGACAACACTCGTTTATGCTGCTGTACAAAACGCGTAATTAGATTGAGGGTTCGTGAGTAAAGCCCAAATAATGTGATTTTTGTGTGTATTGCCGAAGTTTGTTTTCTATACTAGATGCTTCAAAGGCCAATGTATGGAAGCTTAAAAGTGCCACCGAGATGTTGAGATAATTATCTTGGGAAGTCGACATCTTGATAGCAAAAGATCAGATGACGAGATCCTCGATCTCATCATGTTGACATCTTGTAAAAGAGATGATGAGATGACAAGATACCGGATCTCATCATGTCAACATCTTTTAGAAGAGATGATGAGATGACAAGATCCTGGATCTCATCATGTCAACATCTTTTAGAAGAGATGATGAGATGACAAGATCCCGGATCTCATCATGTCAACATCTTGTAGAAGAGATGATGAGATGACAAGATCCCGGATCTCATCATGTCAACATCTTGTAGAATAGATGATCAGATGACAAGATCCAGGATCTCATCATGTCAACATCTTTTAGAAGAGATGATCAGATGACAAGATCCCGGATCTCGTCATGTCGACATCTTTTAGAAGAAATGGTCAGATGACAAGATCTTCGATCCATGATCATGTCATCTAATCATCTCTTCTTAAAGATGTAGACATGACGAGTTACGAGATCATGACATCTGATCATCTCTTCCACTGGATGTAGACATGACGAGATCCAAGATCTTGTCATCTGATCATCTCTTCTACAAGATGTCAACATGATGAGATCCGAGATCTTGTCATCTGATCATCTCTTCTACAAGATGTCAACATGATGAGATCCGGGATCTTGTCATCTCATCATCTCTTCTACAAGATGTCAACATGATGAGATCCGGGATCTTGTCATCTCATCATCTCTTCTAAAAGATGTTGACATGATGAGATCCGGGATCTTGTCATCTCATCATCTCTTCTAAAAGATGTTGACATGATGAGATTCGGGATCTTGTCATCTCATCATCTCTTCTTAAAGATGTCCACATGATGAGATCCGGGATCTCGTCATCTTATCTTTTGCTATCAAGATGTCGACTTCCCGAGATAATTATCTCAACATCTCGGTGGCACTTTTAAGCTTCCATACCAATGGGATAGGGCGCTTGGGGAAGGGGGGGGGTGCAATATAATGTTTCACAACCAAGAAAAATAAAGAAATGTAAACAAAAAATTATTGTAAGAAGGACAAGATTTTTCTATCCATTACGTCAAAATCTATCACAAAATTTGATTTTCATTAGAAATGAGTCAAAATTTTGCTCATCGGGAATTCAAATTGTTTTGTTGGGCTTAATTCTGAAATCATTTTGCTCATTATAGTACTGCCTCTAAATAATTGTGTTATTTTTTGAACGATGATAGATGTACATCTTGAGACAGCCTGTGAATACGAGGGACCCACGCTTCATCCATTTGCTTACAGAGTCCACGCACACAAACTAGGTAAGATGTAGGATGTAGTTTTAAACCATTGCGTATTAAAGTTATATCAAAGATTTAACAATGTAATTTTCTTTGGGGCGAAATGTTCACATAAATGCCCATTATATAATTGTTCAAGTCAGTGGCATTTATACAATCATTGTTGACGGCATCAACACTATCATCATGATCACCAACATCATCAACAACACCATGATCACCAACACCAATATTATCACCATCAGCAACAGCAGCAGCAGCATGATCATCATCACCACCACCACCATCTTCATTATCATTATCATCATCATCATTATCATAGCAGGGCCCGCTGGGAGAACAATTTTCGGAACTGTGGCTACCCTGGGTAAATATACAGATATTATTATCATCGTCATCATCATAATCATCATCATCATCATCAATCATCATAACCACCATCAACATAATGAAATTTTGATAGATATCCATATTTTGTCAAAATAAGAACAAGAAATGAGTAATAATTGAAGCATTGTCATCATTAGCATCAGTATCGACGCCCTATCACGAACTGTCGTTATCGCCAGCCTAATCCGTCCGCCCCCCTGTACATGCGGACAACCAGGTCCCGTAACCCAAAATAATCGTACGCTAGATTTTGACGATCAATTCTTTGTAGTCAATACAATCAATTGAAAACAAAGAAGATCTATGATGTTTGCTAAGCTTTGTGTTATCGACCCCAGAGGATATATTCCTAAAATTAAAACATCTAACTTAAAGAGTTTCATCATTGAAACAAACATTCATTTTTTGTCAAAGTACCTAATCCTTGTAATTATGTTCAAACCCCTACAGGACAGTTGATATCTGGCTATCGAATCAGGGACGAATTCTGGACAGAGATTGGTAAACGAAGCCCACAATTACCTCAGGTAAAGATTTGTTTGATATCATTATTATGAAGCTGATAGATGTTTACGTAGTTAAAAATTAAAACGAGAAGAGGGGAGGAAGACGAATATGAAGGGGAGGAAGACGAATATGAAGAGGAGGAAGAAATGATAAGGAAGATGAGGAAGAAATGGAAGAAGAAAAGGAGAATAGGAGGAAGAAGAGAAGGAGAGCAGGGTGAAGAAGCCAGGGAAAAGGACAAAATAGAGAAGAAAGAATTTAGAAAAGAGACAAATTTTCCAACAAAAAAAAAGAATAAGAAAGAAGACGATGATGCCATCAATGAGGTGAAGAGAGACAGATGGGAGAGAAAAGGGCGAAAGGCATGGTGACAGGGTTTATCAGGTCCATCCGTGTATTATTAGTTCTATGACCACTTCAGAATACAGTGATGTTTTGAAATCAATTTCCCTCCACAGATGTTCAACCCAATCACAAAGGATGTTGAGATTCGATCAGGAGACTTACTGGTAAGATATATTCAGGTTTTTTCTATTGCATTTAATGGCAAGAGAGTTAATCGTCAATATTGCGACCATCATCAGCGTCACCACCTTCAACAACACCAACATCATCAATATCATATCCTGCACCATCATCATCATCACCATCATCATCAATACCATCATCATCATCATCATCACCATCATAATAAATACCACCATCATCATCACCATCATAATCAATACCATCATCATCAATACCATCATCACCTTCATCATCATCACCATCATCATAATCATCATAATCCTCATCATCATCACCATCATCACCACCACCATCATCATCATCATCTACACAACCACCATATTTCATTCAACCACCTATAAGATAGACCTTCTTTCAATTTAAGGAATGATGGTTTGGAATATGAATTAATATCAAACTAAATAATTACAGAAATACTACAAAAAAATTCACATCCTTATACAGGTATTTAATTTGCATCGCAACAGTGAAAATACAATGAAGATCAGATGTGTAAAATTTCACATTTTATTAAAAATTGTATGAATTTAAAAACAACGATGTTCAACAAATGAAAGTAATAAATACACACACACATCATACAAGTGAGCTTTTTTTGTCAGTCAATCTCTGTGATGGAATGATCTCTTTAAAGGTCAAGTCCACCTCAGAAAAATGTTGATTTGAATCAATAGAGAAATATCAGACAAGCATAATGCTGAAAATTTCATCAAAATCGAATGTAAAATAAGAAAGTTATGACATTTCAAAGTTTCGCTTATTTTCAACAAAATAGTTTTATGAACGAGCCAGTTACATCCAAATGAGATATTCGATGATGTCACTCACTATTTCTTTTGTTTATTATTGTTTGAATTATACAATATTTCAATTTTTACGAATTTGACGATTAGGACCTCCTTGCCTGAAGCACAAAATGTTAGAAATAATGGAATTCCACGTGTTCAGGGAGGAATGAAACTTCATTTCACATGACAATGATGAGAAAATAAAAATATTTCATATTTCGTATAATAAAATACAAAAGAAATAGTGAGTGAGTGATGTCATCAACTCTCTCATTTGGATGTAACTGGCTCGTTCATATAACTATTTTGTTGAAAATAAGCGAAACTTCAAAATGCCATAACTTTCTTATTTTACATCCGATTTTGATGAAATTTTCAGTGTTATCCTTGTTGAATTTTTCTCTTTTTATTCAAATCAAGTTTTTGTTGGGGTGGACTTGTCCTTTGAATAATTATGATTATAGGAACACTATACAGAGCACAATATGTAATCAATCACTTCCTTTATACTGAAAATGAATAATGTACCAGCAAATGTCTATAGTATTGCATAAAATGCATAGCACAAATCGTTTCATTTACATTTCAATCAAGCATTTGTAAGATTCTACCACTAAAAACAATTCTTTTTTTGCTCTCCTTTTCGGAAAATATCAGGCAGCACGGTGCACGTATGATAGTGACAGAGATGAGACTACATACACTGGGTAAGTATAAAGATAGACCACATAAGTACACCAAAGATTTTGAGAAAAAAGCAGTATAGTAAATTAATTTTTCACAATCACAGATTACATTGCACAAAAGTGTTCCTATTCAACTCAAATAATCAGACATATCTAATATCTGATGACAACAGTGTAGAGATGCAAGAATTCTACATGTATGTAGTTTCAATAGAAATCGACCTATGAAGGCCCTACCTATATGCTTCAAGACATTCTGTCCTGAGTAGGGTTTTTACCCAGGGGTAGGAAAGGTGTGGGGGGGGGGTCAAGTCAAATGATCAAGGAAACATATAAGTAAGTGATAAAGAATGATTTGAAATTCTTCAATTGGTTTGTGCTAAAAAGAATCCAGAACACACCTTTTTGTGAGAGTACTTTTTTAGACAAATTAAATATCAAACAGATAATCCCATATTCTCAAACCAGGTTCAAGTTAAACTCTGGTATAAAGTTTTGGCTTAACTACGGATAGCCAATTATGACATCGATCTATAACAGTACAAGTTCAATTTTTCAGCCCATATGACACTTTAATCATTCATTACTGCCAGGGAAGTAATAACTTCTTTATTACCAAATATGAGTAAAGAGCAAAGTAATCAGAAGAAATGAACAATGATGAAATTGTTAACATGTTTGTCTTCCCATAATTTCAGCATGGTAAGACAAACCATTCAGTATAAGGATCACAGAATTGTATGGCAGTGGGGGGGGGGGGGACGAGATATGTGGCCCTGTTCACTTTGTAATTTTTATCTTCCTAAAATGTGAAGGGGGGGTGGAATATCCCCTGGCCCCATTCACGCTAGAATTTTTACGCGTCTTAAAACACAGGACGACGGGTGATGATGGGATATGCTACTTCTACATCATGTAATACACTTGGCCCTATTCACACTAGAATTTTGACTCCTCTTAAAACACAGGATGACAGGTGACGACGAGATATGCAACTTCTACATCATGTACTACACCTGGCCCTATTCACACTAGAAATTTTACTTTTCTTGAAAAACAGGATGCCATGTGTAACTTCTACATCATGTACTACACCTGGCCCTATTCACGCTAGAATTTTTACTCCTCTTAGAAACACAGGATGACAGGTGATGACGAGATGTGCAACTTCTACATCATGTACTACACCGAGGAGGGCGAGCTGCCGGACATGCAATCATGCTACGCGGATGGGGTGTACAAGTGGGCCGACGACCTACCCAACATACCAGACAAAGAAGCCAGCAGCCCCACCAGCGATGCCCCGTCAAACAGCATGTAGGCTTCATGCTCAGTCCTAACCCATTGCCTAATATGTTGGTGGTTTTATGTTTGTGATGGTTCATTAAAACAGTCAAAACACATTTGGCAAGTCATTCTCGATTCAACAAAGGAGTGACTACTACAGGTGTCGCACCGAGTGATTTTATGGTTTAGTTTTTTCACAATGATAATTATGAATTCATGCCATTCTTTATCTCAAGTTTGATTCCTTTGAAGGAAATCTCTTTTCTTTCTTTCTCTTTTCTAAAAAAATCATATCACTTTTTTGCACACTTCCTTAATCTACTAATATGCACCTAATTCCTTGTTAAATTTGGTTGGATTAAATTTACTGAATTCTTTCTACATATTTTTTTGCTCTGACCCCCCGTTCCCCCCTAAAAAGACTATAAATAAGAAGAAAAATTCTGATACTTTGAAACAAACAAAAACAGATGTATATTTGTAATTCACTCATTTTGTCATAGACATACATGTACATGTAATACCAAATCAACTCATATACATGCATAACAATATTTTGATCATTCCATGTGTTTGGAATGGTAAGAATGTAAATACTATACATGATTTAAGAGTGTTTATTGTAAATACTTTGAGACAATAATTTGTGCAATCTTGTGTGGTTGTTTTTAGGTTTCAAACAGTACTTTTATGATGCTAATGTTGACTGATATGGTAAATTAGACTAACGCTATTGGCTTACATACACTAGGCAACAGAATAGACCAATTTTATATGCAACTGAATTGCAAGCTACATGTAGGACATTTTGGGCCATTAATTCATTGTATAATTTCAAATCATCAATATTGTAATATGATGTATGATCAAGATGTGTGAACTCATACTAGATATATTTTAAGGTATTTTTTCTTCAAAACAATCAAACTATTGGGCTTCATTATTTGTTGGCCAATTTTTGTCATATATATTTAATATTATGGGAAAATAAGAAGCACCCAGAAAATTCTCATAGGGTCCAATTTAAACTAAAGAAATGTAGCAAAATTGAACTGGTGAGTTAAACAAATTAGCCCCAGAAAAAAAATCTCTGCTTGTAATTGTGCATATGCAAGCTTTAACAAAATTATGCCCTTAAGCATTCCAACACTTTTTACTGTTGGCAGTTATTTGGTATAGCTCTAGCAACAGTGAATAATCTCTAGCAGAAGTAGGTCTTCCATTAGTAGAAAAGAAAAAGCTATTACTGATGCCTGAAAAATTGCTCTAGCATTGCCGCAGTATCATGCTTATCTGGAAAATACATTCATCCAAGCTTAAACAAGCACAAATTGTTATTCACAAAAGAGTGTTTACTGGGAAATTTTTGCCCGTTGCTTATGTATGCTGATTTTCAGAACTAAAAATAAAAAAGCATTGCGATACCACAAATGTTAATGAAAGACCGTAGAAGAATATTTGTACATGTATGTTGGATATAAGTCTGGGTAAATTCAAGAAAAATGCTATTATTGATGCAACACATGTCCTATGTATATTATTTTGGTATGTTGGTGTTTTTGTTTTGGTTATTTTCTGTTACTGCTGGAAAAGTACAAAATGTTTGTAATTAACAACAGGACCTCTGATTTTAAGACCTCTGTTAACTGAGCAATGGGTAGTACGGTAATCCGTCATCTTAATCTCAAACCCAGGTCTCAATACCGTAAGACCACCACCCTACCTCCCATGCTTTTGATCCCCCCCCTTTGAATAACATCCCAACCATCAAACTACTTAATTACATTGTTTCAATGTGATAGAACTTTTTAACACTGCTCAATCAATTCCACCAAATACTGCACATTCTTGCAATAATGCCACACTATAAACAATAAATTAAAAAATGCATCATGCCAACACAAAACCGTCTAGCAGAGAATTACAAAGCTTTATTGATGAGTACTTTCTTTTGGATCTTATTATCTTATTGGCTAAAGGGACAATCACACATGATAGGTTTAGATGTTATTCTACCCCCCCCCCCCAAGTTGGATGCTATTTGAGCCAATTTGTATTTAATGGGTTCCCGTACAATAAGATGTTTATTGCTACGTTAGTAAAGCACAATTCAAAAGCAATCACCAATGTTGTAACCCATGTAAATTGGCCTTACCCTACTATAAAGGGCTTGATTGCATCCAAATTTGCGGGCAAACTGCCGTGAACCGCCATCTAAACCAATGATAAGTGATGGCCCCTTTAGTGGCGTATATGTAGAAAATGTTTGCAGGGCCTTGATAAATGGTATCTCTATGTATATGTTAGCAGAATGATCATGCCTAGGCAGCAGCTTTATATGTATATGCTTAGTCGTTTGTGTATGCACTTTACGGATAAGATGTGAAAATTAAAGTCTATTTAGTTCATAAGATCTGTTGCCTTGGAAATGGAATTTGTGCAAGTATGTACAGATCTGTGGGATGATGATGACTAACAGATAGCTGGAGCTGAGTGAGATGAGGTAATGTACATGAGCCTGGAAGTAGTAAGAGAAAAATGAGTTGCATGCATGGGCAAATGTGAGGAAGGGTGAGATAAATAGATAGATAAAGAGAAAGAGGAGAAGAAAAAGTAAAATGATGTTAACAGGAGACAAGAGACATAAAGAGAAAGAAAAGAAGATATGTGGAAAGAGACGGATGAAAGATAGAATATACTTAGTACAATTTTTGAAGATGAGCAAAACTTGAAAATTTTTCTCTATAATTATGAACCTACTGCAAATGGAAATTACATGCGCAAATAAATGATACATTCAAAACATTTATTTAAAAGAAACAGACGGAATGCAATAAACCAAATTCTAACTATAAATTAATACCAGTAAAATAAATATTTTTGGATCTGCCAATATCACATTCAGAAATAAAAAATCTAAGAAGGAACAAACTGATTCATATCACTCCTTTACTCTGTAACTTCATGAGTTCCTATTCTACTTTTAGATATACAAACATAAACTTTAAAATAAATAATATGAATAATATACAAATATATAGATATTTCAATACAAGTGGAATGCCTCTGGCCGTCTCACCTGCATCACGCGGTTCAATATAGCAGCAGTGCTCACTTTGAATACTACTCTAACTCGCACAAGATGTTCAGTGATACATGGTTACTCTTATTTCCCTTTTTTTATGAACTAGACCAATAAACTTACAGAGATATGATGGTTATTCAACAAAAAACCCCAACATGGCCAAAGTTCATTGACCTTACATGACCTTTGACCTTGATCATTTGACCTGAAACTCGAACAGGATGTTCAGTGATACTTGATTACTCTTATGTACAAGTTTCATGAATCAGATCCATAAACTTTCAAAGTTATGATGGTAATTCAACAGATACACCCAATTCGGCCAAAGTTCATTGACCTTTGACCTTGGTCATGTGACCTGAAACGCGCACAGGATGTTCAGTGATACTTGATTACTCTAATGTCCAAGTTTAATGAACTAGACCAATAAACTTTCAAAGTTATGATGGTAATTCAACAGATACCCCCGATTCGGCCAAAGTTCATTGACCCAAAATGACCTTTGACCTTAATCATGAGACCTGAAACTTGCACAAAATTTTCAGTGATGCTTGATTACTATTATGTCCAAGTTTCATGAATCAGATCCATAAACTTTCAAAGTTATGATGGGAATTCAACAGATATCCCCAATTCGGCCAAAGTTCATTGACCCTAAATGACCTTTGACCTTGGTCATGTGACGTGAAACTCATGCAGGATGTTCAGTGATACTTGATTAACCTTATGTCCAAGTTTCATGAACTAGGTCCATATATTTTCTAAGTTATGATGACATTTCAAAAACTTAACCTCAGGTTAAGATTTCGATGTTGATTCCTCCAACATGGTCTAAGTTCATTGACCCTAAATGACCTTTGACCTTGGTCATGTGACATGAAACTCTAATAGGATGTTCAGTAATACTTGATTAACCTTATGGCCAAGTTTTATTAACTAGGTCCATATACTTTCTAAGTTATGACATCATTTCAAAAACTTAACCTCAGGTTAAGATTTGATGTTGACGCCGCCGCCGCCGTCGGAAAAGCGGCGCCTATAGTCTCACTTTGCTTCGCAGGTGAGACAAAAAATCAGACTAATATCTGACTAGCTAATAAAAGCAATACACTCAGCGCTTGGAAAGATACCAGAACCATTCGATACCTCCTTGGTCACAGTTTTCATGAGGTTTTTATCAATTCACTTGGCAGCAATCAGTTTCCTATTCATTTTTACACTTAAAAATAAAATCAATTTAATGTGAGTGGAAGTTGATGATAGAAGAAATTTTGAGATTTAACAAAAGGTTTTATTTTTCTTTAATAGTGATTGATTAACTGTGATACCAATCTCATGAAAAAGAATGGAGTCATTATTGAGTGATGAAAAAATGTATTTTCATATTTTCTGCAACAGACATTGTATGATACACTTTTGGTGGGACCAAGAATAATACTCAGGAGGTGGAAGATATGTAAATAATTACCACTGAACAAAGTTTTACATCAGCAAAACGAGGTTTCACAGACACAAAACAAGAATTTCTGTCCTTGAACGTCTTTACATTCTGTTTCTGTCCGGAAGACTATAGTAAATAGAAGCAACGCTTAAAAAAAATTGCCTGTGAAACTTCATTGATGACGAAAATGAAAACAAAAATATAACTGAATTTTTTTTTACTAAACTATTAAGATGTCCAATTCCCTGTGAACTAGAACTGTCCCCTTCCCTCCCCCCCAAATCAGGTCCATCAGATTTCTGGCACAAGTTCATCTTGAGCCGAAACAAAAGAAATCAACATCAGTCACCCAAATGCTGGAAGCAAAAATAGAGCACAAGAAAACATAATTCAACAAGAAAAGACAAATCTGTTTTACTGCCAGCAGTACTGAAATAAAAAATAAATATCGCTCAAGTGTTAATAGAAAAGTAGCCTCATTCTCCAAGTCCTTCATGATATGTTCAGCAGAGTGCATATCATTTTAATGCAAATCTTACACAAAACATTGCACCTGTCAAATCTCACTTGCTTTACTTGATTTTAAGGCCAGAGCTAGCAAAAAGCTGATATATCGAACATGTATATAAAGACTTCCAATTAAACACAAACAAAAAGTCTGAAGGACAAGTTCATGTATTACTTGTTTCAAGGGTGAAACCCATTCATGGGAAACCAAACTTTTTGGTTTTACAGACGTGTGGTACTGTAGGTAAAGCAGGCTTGACTGAAGTATAAAATAAAAAAAAAAAATCAACATCACAAAAAAGATAGTGGTCGTGCCACTTTGCAAAAAAAGAGACGAGGCTAATCAGGGCAAGATCATACCAAAAACCGGATTGAGTATGTAATTTAGGTCATTTTCTAAACATAGAGGGTTCCACAAAAGGTTTTGTCAGTGACTTTCCCAAGTCAATTTGCTCTCATCCAATCAGATGCAAGATATTCCAGTAGCTTACAACAGTAAAGACCAATGTACCTTGGATGATATGTCTGACCCTCTCTGCATCTTACTGGGGTCAACGGTTAGCCTAGGTCACAGTAGCCTGGACAACATGTTTGATCCTCTCTGCATCAAAAATAAATGGCATGACCTCTTGTTGGGTCGTCAAAGGTTAGCTTAGGTCATTGTAACCTGGTTGACATGTTTGAACCTCTCTGCATCAAGAATAAATAGCATGACCTCCTGTTGGGGTCAAAGATTACCTTAGGTCGTAGTATCCTAGATGACATGTCCAATCCTATCTGCATCAATGATAACAGCATGACCATTTGTTGGGTCGAAGGTTAGCCTAGGTCATAGTAGCCTGGACATGTCTGATCCTCTCTGCATTAACAATAAATAACATGACCTCTTGTTGTGTTCAAAGGTTAGCTAAGGTCATCGTAATCTGGTTGACACGTTTAAACCTCTCTGCATCAAGAATAGATAGCATGACCTCTTGTTGGGGTCAAAGGTTACCTTAGGTCGTAGTATCCTAGATGACATGTCTGATCCTCTCTGCAGCAAACAATAAATAGCCTGACCTCTTGTTGCATTAAAAGGTTAGCTTAGGTAATTGTAACCTGGATGACACGTTTGAACCTGTCTGCATCAACAAAAAATATCATGACCTCTTGTTGCAGGCAAAGGTTAGCTTATATCATCATAATGTGGATGACACATCAGATCGTCTCAGCATCAACAATAAATAGCATGACCTCTTGTCGGGGTCAAAGGTTACCCTAGGTTGTAGTACCCTGGATGACATGTCTGATTCTCTCTGCATCGTGTCTGAGCTGTTCATTCTTAGGTTCTATCTTCAAAGCAGCTTCATAATCTTGAAGACCTGCAATCAACAAAATATTGAGGTATTCTAAGACCAAGGATGCATTATATTTAAGGTTGTATAGAAGAACACAAATACATAAATAAACAAGTGGAATGCCTCTGGCAGTCTCACCTGCATTGTAGAATAATTATTCACAAGAAAAATCATTCTTATAACAAAATAATATGTTCACTGAATTACATTTTATCTTGACCATGAGATCTCAGACTTGTGCAAGATGATCAGTGATACTTGATATCTTTACATCCACATTCCATGGACTAGATTCAACAAATACCCCAAACATAGCCAAAGTTCATTGACCTTAAATGTATGACCATGGCCATGTTACCTGAAACTCGCGCAGGATGTTCACCGATAATTGATTACTCTTATGTCTAAAGGCGACCGCACACCTTGCGATCGGTCTGTGACTCAATTTTTGAATAAAACTAAGTAATATTTGATGCTGAATATCTTACAGTGTAATGTTCAAGATCATCGTATGAATCCCTATGTTTAAATCTGTGACTATGCTAACATCCTTCTTAGAATAAAAGCAAATTTGATATCTAGTTGTAATAATGTCATAGCAGTCATACGATTGGCTACCATTTGAAACTAATTTGGCCTTTACTCCAAAATTAAGGCTTACAATCTTACAAAATAGTTATATTAGTATTCTTTCAATTAATTTCAACCTCAAATAAAATGACATGTTTCATTCACATTTTCAGAAAATGAGCAAAATGAGATCTGTTTCAAAATTGGATAGCAAACAGTCGTAAGGTGTGCGGAGGCCTTAAGTTTCATGAACTAAATCTAGATGCTTTCAAATTCATAACAATTAAAAAATTGACCTTGATTAAATTTTTTTTTTGATTCCCACAACATAATTTAACTTCACTGACCCTAATGAATTTTGACCTTGGTCATGTGACCTGAAAACCGTACAGGATGTTCCGTGATACTTGATTATTCTTATATGTCAATGTTTCATGAACTAGATCCATAAACTTTCAAAGTTGTGATGGAAATTCCACAAAAACCACTAACATGGCCAAAGTTCTTTGATACTAAATGACCTTTGACCTTGGTCATGTGAACATAAACTCAGGCAGGACGTTCAGTAATACCTGATGACTCTAGGTCCATATAAATTTGAAATTATGGTGGCATTTAAATTTCTGTTAAACTTAGGTTTATAAGATTACGAAGTTGATTGACATGGGCCCCGTTGCATAAAACTTATTATGGTAACTTAGTCATCCAATGGTAATTTGCATGGAATCCTTGATTTTGATTGGCTGTTGATCAGCATTACCATGAGTTACCACTGGATGGCAAAGTTACCATAATAGTACTTTTTATTGATTCTGATTCATTCTGATTCATTTATTGATTCCACTTTTAAAACAAATATCATAATATACGTAACAAATGTGGTCATAAACATAGTGTATCAATAATAAAATTAGGTATCTAACAAGTTTTTTAAGCATAAGGTACACTACAAATGAAAAAAAAGTGAGGAAACCTAAATAAAAAGCAGAGCTTATAGAAAATTAGGCTCCCAATGGGGAAAAAATAGTACCTTTTATGCAAATTAATTGAACCTAAATGACCTTTGACCTTGGTCATGTGACCTGAGACTCAAGCAGGATGTTCAGTAATACTACATTACCCTTATGTCCAAGTTTCATGAACTAGGTCCATAAACTTTGTAAGTTATGATGACATTTCAAAACTTAACCTCTGGTTAAGATTTCAATGTTGATGACGCCTACTGTATTATCTCGCACTGCTATGCAGGCGAAACATAAACAATGAATGTATACCTTCGGCGTAGAGCTCTAATTCACAGAATGCTGTGCCCCTTCGTGTATGAGCTCTGAGACGAGATGAGGCATTAGCTGGTACAGGTGGAGTAAGTAATTCAATAGCCTGTAAGACAGAGGGAACAAGAAAAGACAGACAGTTATACATATATATTATACAGAGGCAGAGAAATAAATAGAATCAGAAATATACAGTGCATCCCCCCAAAACTATTCACTTTTGAAATGGCTGCAAAATAAAAAACATGTCACTTTGAGGGGAAAGACTTATATATATGGAAAGCCAATAAAGTCAACTTTCAGATTAAATCAAAAAGTTAAATTAAATTCCACACACTGATCAAAAGACTCACTTCAACCCTGTGTTTGACACCATAACCTACCCTAAACCTAACATAGAGCATAATTGCAACCCTAACCCTACATCTTAAGGCCTCCGCAAACCTTACGACTAGTGGTCCGCGATACATTTTGGGAACAAATCGCATTTATTTATTTCTGAAAATGTGAATGAAAAGTATCGTTATATTTCAGGTTTATCAATATATCAATTTTGGATGATTGCAAGCTTTATTTTGGAGTAAAGGCCAATGCTGGATTTCCATAGAATTGCAATTAATCTGATCAATCATAACTCATTGTAAGACGAAGGTCTGGATGCAATCAGGGAAGCAATGCCATCTACTTACTATTTCTTTCGTATTTTATATCAATTATTCCTACACTTTTCCTAATCATAATGTAAACAAGTGTGATTCCTCCTTGTCAAATCTGTAAGATTCAATGAAGAGATTCAATGAAGAGTCTTCTTACAGTTTAATCTGAATTTATACGAAAGAAATGATGAATGTGTGACATCATTGACTCTCCCATTCCACATCACCTTGTTGTCCATAACAGACTTTCTAATTTCACATCTGATTTTGATAAAATCTTCAGCATTGATTTTCCTGTATGTCATCAAATCTATTTTTTGTTGGGATGGACTTCCCAGTCATTACACGAGGATTGAAGTCAATAAAATACTTCTGACAGAATTAGGATTTTAGTAATAATCCAATGAATCTCACCTTTGAGCAATCTTCAACACATTTAATGAAGTTCCTTAGTTTCAGATGGCAAGCACCTCTGTTTGAATAAAATCTGAACAACAAGCTTGGTCAAGGAAAATAAAGCTCAATATGGAGGCTTCATAAGTACCCAAGTGTTCTATTGCAAGTCTATGGTCAGTCCCCACAAGGACTATCCAAACTCAATATTTGGAGAAGAAATAATAATGGTGATGATGATGATAATAATAGTAATAATAATAATAATGATACTTCTACTGACAACAATAATATAGGGCATTTGTATAGTACACATAATCACCTTGTTAGGTGCTGAAGGCGCTCCTGTATTGCCCAAGGCGCCCTTATTACCCTTGCTAAGCTGGTCCAATTATTCCCGTGCTAACAGCTTTCTAAGGAATTACTTCCTGCTTGTACCCATTTACCTACCTTCGTTGAGTGCAACTCATTGTGAATCATTTTATCGCTAAGGAAAATTACGCAATGGCTGGGATTCGACCCGCAACCCTCTGTTTCAAAGTCCTAAGACTAGTCCACTTGGCTACATTATTCCATTCATTATCTTTCACTCAAAGTGATGATAACAAACCAATTAGACTAAGAAACTTTAATTGTGTTGAAGAAAGAAAAACAAGAAGATGACAGTCACCGGGGCAGCGGGTGTAGGGTAAGTATGAAAAGGATACGCAGGTACTTTTCCATTCAGTCTGATTGCTGTGTTATAAGCATTGATGGCTGCCTGGAAGTTACCTCCCTTGAAGAATGAGCTGAAAGTTAAAAGAAGATATATTGAACTATCATTTAAATGGTGATATGAATCCTAATCAATGATTGGCTGAAATCTGTCGCATGATCAGTCATTTATTTTAGCTATTAAACAGACAAATATGCTCATAACTGGTACTAATGACTACGTGTAGTTATGTTGACCGGCCACTGTTTTGAGACAAGAAGATTTATCATATGTACATGTAACAATATACCATTTTGCTCGGGTATTTGAGTAATCACACCATGGACTAAGTCCATGATTACACACACTAGTTACAGTACCTTTGAAACTGTAAATCATGGTAGAACTGTTCCAGGAGAAAAAAAAAAAAAAAAATTTATTTTCAGGGGGCTACTTTTGACGAATTACTGCCTAAATCTGCAATATTGGATAACCTTTACATTGCCATGAATGAGGATTTTCCAAGGCTACTTATTCAAGTTTCCAGGGAAATTTTTGAGCATTTCGGGGGGGGGGGGGGGCAAACTGCCCCTAGCCCCCTTGAATTTTCTCTGGATGTTGCAAAGGTACCCTGTGCATTGTGCATATAATTTATGCTAATGCCCTAATTGATGAATAGATATGACATATAACAGGCACCTTGTCAATCCTGCTATAAAGGTACTAAGTGGCTTTTCTGCATTCCCCTCTATTTTGTCTACGATAAAATGTAGGGTTGGTAGTGAGAGGCTGCATGGGGGGGATTCTCGAGCGAAAGACAAGTTCTGACTTTTTACACGTTACCTAACCTTACCTTTGTAAACTTTACATTCAATAAAATTCATATTTCATGTGACCCATCACTTAAGACCTGACCTGTCACCTATGACCCCTGTAACAAACATAGGGACCCTGCTACACACACACATTTGCAATGAAGGAGGATCATTGTTGTATGATCATTTTGTTCACAAGGCTGACCAGTATTAATCAATCAGAGGGGCTTTTCATTTTCAATTTGACAAATAAATCACAAACTTTTATGGTACAGTCTAGAACGTACTATGTATACAAGTTGCTTCGTCCAGAGTGCATATTTTAATGTAATATTGACTGTTATATGACACCTAGATATATCCTTGTCATTTGATTGGTTATTTGATGTTGATCATTCAGCTCATTTTACAATGACGTCATCAAACGTGCATTTTGGATCCATATGATTTTATCCACTGCACGCGTTCACTGAGAAAGCAGACACCACAAGTAAAAACACCCGTGTTTGCGGTGTGCGTCTAATGTACACCACAATCAACAGACCAAGCTCGCACTGCATGAGCATATTTTGTATCGAAATTTATACATTTCAAATGAAAAGGGATCTATTTTTAGGTGTCATATAAACCAAATAATGAATGTTATTTTTCATTTGTGCACTGGACAGGATGCTTCATTCGGTGAAAGATGATAATATCCATTCAACAAGGCTTCATCTTTCACATCATGAAGTATTCTGTCCACTGCACTCATAAACATTAATTATTTGTATACAGTGTTACATCTGGTGAGAAAAATAGTATCTGAAACAAGGATTCGACCGAAATATACTAGTCAAACATGCAAAATAACTCTCACAAAATTAATTAAAAAATATGAAGCAATATTCTGATAAAGTTCTTACTGAAGATGAAGAAGGGGGGTGAAATACTTACTCTCCTTTATCTTTTAACCAGAATGGATCCCTCTGTTCTGGAGAAAGATCTTCATCATCGATCTCTGGCATCCGTCTTGCTTCAGCTTGTTTCCTCAACCACTGTATGGATAGCAAAGACAAATAGAACTTGATTTCATAAAACATATATTATGCCTTATTCTTTGGCAAAAAAAATCCCAAGTTCATATTTCAATTTGAGTACATCTAGAAAAATAGAATGATTTTTTATGTCTAATCATAAGTTTGGTAATGATTTTTTTTATTCATTTGGCGGCACTTTTGGATAGATTTCTGGGATATGAATTATGCAAAAGATAGGTTCATGTATAAGCAACAATATTTTTTACAATAAAATTTTTGTCAGGGTGAACTTCCCCTTTAATAGACCATCCTTCACACTTAAAAAGGGGAAGTTCACCCTGACAAAAACTTTATTGTAAAAATAGCAGAAAAAATAATAAAAAATATTGCCGAAGGTTTGAGAAAAATTCATCAAGTAATTAAAAAGTTATTAGAATTTCAATTATTTGATTTGTGACGTCATATGCGAGCAGCATTCCTACATAGCGAATGGTAAAAAATCAATGAAATGTTCGATTTTCTAAGAAAATCGAAAATGGTTTTCACTGTACCTTTTGTATATCAATAGACAAATCATTTCACATCCAATCATGCATAGAAAACAAAATTAAGTCATCAGGAACCATGCAAAATTTGAAATTCATGCATTTTATATTACATAACACACGGGGCAGCTGCTCGTTTATGACGTCACAAATCCAAAACTTTGAGCTCTAATAACTTTCTTACTCTTTAACGGATTTTCCTCAAACCTTCACCAATATTTTTTACTATTTTTTCTGCTATTTTTGCAACAAAGTTTTCTTCAGGGTGAACTTCCCCTTTAATCCAACACACCTCATCTTCTTCGTGTACTCTGGATTCTCTCATCGGCGTGGGGAAGACACGGGGTGTGAACATGACGGCGATGTTCTGACGGGTTCGCGGTGGCGGTAGCTTGTCTATCAGAGCTTTCTTGTCTTCAGGTGAATGGGTGATCTCCTCGTCATCTTCTTCGTGCTCATCGTCGCCATCATCGTGTCCTGTGGAAAGAAAGCAGTCATTCAAAGCAACTATGAATTATAGCAGCCTTTATATGAAGTCCTCATCTACTGAAATATAGCTCAATTCCTGACCCACAATGCAGCATTCTGAGAAGTGTAAGTCTCATAATACAGGCAGAAATGCAACCTGATCAAGAACATTTCAGTATTTTAAAGGCTGAGAATCAGTATTCTCATAAGAAAATCAGCTATTTTCATAGAAATACCATAGGACAACACATAGACTGAAACTTCTTTGTGCTCATCGTCGCCATCAATCGTGTCATGTGGAGAGAAAGCAGTCATTCAAAGCAACTATGAACTATAGTAGCCTTTATATGAAGTCCTCATCTACTGAAATATATATAATCAGTAATTTGCATGAAACAACCAGCATTCTTTCTCTTTTTCCAGTAATAATTACTGGAAACCAGTACTACTTGGCAGATCTGTATAGACCCACTTGAATAATAACAGACTAATTTACTACTGTATACATAATATACACCGCAAACTATGTTAAAAAGTAGAAACACATGTACATTTCATCTTCAAATTCTCACTTAAAATAGGACTATATGCTAAATTATTGTCTTTAATATTAATATAGGGAATCTCAAAGGCCTGAATTAACAATAGGGTAGTGTTGCGGCATACTTATAACATGACAACAACTCACTGTGAGTAGGATCACCACTTTGTTGGTGTTTCCTCTTGAATTCCTCAATCTCCTCTGTCGCTTGTCTGATCTCAGCCTGCTTTATCTCATAAATCTTCTCCTTCTCTGCATTCTCAAGCTGTCCAAATTAAAACAATACCATGGTAAATACTTTCCGTTTGGTCCCATCCCACATCGTCTACTCCTAAATCAAAACAGTTGGTCTAACCATTTTGTCTATGTCTGCCATTTAGCCCATTTCATAACCAGTTGGTCTAATACCCACTTTCTTTTCATTCATTTCACCCAAAGAACACTTAGTCCAATTAGATTAAATGGTATATGGACTAAACAGATGAAATGGTGAGTGGACAGAATGGCAATTACACCCCATGGATAGTGGACAAACTGATGGTAGACTGGATGATAGAAGAAGAGTTGGTAATTGGACAAATTGGCATAGACCAATTAACAAGTGGAATGCCTCTGGCCGTCTCACCTGCATCACGCGATTCAACATATAGTCGATTTGACATTTTCCGAACCTAGAAATGTTCTTTCCGATGAAGTTTTTTTCTTGATTCGTGTTCCTATGGGGTCCTAGAACAAATTCAGCTTGGTTGCCAAAAGTTGCCGTTTGGGCAATTTTGCTAATTTGCATAAATCCAAAATGGCCGCCAGATGCCATCTTGAAAACCTAACTTTTGAACCCCTGTCCACAAAATGATGAGTAATGACTCGTTTTAGGGGTTTAGAGATGTGTAGAACTGATTTCTGTAATCATTTTTGCAATATAAGGTCATCTTTAGGTCAAATCCAAGATGGCCGCCATATGCAATCTTGAAAAATTGACTTGTGTTCCCCTTGCCCCAGAATGACGAGTAATACCTCTAGTTAGGGGTTTTGGGGTGTGCAGAATCCATTTCTGCTTTCTATTTTGCAATATAATGTCATCTTCAGGTCAAATCCAAGATGGCCGCCATATGACGCCATCTTGAAATATCAATTGTTGAACCCTTTGCCCCAGAATCATGAATAATAACTCTATTCATGAGTCATTAGGTATGTTGATTCAATTCATGTAGTTATTTTGCACAAAAGATAATCTTCAGATCAAATCCAAGATGGCCGCCAACCGCCATCTTGAAAAATTACTGTCTGAGGCTTATACGTGTTAGAACTAATGTAAAGGGATTTCAGTAAGAATACTCATTTCTTTTATTAATTCTCAAGTTCATTTCAACATTAATTGCTCAACTTAGAATGAATCCTCTTTAGGTTTGGGCTATCCATTTCGAGTGTATTTTTTTAAGGTTCATTCATACCTTTGTACTGAAGAGGCTTTTAGGGTCTTATTTCAATTTGAAAGTGTTTTATCAATATTATTTTTCTAAATCAATGTGTCCAATGATTGGTAGGCATCAGTTCGCCTTAAAAGACGATGGTGTAGCGCTAGGCCTTACATTTTCGAGAGTGACTATAGAGCACCACTCTAGAGTGGCAGTCTCTAGAGCAAATTTTTACAGATGAAGGAGGATGGCGCTGAGACACGTTTATATAGAGATGCTGCCCTAGCCTTCCTCCTAGGCCTTTGGTCTGCCAATTTAGCATTCCGATTATTTTCTGACGTCTTGACCCCTGTACTTAGTAGCTCTCCATAGAATGGATGGCGACTATCATCTACACCTTCATAAGTGTTAGTGTCTATGCCGGCAAGTTTTATGTCATATTTGCATGTGTCTTTAAAACGGAGGTGTGATCTATCGATGGGGTGAGACCAATCACACAGCTTACCTTACCTTGGCGAATCCCTTCTTGGATTCGCCAAGGTTTCATGGGGCAAACATGCCCCAACCACCTGAGGTGCCTTTGACTAAGGAGCGAGAATAAGCTTTTGATGCCAGCACGTACGCTGAAGGGCCTCTGTATTTTTCACTTTGTCCTGCCATTTAACGTGCATGATACGTCCGAGGCAGCTGACATGGAAGGTGTTTAGCCACTTTTCTTGGTCGGCGTACGTTTTCCAGGACTTACTTCCGTGCAGGAGCTTGGCCATGACTGACAGATTTTACAATCCTGATGCTTATATGCTTGTCCTGTGAAAGGGGACAAGAGACATATAGTCGGTCCAAGGTAGGTGAGGAGTCCACCATAACCAGACGAGTGTGTGCTGTTGATATACATATCTGGAGGACAGTCGGTGTCTTGAGTCTATCAGGATTTCTGACTGTCTCAAAGTCTGATGGATGGTCCAAACCCCTTACATGCACAAGACAGGCAGCTGTTATGTATGACTAGGTCTTGTACTCCCACTTCTTGAGAGGCAGGGGCGACATCGTTTCCGTAAAACATTTCACGAATGAGAACAATCCTGACCGTGGAACAGTCTTGGGGAGCCTATCTTCTGCAGGAGGCTAAAGAGTGCACTCCTGCTGACCAAGTCAATGGCTCTTGTCAGGAGGAAAAGTCCAATAATAATTATAAAGGAAGTTAATAATTAAATCAATTTTTTTGAAAAAAAAAGGAGAAATCACTTTTTAATTCAAATAATACTTTAAAGTCATTTCACTGGAAAAGTATGGTTGCACAGAAATAAAAAAGGGATCAAAACTCCCGAAATCATAGCCCAAACCTTGAATGGTTTAATTCTAAAGTAAGCGGTTAATGACGAAATCTATCAATCATCTGACCATCTTAGACATGACATGACTAAAAATGGAGTGATTAAAAGAAATGAATCATTCTCACTGAAATCCCCTTACATGAGCTCCAATACATAACAACAACCTTATTAGGGACAGCACTTCTTCAAGGTTCAATAGTCTCGGAAGTAGTTTTTTTTTCTTAATATGGCGTTTAGTGGTCATGTTGGATTATTTTGACCTGGAGATGATCCTACATTGCAAAATTATGAACAGAAATTGAATAAACATACCAAATAACTCACGAAAAGAGGGATATTATTCATGATTCTGGGACAAAAACTTGAGAATTAATAAAAGAAATGAGTATCTTACTGAAATCCCTTTACATTAGTTCTAACACGTATAAGCCTCAGACAGTAATTTTTCAAGATGGCGGTTGGCGGCCATCTTGGATTTGATCTGAAGATTATCCTTTGTGCAAAATAACTACATGAATTGAATCAACATACCTAATGACTCATGAATAGAGTTATTATGCATGATTCTGGGGCAAAGGGTTCAAAAATTGATATTTCAAGATGGTGTCATATGGCGGCCATCTTGGATTTGACCTGAAGATGACATTATATTGCAAAATAGAAAGCAGAAATGGATTCTGCACACCCCAAAACCCCTAAGTAGAGGTATTACTCGTCATTCTTGGGCAAGGGGAACAAAAGTCAATTTTTCAAGATTGCATATGGCGGCCATCTTGGATTTGACCTGAAGATGACCTTATATTGCAAAAATGATTACAGAAATCAGTTCTACACATCTCTAAACCCCTAAAACGAGTCATTACTCATCATTTTGTGGACAGGGGTTCAAAAGTTAGGTTTTCAAGATGGCATCTGGCGGCCATTTTGGATTTATGCAAATTAGCAAAATTGCCCAAACGGCAACTTTTGGCAACCAAGCTGAATTTGTTCTAGGACCCCTTAGGAACACGAATCAAGAAAAAAACTTCATCGGAAAGAACATTTCTAGGTTGGTGTATTGAGCCTATGAGACTGTCAAATCGACTAATAGCAGCAGTGCTGACTTTGAAAACTACTATAACTCGCACAAGATGTTCAGTGATACTTGGTTACTCTTATTTCCACGTTTTATGAACTAGACCAATACACTAACAGAGATAGGATGGTAATTCAACAAATACCCCCAATGTTGCCAAAATTCATTGACCTCACATGACCTTTGACCTTGGTCATGTGACCTGAAACTTGCACAGGATATTCAGTGATACCTGATTACTCTTATGTCCAAGTTTCAAAAGTCAGATCAATAAACTTGCAAAGTTATGATGGTAATTCAACAGATACCCCCATTATGGCCAAAGTTCATTGACCTTTGACCTTGGTCATGTGACCTAAAATGTGCACAGGATGTTGTGATACTTGATTACTCTCATGTCCAAGTTTTATGAACTAGACCAACATACATGTACTTTCAAAGTTATGATGGTAATTCAACAAATACCCCTAATTCGGCCAAAGTTTATTGACAGTAAATGACCTTTGACCTTGATCATGTGACCTGAAACTTGCATTGGATGTTGAGTGATACTTGATTACTATTATGTCCAAGTTTCATGAATCAGATCCAAAAAATTTTAAAGTTTTGATTGTAATTCAATAGATACCCCCAAATCGGCCAAAGTTCATTGACCCCAAATGACGTTTGACCTTGGTCATGTGACGTGTAACTCATGCAGGATGTTTGGTGATACTTGATCAACCTTATGTTCAAGTTAAATGACCTAGGTCCATATATTTTCTAAGTTATGATGACATTTCAAAAACTTAACCTCAGGTTAAGATTTTGATGTTGATTCCCCAAACATGGTCTAAGTTCATTGACCCTAAATGACCTTTGAACTTGGTCATGTGACATGAAACTCTAATAGGATGTTCAGTAATACTTGATTGACCTTATGGCCAAGTTTCATGAACTAGGTCCATATACTTTCTAAGTTATGATGTCATTTCAAAAACTTAACCTCAGGTTAAGATTTGATGTTGACGCCGCCGTCGCCTTCGGAAAAGCGGCGCCTATAGTCTCACTCTGCTATGAAGGTGAGACAAAAATGAACTGACTGAATGGGTACTAGATCAAGTGATGGTTTGTGAAAATGATAATTAGACCAAATGATAGCATTGAATCATTTAAGAAGTATCTCCATCTCTTTATAGACGACCAAGTGGATACAAAGCAAAATTATCTGTCGATTTGAATATATCAATGGCAAACTGGCAAAGATAAATGAACTATGTATAAGTGCTTGAATTTAATGTCATTCTTCTGAAATTCTTTTAATCATGAAAAGAGAGTGAAACCAAAGTGAAGTTCTGTAGTACAGAAAGCCGTAAGGTCAATGTTAAAGTAAATAATGATTTTTACAAAGAAAGGCCCATGGCTAGTGAAATCACTGAAATATAGAATGAAACTTTCCTTACAGCAGGTTGCTGCTTTTTGGATGAAAAGGGAAAGTTATTAATCTTAACCCAATGGTGCTAGTAGCAAAACATATAACAATTCACCCCCATGAAAAACCCATGCACAAAACAAAAGCAAAGCAAAAAAAGTCAATATTCCCAATAAAGAACTCAATAGGATTTGATCAATGTTGTGCAAATTGGACAGTGCATATTCATACAACATATTTTTTTATTATGTCACCAAGAATATAATCAGCCCCTCTACTTACCCTCATCTGTTCATTCAATGCCAGTTTCTCTTTCTCTCGCTTCTTTCTTCTCTTCTCTTCCATTTCTTCCTCGATTCTTCTATGTTTCTCTGACACCGCATCGTCTCTTTTGGCTTTCATTATGTCTTTGTCACCTGCCAAGGAAAAAAAGAAAGATAAGGAAAATATTCTAATAAAATACAACTGGATTGAGTTAATTGTCATTTGTTCCCTATGCCTGTATTCTGAAGTCCAGTTTAACTTTACTTAGGCCATGGTGCTAAAATTATGATAAGCCAAAAATGTCAAAGTTTCCCATTTTTACTTTGCACTTTCATCATGTTTTATTGATGAAGAGAACTATTTCAGTAATTATTCCATAAGTTATGAATTTGAGTGTTGAATGTGAAGCACTAGAGCCAGCCACAGCATATAGTGAATCTAGTCTCACTACTTCTGGCTCTGCATTTAGTGCATTATTCACTACGCCAATTGCAAAAATTCAGGTCTGTGCTTGCACTGAGAGTAGTATGAACTCACCTTGAGCCGAGGATGAGAGCTGACCCCAAATTCCTGGTTCTTTTTTGATGAGTTTGAACACAATGACCCCATCTCCAAGCTGAGCTACACTCTTACTGTCGTCTACTCCAGCGTAAAGGAACACCTCAAAGAGGTATGGTGGACTGTTCACCTAGATAAAATATAAAAAATAATATTAGAAATCGCATTTTCTTGCCAGCAATCACCCCAACCACAGATTCATCTCTCAAACCAAACAATCCTGTATTGTGACCAGGTGAAGCTTCTTGGGGTCATCATGAAAAAATGATCTAAAGTGGGATGAGCATGTGAATTATATAACTTCCAAGGCTTCTCGGAAGTTGTATCTGATACGGATGCTCAAACGTTTTGGGAAGCAATTATCTGACCTCACAACTGTGTTCACCTCGTACCTCTGCCCAATTTTGGAATACTGCTGCATGGTATGGCATTCGTCATTGACCCAGCAACAAATTGCAGCAATCAAATCTATCCAAAAGAGAGCGCTGAGATTGATGCTAGGTAAGGAGTATGAATCATATAAACTATCTATGAAGCGTTGCACCTTGGTCACTCTAAGGGTCTGTAGAGATGAATTGTGTCAAAAGTTTGCCTTACAACTGTTCAAGAACTTTTGTGATTGGCTCCCACCTGCAAGGTTATCACCCAGGGGGGGGGGGGGGGCACTCGACCAAAAAAGTGGTGGGGGTGTGCCGCGGGCGAGACAAAAACGGGGGCCTTGGAGCGGGCTTATTGTAAAAAGGAGGGTCCTCGGAACGGGCATCGGAACGACAAATGTTTGTGAAAACGGGGGTCCTTGGAACGGATCGCCAGCGTGTGAGCGCGTATGCATCCCTACGGAACGGTCATGCGTGCATGATGCAGCTAGCGCGGCCTCCGCCGGGGGAGCTCTGCGGCCGCTTTTCACCAAAATTGCAGCTCATTCAATGCGATCGGAGCGGCGTAACGAAAAATATGCGATGCTTTGGAGCGGATTTCTCTCTTCTCTTTTCTCGATAAGAAGAAAATGCTATGCCTTGGAGCGGCTTTCTTTGTTCTTTTTCTCAACAAGGCAAAAATGCTATGCCTTGGAACGGAAATTTGAGTGTGAAAATGGGGGTCCCCTCCGCGGCACATACCCACTATGCATTATATACTGAGTGCCCCCCCCCCGGGGTTGTCACACAGAGAGCTCAGAAACAGAGACTCACAGAAATTAGATGTCCGACGGAAAGGTATCGCAAAAGTACGTTACCATACCTTGTCCGCTTGTTGTGGGGCAGAGAGCACTCAGTGAACCTCTGGTGGACCAAATCTATTGTTTTCTGTTTTGTGGTCTAGTGGTGAGTTAGAAGTGGCTGACTGGTGGTGTATATTTCGTTTTTAAATTATTTTTTACACTTTTACATGTAATTACCATGGCAATTATTGTATGCATTACTTACTGTACATACATATTGAAAATATTTCTCATTAGTTTACAGTCTCATTAATTTAGCATAATTGTTTTGTAATTGTTCTTGATTTCTCCTGATTTATTTCCTTTACTTTCCTTAAGTTGCTCTCACATTAGACAGTTATTTTCAATTGTCAATACTGAATCTACTTAAAGGACAAGTCCACCCCAACAAAAACTTGGTTTGAATAAAAAGAGAAAAATTAAACAAGCATAACACTGAAAATTTCATCAAAATCGGATGTAAAATAAGAAAGTTATGGCATTTTAAAGTTTCGCTTATTTTCAACAAAATAGTTATATGAACGAGCCAGTTACATCCAAATGAGAGAGTTGATGACATCACTCACTCACTATTTCTTTTGTATTTTATTATATGAAATATGAAATATTTTTATTTTCTCGTCATTGTCATATGAAATGAAGTTTCATTCCTCCCTAAACACATGGAATTCCATTATTTCAACATTTTGTGCTTCAGGCAAGGAGGTCCTAATCGTCAAATTCGTAAAAATTGAAATATTGTATAATTCAAACAATAAAAAACAAAAGAAATAGTGAGTGAGTGACATCATCGACTCTCTCATTTGGATGTAACTGGCTCGTTCATATAACTATTTTGTTGAAAATAAGCGAAAGTTTGAAATGTCATAACTTTCTTATTTTACATCCGATTTGATGAAATTTTCAGCATTGTGCTTGTCTGATTTTTCTTTATTGATTCAAATCAACATTTTTCTGAGGTGGACTTGACCTTTAAAGCCGTTACAAACTTACAACAAATTTCCTTTTAATTTTTCTTTAAACCCATATTACATCACAATAATTTGTATTTAGGAGTTTATCATTTTTCCAACATACATGTACCTGTATGTACTTTTTTCAAAGCTTTCCAAAACTAAGATCACTTCTTAATTATCATCATGATTTATATACCGTAATTGTTTTAGCAATTTCTTGATTTTTTTGTAACATTGCCTTTTTTGTTGATTTTATGTGTATTTTTATACTTTTTTGTAGAACAATTGCCAATTCAGCTGAAACAAGCTGCGATAATTTGTTTTAATAAATCTTGAATCTTGGAAGAGAAAGAAAACAAGTACAAACATGTTTAAAAACTGCTTCAAACAGATGGTTTTCAGCCGTCTAAGATTTATGCAACAGGGCCCAGTTCCTCATCCATGTACTAAAGCTATACGAAGCTCATGCCTTTGTGAGAATTATACAATGTTGGAGGCAACAGGCTAATTTAATCATAAAAAAAAACAAGAAGTATTGGGTTGAAATTTATATCATATTTTTGTCACAAGAAATGCAATCACTTTCTCTCACACAGATCTGCAAATAAGAATGACAAGAACATAGAAGTAGGTTTTTTTTAAAGCTTTACTCATATTTAACCTCAGTGAAAGTGACAAGTACAAGGATTTTCAGAATACGGATTTTATTGCAACTCTGAGGTGGTATTCTGAAAACACCAATATAAACTGGGTTCTGAAAGAAGCTTATCAAACTTTACAAGGGCACTCCACACATTCTAGTCAGTCAAAATGAACAATATTTTACACATGCTATCTTCAATAATCTTTTCTATTTGAAGCACATGTCAATAATTAAGAGATTGGTTCAATCACAGAGATGTTATAGCCCCACACATCAATTGGTTCCAAAATCCAAAGTCACAAAACGGCAAAAGAAAGACCAATTGAAATGAGATGGGATTAAACAAACTTTCCAGTTTATTGCTCATGTCCTACAAGGCCATGTTTTAGTGACTGACTCAAGCAAAAAGCTACAGAAAATTAACCTCAAAATCTTTACTGCTTGAAACAATCACACAGCAACACACGAACCCCTGGGGATGTCCAGGTAAGCGGGGGATAATCTGAACACTGTTGTGTCTGTGCGTATCTCACTCAGGCACACGTGGAAAACACCGTGTTCAGATTATCCCCTGCTTAACATCTCAGTGGAATCTGTGTGTGGGTGTTGGATTGTTCCAGTCATTTAAAATTTTCATTTCAACTTCCTGTAATTTTTTTTGTGATCAAGTCAATCGTTTAAACATTCCTGTGAAGGACATGTGTGATAAACTGGGAAGTTTGTTTAATCCAATCTCATTTTCATCAAATGGTCTTTTTCTTTTGCCTTTTGTAATCTTGGATTTTGAAACCAAATGATGTGAGGGGCTCTAGCCTCTCTGCGATAGAACCAATCTCTTAATCATTGACATGGGCTTAGAATAGATTATTGAGGCTAGCATGTGTAAAAATATTGTTCATTTTGACTACGTGGAATTTGTTCAGTGCCCTTGTATTAAAAAGCAGATAAACTTCTTTTGGAACTCAGTTTAGTTTTCAAATGTGTTGATATGAATATATCTACATCACAATATCAAATTGGTATTTTGAAAATGTTCTGATCTTGCAACTTATGCTGAGAGTGCAAATTTACAACTTTTAAACTTGTGTGTACATGTAACTGCACTAAAATAGGAACATAATTAAGCTTGACTGAGATAAGTGCTTGGTACATGTATGTTCTCATCTTTTATCTTTGTTATCTTTCATACTATTGAAGGTTGTAAGTCATGACTAATGATGGCCTCATTCTTTCTTGCTCAAAATCAAATAGACATTTGCATCAACAAAAAGAATATGGTAATCAGTCTTCCTGCAATACATTCTTCAATTCATCCTTCTTTTTGCCTGTCTTCTTTCCCCTTTTCTGTTTCTTTCTTTCTTTCTTCCGTTCTTCCTTCCTTCCTCTCAATATCATTTTTCTTCTTCCTTTTAATCTTTTTTGTATTCATGTGATTTTTTTTCCCTTCTTTTTTATACTCCTGTCATTCATTCTTTTAAGCGTTCTTTTTTTCTTACTTTGTTTTCCTTTTTCCTCTCTTGCTTCATTCTTCCTTCTTATTTTTCCTTTCTCTGTCTTTCATCCTCTTTTTTTCTTTTTCTTTTTGGGTTCTTTTATTTTTTTTTCTTTCTTCCTTCCTTTATTAAAAAAAATTCTTCTTCCTTCTTTTTCTTTCTTTTTAGTTTCTTTTTTGGGGGATCTTTTATTTTTTTCTTTCTTTCTTCAATTTATTTTTTCGGTTTTCTTTGGTTCTTGTCTTTCATCCACTTTTTTCTTTATTTCGATCTTTCTTTCATTCTTGCTTTCTTCATTCCCCTTTTCTGTTTTCTTTCTTTCTTAACTTTTCTTTCTCACTTTCTTTTTTATTCTTTTTATTGCTTGTCTTTTTTAATTTCATCTTTATATTTTTCCTTTTTTTCATTCCTTTTTCTATCCTGCTTTTTTTTCTTTCCTTCCTTAATTCCTTTCTTCTTTCTTTCTTCTCTTTTTTTGTTCTTTATTCACTTTCTTTCTTGACTTTTATTTTGGTGTACGTGTTAGGAAATAAAAATTAATAAAGTGCATGAAATGCCCATTTCGTGCAATATGCAAGGACAAGTGAAGGCTATGTGTGGCTGTAGAGCTCGAACATATACGCTTTGTTAATCTGCCAAAATAAAGTGCATTGTGATTACAGATTGGTCTAGAGGTCTAGTCAGAAATAAATTGATGTGTTGAAGACAAGAATGGGGCAGTTTTCGTAAGTGGCGAAGCCAATAATATATAATAATAAAATTCCGCATTTATATAGGCCTAGTGCTTAATACATCGGAACGACGTCTCTAAGCGCTTTACGGACATTTATATTACCCTGGTCATCAGATCCTTGCATGCCCGCATACAATGTATGCACCTTCTCCACTCCCTGGGGAGCATTCCAACAAGAGTTCCAAGACTCAATTGCTATAGGCATACTACATATAGGCTTTCACATCCTATCGGGTACCCATTTACACCTGGGTGGAGAGTGGCAAACCCTAACACCTTGCCAAGGCAAAGGACGCTAGGCCATGGCATGGTGGGATTCGAACACACGACCCTCTGATTACAAAGCGAGAGTCATAAACGCTAGATCTACACCACGACGCTTCCAATATCCGATGGCAAAAAAGCAAATTTGCGATGATCACTCATGTCATGGTTTCACAGCCCGGACTACTATAGATCTAGATGTTAGATCAAATCTATATAACAAACAGGGTGACCAGACGTCCCGTATTTCCCGGGATTGTCCCGTATTTTGCTCCTGTGTCCCGGCGTCCCGACAAACCCTTCCCGGGACGCCTATTTGTCCCGTATTTCAGAATATTGAACAAAATGTAGTTAAGACATTTAAAAATGACGAATTTTCATTAAATAACCAACAGCTGACGAAGCAGGGACAACAATTAAATCGATAACTGTAAACTTTTGCAAGTTCTGCGGTGATTTCTTGCTAACCAAATACATTGCAAACAAACTGGCCTCCTGCCTGTGTGTGGCAGGCTACTAGCTATAGGCACGTAGGATCGAAGCAAATTCTCAATGGTGCAAACAAACTCACATGATTCCACCAAAATAATCACAAAATCGGCGGGAAATTCTTATAATTATACTATGGATTTTCAGATTAATGATTTAGAGATGTAATCAGAGGAACAAGTTATTGACTTTTCATAGATCTAGTTGTTTCAGCTTTCGTTTTGAGTCTTGGTGTGTACGATGCCGCGATGATTCACCTAATTTTTACTTTTAAATTTTATTCATTTCTAACATTTCATTTTTTTAATTTTAAAAATACATTAAAAAAACACCAAATAAAATTATGATTTTTATTAGATGATTGGATTTTTTTGTTTACTTGAAGTTTTAACTTTTCTTTTTTTTCTTTCTTTTATATTATACCCTAACCTTTCTGCTGGTCCTTTTTTGTTCCATCTATCTTTATTTCCTTTTTCTTTCCTAGACATTTTCTTTTCTCTCTCTCTGTTCATTTTTCTTTCTTTCCTTCTTTCTCTTATTTTCCTTCTTTATCAAATATCCTTCTTTTTTTCCTTCATTCTTTCTTTCCTTGGCTTCCTTCTCTCTTCTTTTCCTGTTTCTTTTCGTTCTTTCTCTCCTCCCATTATTTTCTCTTTTTTGCGTTCTCTCCTCCCTTCATTCTTCCCTTGAACTGCTCTTTCTTCCTTACTTTATTTTTTCCCTTCTTATTATTTTCCCTTTTCCTTTCTTTCTTTATTTTGTTTCTTTCTCTTTTCCCTATGTTCCTTCCAGTTTTCTTCTTTCTTTCTTTCATTCAAGGAATGAAAGAATAATGTTCATTTTATTTATTATTTCTTTCCTCCTTCTTTTTCTTACCTTTTTCCCCCTTTAATTCTCTTCTTTATTTTGTCTTTCAGACATTTATTCATCTTCCCTTCCTTTCTTTTTCTTTCTTTCTTTTCTTTCTTTCTTTCTTTCGTTCTTTCTTTCTTTCTATATCCAGTTTAAAGAATGACGGAAACCTTTTTTTATCTCTTTTATTATTTCTTTCATCTTTCTTTTATTCTAACTTTCTGTTATTTTTTCTGTTTTCCTCTATTTCATTTTCTTCTCAATCATGTCTTTTCTTTCTCTCCTTTATTCTTTCGTTCCCCTTCTCTTCCGATTCTTTATATTTTTTTTCACAAGTCTAACACTTTGAGTGGGCTTCTTTGTTGATCTTCATTTGTCAATTGTCCTGTATTTCATTTTGTGAAATCTGGTCACCCTGATAACAAATGACTCTGTCTCTGCACTGGAGCTTTTTTCATTCATTGTCAATGAATCATTCATTGCATGATCGTTGACTTTAAACATGTTAAATTTTAAATTAAAGCTCCAGCTGGAACATGATATTTCTAACGTCTTTCTATTTCAATGAGAAATGATAAATGGTTATAACTGTTGTGTATCCGGACGGGTTGTGTGTCCGGACGATCAATTTCAGAATGTCATTTGGAAAAATTTACAAGCGAAGTTTCATCAATTTTTAGTACAAAATGTTAGGAAATATAACAAAATAGGGCCAAATCGTGGTTTCGGGAGCCACTCGTCGATTTGTGTACACACACTTGTGTACAAAGTGAATGGAGGTGGAAATAAGGAACCGTGCGTGTGACTGAATAAGCGCTGCTGTATGAAGTGAACGGTGGTTCCCAATATCACGATAATGCCCAAAATAGATGATTACAAGTAATGAATTCATATTTTTAGTGTAATCCACAGACAAAAAAGAAGGCTTCAAAAAGATAAAGTGTCCGGACACCGAACCCCCCACGGAGATAAGAACGTTTCGGGTTTTCAAAATACCACAGAACTTGAAGATAGGGAGTCACAACAACTACAGAATCTACCGGTACATTTACGGTACACCACTTTCAGTAGGTGGGACAAGCATAAATTTTTCAGTGGCGATAGAGCCGAGTAACGCACTAACCTTGATGTACTCATCACTTGAAAACAGATCTGCCTTTGAAGAATTGTTTCCTTTGATGGGGACCGTGACGTGAACATCAATCTCCGACTCCTCCCAAGTGTAATCTTTGATGGCGATAGGCATTTTGAAAACTTTTTGACAAGACTTCTAACGTTTTTGTCGACAGTGGGCATGTTCAACTTCACGAGATCGGCGGAGCTGTTTCGTGGCAACGGTAATCAAGATGAAATTTGGCGGGACGCGCCGGCCTAGCCTAGCGCCCTAGCTAGCCTAGGCCCTAGGACCGGTTAGCTTAGCTACAACTTTTATGCGATAACTGCACGTGCACAAACTTGCATTCCATTTTCTATTCATTAATTCCGTGATGTTGATGAAGTATGATTATGATGATATGTGGCGATACCATGAAACTTTATGTTGTGGTCTTGAAGACTTTAGAGTATAAGACATTGCTGATGCTGATGAAGTTAATTGGCAAAAGTTTTGTATAACGTTCATCTAAGCTAAGTAAACGTTAAAACTAAAGTTAGATCTATGTTAATAACGTAAAAAAAAATGCAGAACAAATAAAACAAATGGAAAAAGGAGTACAAATTGTCAGAAGGCATGATGTTAGATCTGACTCATAGATCTTACAAAATATATTGGTGAAGGTTTTAGGAAAATCTATTCAAAGGTAATTAAAGTTACCGCGGTATTAAACTAAGTCTAAGAAATTATTTGTGAGGAACAGAGGTCAAGTCATAATGACAATGTGTAAGCACAAGCAGCTAAGTTTTTCCATTACCGTTGTTGTACTAAAAAATGATTGAAAAGTTAATTGTTTTCTAAAAAATAGAAAATGATTTTTCTCAACAGATAATAAATCATTTCACATCTGCCCCTGTCTAAACAAAAAAAAATACAGGTAGATCTAGTCATGCATCAAACATAAAAAAATTTGAAATTCATGAATTTTATAGGGGGACCTAATATCTATAACACATCTGGGGAAGCTGCTCGAATATGACTTCATCACAAATAAAAAAAACAATTCTTGAATTCTAGGCCTATTTACTTTATTAATCTTTGATGGGTTATAAATTTCTTCTAACCTTCACCATTGATAACATAAATAACTTTTCGTTAGGATGAACTTCCTTTTTTGAAAGTGTACCAATGTGATACCAATTAATTTCTCAAGAAAAATCTTTTTTCCAGGTAATTCTGATTCCAGGTAATATTTTATCAGTGCATTTTTCATGAACTCCGATCACATGCAGGTGGTGCTTTATCTGCCAAATCTCGGAACGGGTGGTGTTAGACTCATTTGGCACCACCTGTGTTCCACAGTGGAGAAGGCCCTGTTTGTGAGACTAATTTTTTCTTGTTCCTGTGATTCTGTTTGCATGCAGTGAGGTTTCAACGACTTTCCGATTGACACGATGGGGTCGACGAGTCAAGAAGCCGAAGATGAAAGTCTTGCTGAGCAGAGTGACGTACGATTCATTCCACCCCTGTATGAGCAGCGTTATGAAGAAATAACAAGAATTTCCAGAGAGTGTAAGCCAAAAAAGGTACTTGGGTTTACAAAGATAATGAGACCCTTGCTCATTGGACTGAAACTATCTTGAAAATCAGAAAAAAAAGATACCAGTGTGTGATTAATGTAGTGATAGTAATACTGAAAGTCTCTTCATACCTACTTAAGTTAGTTATTCTTTTTACTTACAGTAATGACCAATTGTCTTTTTGAGATACTTTACTTTCTCTGCCCAAAAAAGTGTCCTCTGAAGAAGGAGAAGAAGAAAAATGACATTTTTGTTGTGAAGTATTAAACATTTGTGATCAGGAATTTTATACTTTAAGATAGAACTGAAAATGCAATAGTTAGTACGCGGGCATAAATTTGGTAAAATTATGCCCATTAATGCCCTTGATAGCCACCTTTAGTTGTTTTATTTGGCAGGCATGGTTAAATACTTGACCCCACTTTCGACCAATCAGAGGACTTGATTATTCGACATTCTCCAAAAGGGGTTAAAAGTAAAATGTAAATTTCATTTATAGAAAAAGCAATCATGATCATGCTCTTTCTGAATCCGTTTCCCAGGTGGTTGACGTTGGCTGTGGAGAACTCAAGGTAATACGCCTCCTCAAGTTTCACAGGTATATCCACGAGCTGATAGGCTTGGACGTGGATGGAGAGCTTCTGAGGCGGCATTCAGGCCTCATCGAACCCTTGGCTGCGTCCTATATTCATCCTCTACCCCATCCAATGGTCATCACGTTACTACACGGGTCCATAGCAGAGAGGGATAGCCGTCTTCTTGATCCTGACCTGGTAGTCTGCGTTGAAGTGTAAGTTGGCTGTGGCTCCCAGATCTAGGGCCCGTTTCAACTATGCTAGCTTTGCCATTATCAGGCACCTATCCAGCATCAAATCCTACAAAGCATTTCACTGGCCCAACTGTCTGAGGACAAAAGTGACTGTATTATGCTTGTGCATGGGCCCATACATTTCTTTGTCATAGTGGATGCTGGATACACTCTTGATTATGACAACTATCATGGTAACAGGGCTCAACAGCCAACAAGAATCAATGTTCCCTTGGTAGTTACAATTATGACAAAGTTACGTAGTTGTAAATCTTTATGAAACAGGTGCCTGACATTTTTCTGATAATTTAAAAGAAAAAATTCCCTTATCCACAATGAACTAATATGTGACCAGACAGCCCCAAACCACTGTAATTGGCCCCTGCCCCCCCCCCCCTTCCCCCAACATATTGTCAAAATATGTTGTAAATTTTAATACAAGAGTCTCTTTGACAAAAGTATTTTGCATATTGCCTTGGAAGTTTCACTAAGATTGCACCGTATGCACATCTCATGCTTGAATGAACACAGAACTTCAAACCTGGTTTTCTTCTTATTTTCTTTAAGCTCTCGCTCTTATGCACTTAATAAATACTTCTGTGGATTGTCGCTGATCAATTTATATCAAGACAAGTTATTATGACACGTTATATCATTTAAAAGTATAGGATGTGCTTTTTCAAACCCAACTAAAATCTCAATTTTCACTGCAGGTCACTTATATTTTTGGCTTTGGGGTGGAGGGTCACATTTCTGAGTCCTGCACGGCACACAAAATTTCACCCTTAATTCACCCGTACCCAAACAGTATTTGTTGATTTTCAGGTTTTCACATCACTTTAACTTTATCATTGACAAAAAGGAAGTTTTATTGATCAAGCATTCAGCTAAGAGACTATAAATTGTTCTCAAAGTGTCCTGTACAACACGTATGGAATCGCTTAGAATCGCCCATGTATCCATGTTTGTGCAAATTTTTCTTTTATTGATACTGAATAGGCAAGAGCATAGTCTGCAGGCACAGACCCTGATTGAAACTTTAATCAACAAGTGTGTCTCCATGCATACAAAACTTGAGAGGGCCTTCAGTACACAAGACATATTAAGTAGGCTGAAACTCAGACCCTTAACTCGAGTGAAGGGTTTGCACAGCAGACTAGTGAGAGGATTGGGAAACAATTCACATATTCATTAATTTGGGAGACGTTCAATTGTAACTTAATCCCAGTAGATTGGGGAAGACATATTGCTTACAAGACTGCATTTCGAAATGAGAATAATTTGATAACCCTGTAGCTGACTCACCTTAAGTTCTCTTGTACATTGTTCATTACTTGGCCCTGAATACAAATTTGAACATGCACTATTTTTACCCCAAACTCTTAATCAGTAATTTATTATCATGATTTCATTTCTTTTACAGAATTGAGCATCTTTACCCAGAAAATCTTTCCAAGGCTACGGAGGTCATCTTCGGGTACATGAAACCAATGAGGGCAGTCTTCACCACACCCAATGCAGAGTTCAACGTTCTGTTTCCTGGACTTCAAGGCTTCAGACACGATGATCATAAATTTGAATGGACAAGAAGTGAATTCCAAGAATGGTGAATATACACAAGATTTTCTGCTGTAATTGCATGAAAACGATGATGTCAGAGTCGGGTAACACAAAAATGAGCAATCATCGTAAAATATCTTTTACCATTGATTGCATTGACTACAATTAATTGTAGAAATCGAGCATACGATTACTCGCCAACCTTTGTGTTACCCTGGTTTTATATTAATGTTGATAAAAATCTTTTATTTTCTCCATAAGGGTAGCCTACTGGCTTTTTTTTTTTGGGGGGGGGGTTCCCTAATTCCTTCATTATGTTGATACTATACATTACTATACATACCATATAGAAGTTTTGCTTTCATTTTCTGTGTGGAAACATGTAAATTTGTGTTATTGTGTTATTTTGATATGGAATTTGAAATGAATAAACTGAAGTGAGAAGAGCTGACCTGGAGGAAGCTAACTTACTGTGGTGTTTCTGAATCAAAACCACCTCAGTGACAAGTTGATTGAATAAAAAGAGAAAAATCCTCCTTGTGTATCTCTGAGAATTTCATCAAAAATTGATGTAAAATGAGACCTAATTGTTCTGTTTTTTTTTTCTGTAGCTGTCCAAAACAAGACAAAGAAATGTGTCTTTACAGTTAAGGCCTTTAGAATATGGTGTTGATTTGATTATGTGTATAGTCATGTATTCAATTCTTGATGTTTTTTCTATTTCTTTTTATGAAGGTTTCATCTTTATGCAATGTTGTGATTATGGCTAAAAATTGTAGTTTTCCATTATTTATTTATATATTTATTCATTCATTTATTATTTATTTATTTATTCATTCCTTTGATACTTTATTTCTTCCATTTTAGGGGCAATGCAAAATGTGATTATGGCTACAAGGTTGAGTAATTTTCACTATTTGTTTGTTTATTTTATTCATTTATGTATTTATTTGTTTGGTTGGTTATTTATTCATTCATTTATTGTTTCTTTTTATTTTAGGGGCAATGCAATATGTAGTGATTACGGCTATGAAGTGGAGTATTCTGGCCTTGGGGCAGGACCAGTAGGGAGTGAACATCTAGGGTTCTGTACTCAGGTAGCCATCTTTAAAAGGGTATCATGTGATCAAGACAGTCCTGTAGAACCAGTGGATGAAGATCTTCAACCAATGCCATATGAAGAGGTAAATTTCATTCATCTTTCCATTCATGATCCAAAGACCCATCGATTTTGATGATTAATGATCAGTCTTCATCAGTGGTATATAATCATGATGGTAACACAACTTACCATCCAAATCAAACTAAAGGTTTCCTAGAAATGAAATGGACAAGTATGAGGCAAGTAGATAGGTGAAAGTTTGAACAATATCGGATGTACTACAAGAAAATTAAAAAAATGGTAAACACTATACCTACATGTATGGAGACTTCAAATTGGCTGCATTGGTGATGTCATTGTGATGTAAGGCTAGGACCACTCCTTCAATGGATGGAACAAAAAAAATGAATTTAAATGATGTTACTTTGTTTCAGATTTGTCAGTCCTTCATCAATGCTTTCTTTAATTATTAAAGCTGCAGAGGTAAGGCATGGAGATCCATGGGGCAATTGGGTCTGGCTGTATGGGTTTATGGAATACGAAACATATCCATGACGAAAATCTCGCGTTTGAGGGCTGTATACCCCATTTTTCCTTATCATCAAATATCTTCTCCCAGTAATACAAATCCTAGTCTAATCCTATTGCCCTCAAGCATGAAATTTAAGTATAGAAACACCTGTTTCTTGACCTCGGTCCGAAGATAATTCACCCCAGCATCTATACGGTCACAGCAGGGGGCCACACACGATGGATTGCAATGTGTGTAGTTCCGGCGAGCGCATGGATGTATACACGCGTTGATAGAAAGTTTTTTCTTCCTTTCTTTCTTTCTTTCCTTCCTTCTTTCTTTCTTTCTTTCTTTCTTTCTCTCTCTTCCCTCCTTTCTTTCCTTCTTTCTTTCTTTCTTTCTTTCTTTCTCTCCCTCTCTTCCTTCCTTTCTTTCTTCTTTCTCTCTGTCTGGCTGTCTAATTCTTTTCTTTCTAGACTTATTTTCTTCATCCACCCCCTTTCTACACCTCTAAAGAACGTGCATTTGCCAATCATATCTGTAGTAAGGCCTATAAATGTCCTTTTCTCAAAGTTGAGGTGTAGGCCTATACATAGAACATTAAAATACAAAGACCAGCATTATGAATCACAATGTTTGGATAGCATTTCAATGTTCTATTCATATCTATTCAGAACGTTTTCTAATTCACATGCGTTATTAGCAGGTGATCTTCTTTATCTTTATCTCCCATTATTGTTCTTATTTTGTAGGCCTATAGCATGTGTATACGGTAAACCTCCCTCTGAAATACCTTTCTTGGTTTCATGTTTTCTTTCAGATTTGTTTCCACCCAGGCGCGCCGGAACCCTTTCAGTTTTTTTTTTTTTTTTTTTTTTGGGGGGGGGGGGCAAAATCCCGAAGGGGGCACAATATTTTTGAAAGCGTGAGATACGGAAGCGATCGAGCGGGAGAGGGTGTGGTTGAGGGTGTAAAAATTTAGTGTAAAAGTTGCGTTTCTAAGAGCATTCAAAAATAAATTTCTTGAGAATTAAACAGTCTTGGGGTTCTTTTTGCTCCTGTTTCCTCCCTTCTGACCCAGACTGGTGTTTCTTCATGATCAGGGTCGCAGTTCCAGCAAATTACGAGCCTTATTGCAAACTCTATTGTTTCAAACCAATGTAATATAGGCCTTTTAAAGACTTTAAGATGACAAACATGACCGTATGCATCCGGGGGCCGCCGATCGAGAGGGCAAAATTCACAAAATTCACCCAAAGTGTGCACGAAATCTTTCAATTTTATTCTAGAAAATGCAAAAGCTCCCCCATCACCATGGGCGGAAATCCCAGGGGGACAGGGGGGACGCGTCCCCCTACCATTTTGGAAAGGGGTACATAATATCAAATGTCCCCCTACTATTTGTGCTCTTTTATTATGGAAAAAATACATAATTTCAAATCGAAATTATACACATGTATCCTCGAATTTCGAAATATATATAAACAGATAGTTTTTGCCGGGAGTTTTTGTTAAGAACTTGGTTAGGAAAAGAAAAGGCATACCGGCCCAACTATTCTCCAGCTCTCATCTAGCCCTATATACCAGCCAAAGAGTGATGACATTGATGACATCGATGGCCATTGTCAATTTCATAACTAATAAAAATGATGAAAAAGGAAAATCGCCTCTGAATTTAGTGCATAGACGGTTAGACGAGAATGTTCCATACCCAGTAAAATCATACCTTTGTTGATCCAATTTACTTTCCCTTTATTCCAAATTTACTTGGAATATACTGAGAATATTTTCATTGTTTGCGTACTCAGTATAAAGAATAGTTTTCATGAGTTATGATTAATCCTTCACAATGAACTTTAACTATGCTTTATCCCCCAAATTTGTTTTTTAAACACTCTTTGACTATTAACGAGACTTATACTCCATTTTTACACAAAATTCCTGCCGTGGGAGGGGTCATCATAGGTAGATCAAGGGGCGAAGCGGCGGAAGGTGAGGCGAAAAATAAGAAGAAAGATAGGACCGGGAAGAAAGTTGAATGATGGAAGGGAGGTGAATAATTGGGAAAAAAGAAAACTTTCAGGACATATTATAAAAATAATAAAATCGCTTGCGCTTTGCATAAATACACAGCCATCTTTTTATTTCAAAACGTGCTTGATTTTTTTTTTCACTTTTTGGATCGAAATATATAAAATCAAATCATTTATCTAAGAAGATATCCATCTTTTTCATAATTTGTAGGTTTAGATATTAAAGAAAATTAGCTTGCCATTCGGTTTTAGTCTGAAATGTATTCATTAAAAGGTTAAACGTTATCACACTGTAATAAGATGGAAAAGGGGCTTTTCAAAGGTATGTTTCACAGAGGAACTGTTCGTCAAAAGACGCCAGGCTTACTATGATAATGTAATTGCCCCGTCAGGGGCAAAATTGTTCATTTTTGACAATAGAAATGACAATTTTTGGGCATAAAAGTGCCTTCATCGTATACTTTTGTCCTTTAATTATTTAAAAATTTATCATTTTTCTACTTTCAGGGGGGCACATGGGGGGGGGCAAAATCTCGTTTTGCCCCCCAAAAAAATTTATTTGGGGGGGGGGGGCAAGTGCCCCCTGCCCCCCCTCGCTTCCGGCGCCCTTGTTAAAGATATATAGAGAGAAATAGAGATGGGGTGGAAATTCCACCCCATCTCTATTTCTCTCTCTCTCTTTCTCCCGACAAAAACTACAGGGCGCTAATTTTAATCACCTCATATTAGCAGAATGACAAATTTTGAACTAGAAAATAAAACAGACATTTATCACAATCAAATATGGGCATGTTCAAATGGGTCGCTTGATCAAAGATAAAAAAGGACACTGCAAAAGAACTTTCACTATGAAAAGGGGGCTAAGGGGGGGGGGCAAAAAAACAACTTTTTTTAAAGTGATTATTCAACAAGATGTACTTGAGGAAGGGGAACATATTAAAAATGGGCACTGAAGGGATCGGGGTTCAACGGGCATGCGGTTTTGTGAACTAAGACACGTGATCGATCTTTCCAACACTCCATCTTCCAAACTCATCAATCGCCTGAACTCGCTCTCCAACGATGAACATTTTGACTTACAAAAAAATTAGCACAACATATCTAAGTTAGACATTTAATGGTGGAAACTAAAAGTATAAACGACCCGAAACAAACGGTGGAATGGATGCAGCGCACATGGGCAGTTTACCGGAGAACCACGTATGGTGCAATAATACGTTTGCGATTAAAAAAATAGTTACAGGCATAGTTTGTATTTAAATTATGAATAAGACTTTGGGGTAAAAAAAAATAATGATTTCATATTTTTGTGCATATCAGCAGCATGATTATTATACTTTGTATGTTGGTATGCCATTACTTCTATTTTTCGAACGTTAAGACTGTATCATTGTGCGAGTGAACCCATTTTCTTGCTGGACGGACAGAAACCATGCATGCATCGCGGTCCTTGCATGCTAAGCATACCGTAATTTTTATTCGCTTACTTTCCTTATTTCAAGGTCGATTTTCTTCGTTCGAAATTGAAAATGGACTAGTATTGGATGTCTGAATGTAATATGCCTTTGAAAACGTGATTAATATCGAATACAATAATTTCATTCCGAAGATCCTTCTACAGGCAGACAAGTCTTACGTAATAGCACAGCGTTGTTTATCATTTCGTCCTTGGCTCAACGCTCATTTAGCTGGCCCGTGGTGGTGAAATCGAGACAAGGGGATTACCTGGCCAAGATGGGTTTATCGGGGTTGGAAAAGTTGTTTGAGATATTCCAAACACAAATCGGGGTATAAAACCGCAGTTTGCAGTCCGAAGTGAGGTCGAGAATCAAACGGGAAATTTTCGTAATGAACTAAAAATGAAAGTATTATTTATGGTTATTTCTCCAGGTAGCCAGAGCATTATATCCCAGCAAACAGCTGAATGATGAAGATATCGTGGGTGAAGTCGGGCTCAGGATTAGACAACTCCTCAAGGATGCACAGAGGATGCTGGACGATGAGGAAGGAGTCTTTGACAACGCAAGCGGAGATGAGGAGGATGATGCATTGAAGATATGGATGGAAAAGAGTCTTGCTTCCAGAAAGAGAGAAAGGCTGAAGGGTAGCGAGGGACAAAATGATGAAGGAGGAGGCTTAGAGTTATGTACTGAAAGACAAGATTCTATTTCAAGAACTAGACGAGAAGAGGGCTGTTCTGACAGCATCACAAGTGCAATGGACGAAATCAGTGATACCTTGCAATCAACCAACATGTGCCATTCCAGTACTATACCTGACAATGTAGGCCATGATTCAAAAGCTGAAGAGAATCCATGTGATCCTGCATGCCTTGCTTGCCAAAAATCTCAGGATGCTTGTACAGAGTCGGACTTGCCAAATAGCAGATTGAACTTCAGGGATGTTGAACCTAGAGTGCAGCTAAATGGAAATGATTCGTATTCAGAACAATCAGGCAGCATCCATCACTCAGTTGACAGACCAACGAAACATGAATTACAAGACATTGGAAGAACTGCCTCTGATGATATCTCCACCTTGGATGTCCTTGATTTTGAAGAATGTCCTTACTTGTTAGGACGTCTTTCAAAGGCCTTTTCCCCAACGGAGTTGGAGGATGGTAACTCGTTTTTTGAGCAGTGGGAGAAAGGGTTTCCTCCAAGAGAGTTCATCTATGACCTTGAGGAGTTGAAGATTAGCATATCCATGGAGAGATTGATGAAGTTCCCAGGGTTGCAGGAGATGTGTCAGAATGCTTCCAAGCTCAGGTAACTTGATATATCATTTTGGGATGTTGTCTTTTGCAGAAGAATATGAAATGATTAACCACCTTGCTTCCCACAGCATTTATGTTTAATCAGTTGCAGGATATTTCTCCAGCAAAATCAAACAGATTTACAATGCTTCATCAATCAAAAAGTAGCAAATATATTTTTTATTTTAGAAATGTGTTTATTTCGAGTTGTTCATTGGAAAAATTCACATCTTTAATATACAAAGCAATTTGTATTATCAATAGATACTAATTCCTGCACATATTACATTCACAGAGATGTCCTTCTTGCCAGTGGGAAGTTTGAGTTCAGCAAGGATGGCAGTGCAGTCATCTCCAGCCTCTATGAGAACATGACCAGCAGTGATTCTGAGAAATGGCAAGCTGCATCTGTCGAAGGCTGGGACTCGGATGCGCACAGTGTGGGCACTCAGGATGGAGCAGAAGACGAGAGGCCTTTTGCTGTCGAGGATATCACGGAGGAGAAAGAGTGCTGGGATTAGTTCTCAAGGAGGATGGGGACTTCATTTCATGAAAATTACTACAATAAGAAATTTGCAATAACAGCTTCTGAAATCCTTCCATCTCATTTGTTGATATTACATTTGTTATGGAAATTGTGTACAGTTTGTTATTAACACGTCTTTATGTAACAGGTCCTGTTTCATAAAGACTTGTTATAATAACAAATGTAAGATTTCTTTAACAAATTAACCATCAGCCAATTAGACTGAAGGATTTGAGTAGCTTATAACTGTTATTGTAAATTTGCTATTGTAAAAGTTTTGTGAAACAGACCCCTGGACCCAGAAATTACTTTGAAACAGCATTCAAATTCTAACAGTCACAGTAACAGAAGTACAATGTAACATTTTGGAAGTGGGATTATGGTGCTCTCTGTGTAGACTCTGAAACAATTTAGGAAGACTTTGGGTGTTTGGTATCGGCAAGGAAGATAATTTGGTCTCAGTCTCTACAATTTGCGAAATACTAATTGGAATGGGATCTGGATAATCAGTGTGGACTTGCACTTTGTAAAAAAGCTCGGGATACTTTGGATGTTGGGTGTACGTTATCAGGAGGGAAGAAAGCCAAGATTATGTAGGATGATGGACTAATTAGTACATGGAAATGGGTTCCGGCGAGTTAGGCATTAGGCTGTTCTGCACAACTCTATGATTGACTGGAACATGTTCTTAGGTGCTTTTAAATCAACTGCATAGGGCCCAGGTTAGTGTTTCATAAAGCTGTTTGTAAGTTACGAGCGACATCACAAATGACTGGTGATCCATTCTTGCATGTACATGTATGTCCATGATGTACACTACATTTTTATCGGTGTCGATAGTCGGTAAAATGCCAATTCGCCCACTCACATGGTCTATCTATCATTTAGTCTAATGCCATTCCATTCATCAACATTTCGTCTAACGACCATTTGGTCCAATAACCAATAAGTCCAGTCATCACTTTGTCTACTCACCAGTTGGTCTATGACCATTTCATCTCATAACCAGTTGGTCTAGTATTCATTGTATTTTCATTTATTTTGCCCAATTAACAATTAGACTAAAATGGTTATTGTACCAACTGGTCATTAGATGAAATGGTGAGTGGACGAAATGGCAGTTAGACCAGGTGGATATTAGACGAACTGATGGTAGACCAAATATCAGTAGACGAGTTGGCAATTGGACGAATTTGCATTGGACCAAATGAAAATTAAACCCTGAGAAAGGGTCACCAGTCATTTGTAAACACGCTCGCTTGTAAGTAACTTCTGAACAGCTGTACGAAACACCTCCCAGGTGTTCATTATGTACATTTTCAAAACATGATTAGAAGTCTTAGGTGTTGGGTGTATGATTAAGTGAGATACATGAGGACTTGATCCTCAACAATGACAGAACTATGTAGAAATTGGATTCTGATGCTGAAGAGTATAGTAGACTCTCAGGGAAACAAGAAATGTCTTTGAGCTCATCAGCAGGGAAAAGACCAGGGGGCTGTTTCATAAAGCTGTACGTAAGTTAAGAGTGATTTTAAGAACAACTGGTGATCCTTTCTTGTGGTAAATGATATGTTCATTGGTGATTACTTAGCACACAATAGATGTCCACCAGTCGTTCTTTAAGTCACTTTTAACTTACGAACAGCTTTATGAAATGGCCCCCAGGGACTATATCTCAAGTTCAGAGACAACCCTATATGACAGCAATATTTGTCTTCCACTTTAATACTAATGATATGCAAGTGTAGAAATAAGAAATAGATGTCTTTCAGCTTATCAGCAAGAAAAAGACCTGGGGCCATACCTCAAGTTCAGAGAAAACCCTATATGTACGGAAATAGTATTTGTCTTCCACTTTCACACTAATGATATGCAAGGGTTATAGGTGAAGCTATATACAGTGCATATCAAAAAAAGTTTACACTTTGAAAATCCCTGGGGATTAAAAAACATACAACATGTGGGTAATTTTTTCACATATAATCTTGGGTTTGGGTCTCATCTATCCAATGAAAGTAAAAGTTTTGACAGAATGTTACACTTGAGTGAGCACTGTCCATTTTTTGAAAGCTCGCAGAAATCTGTTTGCGCAGAAATGCTTGTTTTCTCGCTGTATCAAGGTGAAGGGCAAACTCAAACTCACCCTGCAAGACATTCTCATACATTTCCCTAGCAATTTTGGTCATTTGAAATAAAACGGATACATTCAAGCCTTTTGTAACAATGTTGCAACCCAAATTGAAATTTCAACACTTAGTAAGCACAACCTTTACCCTTTTTGTGCCAGCTGCGTCTGAGGACATAACTGAATCTGAGCAAAAGCTTATATCAGACATCTCCCTGCATTTTTTCATCCAGTTTTTATCATTTAAAGAGGGTTTACATTTCATTTATCATTTATTGATTGTTTCTCCACACTTTTCCCCAAGCTTGACAATGATTAAAAAATGAAAATCAAGCCTAAGCTATGTCATGTAAATCACAGCTCAGTGTAAAGCAAATATCATCACAATGGCCTTGGTGTGTGGGGGAGTGGGGTGGGGCGCAATGAACTCTTCGAAGTGTTTGGGCAAGGAAACAAGTTAAAAACGGTAAGATATCTTCTAATCAAGTTTACTAGTTAAATCTGACATGTTCTTCATGATTAAGTCTACTTTTATTTGCATAACTATTTCAAAGCTCTGCGCAAATCATTTTTCACTAACTTTTCAAAAGTGAGTGGTGCTCACTCAAGCGGAAATATTTTTCGACAGTTATATCTTCATTTGCTTAAATGTATCTGTACCTATCCTAAAATGTGGAGAAATGTTAAGGATATGACAAATGTACAATTTTACAGGATCTTTTCCAAGTGTAAACTTTTTTTTATATGCACTGTATATACATTCTACTTATGTGGAATATGATTTTAAGATTTAGTAAACTGATTTAGTACTACAGTATTATTTGACACTATACATAGAAAAAGTATTTCATGGTATGACAATCAGTGATAGTAACCTCTCTTTTACCTTGACTTTTATATAATCAGAATTCAACTTTTTGCCCTCGCAATATGCATATTTTATAGAATAAGGTTCTTACACACTAAAATAAGTGTTCTTTTGCAAGATATATATATCAACTTGGAATTTTTTTTTTATTCTGTAACCTTTTTTGTTCATAATTATTAATGTTGTTTGTAAAGTTATGCGCAAAGTACTTTTTATAACCTTAATAGTTGAGAAACAGGTGTATGTACCCTGCTAGGGTTTTTTTTCAGGGCAAGTACCAAATAATTTCCACACACACAAGTAAATATCATTATTGCCATATTCTGAATTTGCATCCCTTGATGGTGTCAAACTGGAAAGAAATACTACTGTAAAAACATATTGAATCTTTGTTTTATACTCTATTAGTTACTGTGATACTCTTATATTGTTTGAAGCTTAACTTCCAAAAGAACTCAAATATTTTTGGAAAGGAAAAGGCATGCCTAAAGGCTTAGAAGTAAGAACAAACCCTTCTTGAACACTTTATATGATGTTGGCGGGTTAAGGTATGTCAAGTTAAAAATGTATTTTGGACACCAGTCAGCTTGTTATTAAAGTATATTTCATTACCAAAGCATGTATGATTTTGTACTCTTTAGTATTTTTTTAGCACTCACTATGCAATAAACTCCTTTGTCAAGATGATAAGACAAACAATTCTGAGTTGATCTGGTTGTGTATTATGTCTTTATAGGTAAAGCTAATGATTCATGATGTCAAAATGAAGGTTAGGCTGTAAAATCACAAGAAAAAAATCCATTTCATTAGTTGGATCAATGTTCCCATTAATCTGTGTTTTTTTTTCCAATCCAAATATGTGTCTTTTCAGAAGTTAAGCTTACCATTAGCTATATTTCTCTGAAGTACAAATGATCAAGTCTTCAAAGGGGAAGTTCACCCTGAAGAAAACTTTGTTGTAAAAATAGCAGAAAAAATAGTAAAAAATATTGGTGAAGGTTTGAGGAAAATCCGTTAAAGAGTAAGAAAGTTATTAGAGATTAAAATTTTGGGTTTGTGACGTCATAAACAAGCAGCTGCCCCATGTGTTATGTAATATAAAACGCATGAATTTCAAATTTTGTATGGTTCCTGATGACTTGATTTTGTTTTCTATTCATGATCGGGTGTGAAATGATTTGTCTATTGATATACAAAAGGTACAATAAAAAACCTTTTAAATTTTCTGAGAAAATGACATTTCATTGATTTTTTACCATTCGCTATGTAGGAATGCTGCTCACATATGATGTCACAAATCAAATAATGGAAATTCTAATAACTTTTTAATTATTTGATGTATTTTTCTCAAACCTTGGGCATTATTTTTTATTTTTACAGTAAACTTTTTGTCAGGGTGAACTTCCCCTTTAATAAATCAGTGAAGAATCAGAATAAATGAACAAACAACTTTCCATTCAATCAAACAATCCACAAATAAATCAACCCAGTCATTCTTTAATCAATTTTCATCAATCGAACAATCACTTAATCAACTAACCAACCAATCATTCTTTCAATTCAACAGATCCTGCAGTACTGCTATATGAACTTGAAAGAAAGTAAAAGCATAAGGAGAATGTGACTTTTGTATAAAACATTTATTGCACAAAAATTGAATTTTTTTTGGGGGGGAGGGTTTTGTTTTTAACTTGACTGATGACATGCATGTTGACAAAAATTATAGGCACAGTCCACCCGAGCATCAAGTTGCAAAGAATGGATATTGTCATCATCTATTTGACCATCCAAGCATATGGTTGAAATATGAAAATACATTCTAATTAAAAAAAAATAGCAGTCTTCAAAGGAAGCTGAAATATGATAAAATTCAGGAATTAATGCTTGTACCTGATGCGGGGGGAGGGGGGGGGGTCACTTCCATTAAAGCGTAGACAGCATCTGCACTAGAGAAACAAAAATTGAAAAAGGGGTGATTTGTTTTAGGGGTAAGCATGAAACAAAAGTAGCCTGTCCACTCTTCAGTGGAAGTGGTACCCAACCCCAACATTAGTGGAAACGGGCAAAAAAGACTAAATGAAAGGTGGACTAGAGATCTAAATGTAAAAAAAAGTTAAAACACATGAATCAATTTGAGTCCTGTAATACAAAACTTCAATTGTAAGATTGATTTTACACTGAACTCCTCTACATTATGGTCAATGAAATCAATTAAAGATTTTAATTGTACTATAATCAATTAGTAAGCTTGATGTAAACTGCGCCTGAAGAGCATTACATCTTGGAAGAATCTTCTACATGTATGCAGGCAAAAAATTATAATTTTTAATATTCGGGGGTTTGCTACCTTTCACAACCTAATGCCTAAATTTGAAACATTGGATAAGACTTAACATTGTAGCGGCACATTCATAATTTTCCAGAAGGCCGTTTCATAAAGCTGTTCCACTTTAAGAATGACTGGTGAACCTTTCTTACGCGCTTAAACCATCGCCAATGAATATACCATTTTCCATAAGAATAAGAAAGGATCACCAATCGTTCTTAAAGGACAAGTCCACCCCAACAAAAACTTGATTTGAATAAAAATAGAAAAATTCAACAAGCATAACACTGAAAATTTCATCAAAATCGGATGTAAAATAAGAAAGTTATGACATTTTAAATTTTGGCTTATTTTTAACAAAACAGTTATAATATATGAACGAGCCAGTTACATCCAAATGAGAGAGTCGATGATGTCACTCACTATTTCTTTTGTTTTTTATTGTTTGAAATATGAAATATTTTGATTTTCTCGTCATTGTCATGTGAAATGAAGTTTCACTCCTCCCTGAACACGTGGAATTCCATTATTTTAACATTTTGTGCTTCAGGCAAGGAGGTCCTAATCATCAAATTCGTAAAAATTGAAATATTGTATAATTCAAACAATAAAAAACAAAAGAAATAGTGAGTGAGTGACATCATCGACTCTCTCATTTGGATGTAACTGGCTCGTTCATATAACTATTTTGTTAAAAATAAGCGAAACTTTGAAATGTCATAACTTTCTTATTTTACATCCGATTTTGATGAAATCTTCAGCATTGTGCTTGTCTGATTTTTCTCTATTGATTCAAATCAACATTTTTCTGAGGTGGACTTGACCTTTAACTTACAAACAGCTTTATGAAACACCCACCAGGGATCATCTGAGCATTTCAGGGGTGAAATTGCCCCGAAACCCCCAATTTTTCCCTGCAAGTATGTTTGTACCCAGCAAGTAAATGCGGTCTTTTTGGCGTACTTCATACCACCTATTAATGAACTGAAATTAATAAAGATGATTGGTTTCCTGTCATCTCTTCCCTTCTGATCTGACGACCTTGACCATTTTCTCTAGAGCCGTGAAGTAATTATACTTGATATCATATTCCATGTCATACCAGTAGTTAACTGCAGAAAAATAAAATAAAGAAATAATTTGTAATGACAATAAAAGAAAACATGTTTACTGGTCATATAATATGTGAAGGGTTCCTTCTGTTATGTCATGCAGTGGAAAAGAACTGACGTTTGACCGTGGATGAGATCGTACCCCCTAACATGCTTCAACAAGTGTAAAATATCCCATGTGTAAAGCTTCAAAAAGTATTATATTGGCATCCTCGCAAATATATTTGTGCTTTAAATTCCCTTTAACATCTCCCCCTTGAATTTGGGCCAAAGAGTGTTTCTCACAAAAAAAAAACAAAGGAGCTTGTAGTGATCAAACACGAGAGCTATGGAGAATCATGGGGGAGAGACACAGATGTATGAAAGGGGTAGGGAGGGGGGGGGGGGGGCAGATGATAAAAGGATTGTCGCACTTTGTGAGCGGCTGATTGAAAAATTTCTCAAACTTTAAAGATGAAACATGTGTATGAGTGCTTGTATAAATTGTTCTAAAAAACACCTTGAAACACCACAAAATAAGATGAAAAACTATGATTTAGACACAAGTAGCAATTTATTAGTCTGATTTTGCTATATAAATGCGGAATATTATCATTATAAGACAGGGCCCACACGAACCTGCTATAGTTTGATCTTCCTGGCTAACATGGTGGAACCACAACGATGGAAGATACAGCATCTCACCCGGACGCACCGTGCACCTGATCTGATTGACCTCACCGTACTCTGGATGTCGATCGAGGTCAGGGTTCAATGGGTCAACGGCGATCCATGGAACAGTGTGACCTCCTGGGTCAGGGACTATCTGGAATTCACCTTTGATTTCCTTGTAAGCTGCTTGGGCATAGTTTCCTATAATTTAAAAGAAAAAAGGTTAGTGACCGTGATGGATATGCCATTATTTCAATCTGAGAAAAATTTTGGCAACATATTACATGTATAATGTCTACTCTGGGATATTTAGTTCAAAACATATTTGGTCCTTCAAATTTTCATTCTAACCCAATCATAAACCCACAAAAATGTGCGATTACAATTAGCATTTCTGCAAAGACACTGTTTCTAGAAAAGTACAAATGCAACATCAATTCTAAACATATTTGAATAACATTTTTTTTTATTGAAGGTTGTAAGGATTTGCACTGTGCCCATTCCACCAGTACCAACACCAAACTTGAAAAGTTACCAAGTGGTATAGCAGGCAAAATACTCTTGAACATTTCACTCTTCTGAGATTTGAGGTTGAGTCCACTATAAGGGGCATTGCATGCAGGCATGGCTCCAGGATTCTTTTAAAGGGGGGTGCGTTACTTCTCAAATTAGACAAGCCGCCACCCCCCCCCCCCCCCCCTCCAAAAAAGGGTCATCATTCACAATTAAAAAGCATTTTGTTTTACGAAATACTTAAAATTAGCAACAACAAAAAATATATACTGTATGCAAATTTTTTCCTTTCCTTTTTTTGCCTTCCCTAAATCTTCCACTGCTATGTTTACATGCCTTACCATATGGTATAAATGGTCTGTCGGTAGGTGGATGTAAGATGAAGTTCTTTGCGCCCTGTATAACACAGTACAGGTTTTCATAATGGTCCTTATGCACTACATGAAGAAATAAAACATACATATCAATATATCACAATCACTTAATAATACAACAGCATACATTATCTATTTTGATAATTTCTTCTAGAAATTTGTTTTTGTTACTATAAAAGATAGAGAAACTATTATTTACATTATCTTGTTATCATCTTAATTATTATTACCATTAGCATTATTATTATTCTTGATCTTCTTCTTGTGATTATAACTAAACATGTTTCTTGCAAATGAAAGCGAGCAAATAAAATGTTCAAGATTAAAAAAGATATTATTGATACAACTCAATCGAGTACAGATTAGGGGAAGGTCACAATTGTTTTGAGACATTTAAATTCCACCAAACATTTAAATTCCACCAAATACATACAGGTCCTTAATTGAACTCGAAAGTATTAAATAACGGGGGGGGTCTCAAGTTTACACAGAAATATACATACAATTACACCAAATAAAAAAAATTATGACACTGATAGATTTCACTAGAGTTGCGACTGATTGGATCTATCGTAACTCTTTGTAAGACAGGACCCAGAATTGCATTCTAAACATGACTTACTAGAAGTGACTGCTTCATGACCACCCATCCAGAAGTTGACAGCATCTGGCTTCTGCCCTTTGAATTGAGAATGTTACGAGAAGATTATTTAATTGAGTATGATATCAACCAAGACATGGGTGGTGTTTCATAGAGCTGTTCATAAGTTAGGATAGACTTTATGAACGACTGGTGATCCTTTCTTATGGTAACCGAAGTACCCCCAAATTTTCAATGGTGTTGGTTTAAGTCACAAGGAAGGATCACTAGTCATTTGTAAAGTCACTCATAATCTACGAACAGCTTTATGAAACATCTACCTGCACATTTACTGTTTTGAAAAACAATTCATTTTATAGCTAAAAAAGCAACTGATTTACCAACACATAAAAAGTTCACAAAAGAGCATACTAATCTCTTCTCATGCACCTTAATGCTAAAAAGACTTGGCTCTTTTACTGCCTGAGAAGACGGGGAGGAGGGGGGGAGGGGTGATTGATCGCGATGAAAACTGGCACCGCAAATATTACCCATGGCATAATCAATCAATTTTTTCAAAAAATTCTCTTTACTATTTAACTATAGTTAATTATTTTTATTTACTATTTCGTTTACAGTTAACTATGCTAATTTATGCATAAAATCAAAAGTGTGCCCTAATCAACTAAGGCCCCTAAACTGCTATTGTTTATTCAATGAATCTTTGTAGAATTCTAATCAAATGTACCTGAAAAATATCACAAATGAAAGTAACTAATCAAAAGTTAATCATGACAGAAATATTACTAACCAAATGCTTCTGATGCCCAAGGTATATCCTCTTTGATGTCTTCTACTAACTCTTTCAAGTCACAGGTCAAATTTGAGTTCTGCTTCTGGACATAATAGACACCTTTTTGCTCCGATTTTCCCTCCATAATGTCTAAAAAAGATGAAAATGGCATCTCCCTTTCCTCAGGCAAAACAAAGTAATCTCCGCAGACAGAATCAGCATAGCCGTTTGGCGTGACGGCCACAGTGAGGATCTTATCGTTGAAGTGCTCTCTATGATAGGAAGCAAAGAACATAGATGTGACGGATGACCTGTGACCCCAAATCCAACAATAAGTCACCCCAAAAGGTATTAAATGGTATAAAACTTTTCAAAAGCATTCTGAAAGACCCTTTTTCATACACTGTATGTTTCAGCTTGCCCTATTGCAATGCTGATTACAGTGCTTTCCAGAATGCATTCCGTATTAATACCAAGGTATTGGTGTGTGAAAACGGTATAGGAGTGATTGATGACCCTGACAAAAAGTAGGACAGCCCAAAGTTAGGGAATATTGTCACATGATCTTTTAAGATATTCAGAATATATTTTCTGAAATGGATATTAACTTAACTATCCTTCCTTGAAACTATTTATTTTCGAATGTAAGAAGCTAAAAATGTTAAAGTAATCTCTCGTAATCAGTGCCTATAAAGGTACTAAACCTGAGCAGATATGAGCACTTTGTCATTTGTATTATTACTAGTTATGATTATCACATCGCACCTGAAGTATGGTATTGACCATTTTGTAAGAGCAGGAAAGTCATTGAATGCATTCTCTATGATGACAGGTCGGTTTGGGGTTACATAATCACGGTAGAACTCTAAGGGTGTCGGCGGCTTAGTCAAACGTGGCACGTCGGGCGACAGATATAATTCTGTTTGGTAAAAACAGAACAAAGAGTGTCTTATTCAGTTGTAATCGCTCACCACAACTAATACAAAATATATAAACATATGAGAAATGTTACATCATTGACATTATCTTATTGCTGAAATATTTAGCTATAGATCTACACTAGTAATAAATTATAGAAATAATAATAAGCAACATTATAGAGCTTAATGATATATTTCTAAGTGATCACAGAGGCTTAAACATGGCTAACCTGATCTGGAGCTTGAGCATTCTAGGAATTCCTTCCTACCGACTACCCATAACACACCTGGGTAGAGAGTGGCAAATATAGATAAACACCTTGCCAAAGTTCCTGACTGCCACAGAGGAATTTAAACCCCAGACCTTGTGGTGCAATGTCTGGAGACTTATCCACTCTGCCACAACACCTCTCCACTAAACCTAAACATTTCCAAATTTCTGCTTCATGCAACTTTTAAAAATTTGGAAGTCGTGAAAGTTTCAGGAGCCTCTTTCTTGATACTGCATTCAACTTCTTGACTAACTTTAAGATTGTGAGCCCCATTTAAAACAAAATCCCTTTCTGCCAATTAAGATTGAAGGCAACAACCTGACTAAATAACTATGACAACTAAAACTCTACCATATCTCTTGCAATGAAATGCATTACATTTCATTAGGCCTACATACTACACATGACATGTAAGAGGCAACAAAATTTGAACCCACATTCTAATGTAATTGGTCACCAAAAAATCAAATAAGTAATTGGCATTGCAAAATAAGGGGTTTTAAGTAATTCAGTATTTGTATGCAAAGAAAATGTCAAACCAATTGGAAAGTGCATAGACCCCAAACCAATTGGAAAGATGCATTGACCCCAATCATCACGTAATAGCATCATGTAATACCAATGTACTATTACTAAATAGGTCCCTGTGTTTAAAGGGGAATGAAACCTTTGTAACAAATAGGCTTGTGTAGAAACAGAAAAATCAAAGAATAAGAATAAAAAAAGTTTGAGAAAAATCGGACAAATAATGAGAAAGTTATGAGCATTTGAATATTGCAATCACTAATGCTATGGAGATCCTCCTATTGGCAATGCGACAAGGATGTGTGATGTCACTGATGAACAACTTTCCCTTTGGTGGACTATAAAATACCCTTAAAATGTCTCTTTTTGCTCTTTCTTATGATGATACAAACTCTTTATCCATGTATTCTAAAAAAAAATATGTATTACATGCCCTCATGTAGAAAGAACACATGATCTATGGATAGATGTGATAAAGGAGGCAATTCAAGTGAAATATATACTAAAGTAATGGGGAGAGTTGTTCATCAGTGACTTCACACATCTTTGTCGCATTGCCAATTTGCTATCTCCATAGCATTAGTGATCGCAATATTCAAATGCTCATAACTTTCTCATTATTTGTCCGATTTTTCTCAAACTTTTGTTGATCTGTTTCTTTGATTTTTCTGTTTTCACACAAGCTATCTTGTTCCAATGGTTTCATTCTCCTTTAAGAAAAAAGGAAATAAACTGAAGATTGATTTACCCCGAGCTTCCTCAGCTAATTGTCTGAAACAATCCTCAATTGATGGTTCTTGTTCTAATCTAGACAAACAGTCATCCTGAACAGAATCCATGTCAATGTTAATGAGACTGGCTAGGAGTGTCTAGAACTCTATATAGAGACATTTGGGTGTGTGATTAAATGGTTGGCCGAACTTGAAGTCGCAATGTCCACGGGCTACGGTGTTTAGTGTTGTCCTTAGTCTAGGTGTTGTTAGTGCTGTGTGCTGGCTGCAAAGCCTGCAACAATACAAGAATAAAAAAAACAGAGGGAAGAACCTTCTCAGAAGAGCGACTTTAGAATGTGATGTAGATCTAAAATATGAATAGGTAATTGGTTATATACCAGCTTGGCGTTTACCAGCAAAATGCTGTTCTGCCGAGTTCCTACAGGAGTAACCACAAACAGAAACAAAAAAAAGATCTGTTAGATATAAGAAAGTAATGCCAAGTAACGCCACTTTACATTAGGCCTAGCTCTAGATCTACTGTAAAAAAAATGAAAAAAGAAAGATATAGCATAGCCTCCAACCAGTGGAGCTACAGATGCAGAATTGAAGTATGCATCCCCCACTAAAATAAAAATGAAAGAAAAGTATATTAATAGCTTTAGTTATTTAGTTTTTCATGAATTGGCTTGAATTTTGAAACTGAGCTGAGGTCTCCAATATTTTTGTGTCATTATGCCCGGGGGGGGGCACTATATAATGCGTGGTGGGTATTTGCCGGGGAGAGACATAGCATTTTTATCTTATTGAGAAAAAGAACAAAGAAAGCTGCACCAAAGCATAGCATTTTCTTCTTATAAAAAAAGAAAAAATCTGTTCCACAGCATCACATATTTTTCGTTCTGCCGTTCCAGCTGTATTGATCTGCTACTCTGCATTTTTAGTGAAAAGCGGCCACAGAGTGCTGTACGACCATCGCCTCTGCGCGAGCACACATGGCACCCATGCGACCGGGCTAGCTGCATTGTATGTATGCCCGTTCCAAGGCAACCCTTTATAAGGACCCCCTTTTTTCACAAATATTTGTAGTTTCGAGTCGTCTGTGTATGAACGAGAAATAATAATTTTAAAATGTTAAAAAGTCAAATCGAAACATTGTTACGCCTCTTCACATCGGGCAGCAGCCGCGCCCATATACTGTATGTGTGCGCCGAAAGGGCGCAAGGCCACAGTCCACGCATGAGTTCCCATAACCCAATTATGCACTTGGAAATAAAATTGTGAAAACAGCAATTATGCACTTACCACGATTATATGGATGAAAGTCTGTCGTGTGGCAGTATCCCGACATCGAGGCACAGACTGGAACCTCAAAAAAAACGAAAAAGTTCTGTCACGATACCTCTCCTAATTCTTTCAAAATACATAACAGAATGGCCGATACTAGAGATTGGGGTAGGTTATATCATAACCTTGTTCATTGAATGAGTGGGTAGGAGAGCACTTTTCGTTTTTTTAGGTTCCACATGATAGACCTTCATCCATATAATTGTGGTAAGTGCATAATTTCTGTTTTCACAATTTCATTTCCAAGTTATTGTGACCACAATCTACCCTAGTCCCGTGAGTAAGCCTGAGTCGAATCGATTTTAAAATCGGTGTTCGATCGATGTCATCGAACACCGGTGCAGATTTTGCAAAATCGGTGCATCGAAAAAAAAAATATGTCGGCCGGCCGATTCGTTTGGTTTACACAATCAATCATCAAAATATCAGTAATGTCCAACTTTACTACTACTTACTTGATTTCTATTGCCCCCAAAATGAAACCGAATGAGTAATTATGATGCTATTCACCATTAATTTGAAGTTTATTTCGATCATAGTTCGAGTCTTACTCGTCTGCTCGTGCTGAGATAATTTATGCACGATGAATTCATGAATGGAAGTCATGGCCATCGATCGTGCATGCGCAGTACTGTTCTTTAATCAAACCAGAAAATGGCCGGAAATTGACGCGATCAACGTAAAATAAATCTTGCTTTCATGAACAATATTAAAATCATGACCATAGAACATTATTAAATCGTAATATTTAACAATAATTTGCATATGATAATCATTAATATGAATTTAGAGCTTGATGTGAAACGTTTGTATTTCGTTTCAATTTTCAATGGCGGACATCTCATGACGATCGACTTGACTTCTTGAGTCGAGCTAGTGCACTTGTCTAAAAAAAAATAATCATCACGTCAGGATTGATTCTCGAACATTGTCTACATGCAAAAACTCTGTTCAAGTTCGTAATATCACCATATAATATAATGAAGCTAGTTTGTGCCAAACTTTGGGCTCTGATTTCATGAATGGGAAAATATGTCATACGTCATCAAACACGCATGCGCATTGTGCTTATTTTCTCGGAGCTTGGAGGAGACGTCCAGAGATGGAACAATAGAAATAATCCCAGTATTATTTCTTCCATATGAACATAACATACTTTGCTGACATCGTCAATATTCTTAGTATGACCATAAAATCTTGTTAAATCGTAATAATTTAGATGAATTTAGGGCTCGATTCGAAACATTCGTATTTATTTTGATCGCATGCTCAATTGCGTCTAAAAAACTGGATTGTCATTATCAGGATTAATTCTCGAACATCGTCATAACTCATATTCCACAATCTTTCCTCACAATCGTTATATCAGCATTGAATAGCAATTCAAATGACCATCCAGAGAAAATTACGTATTTATTCCCATTAATTTATTTGGAGCTCATTTTGGATCCAACTACACAATCTCAGGCAAGTTACAGCGCTCTCCGTTTATTGCAATTGTTTGCTGGCGCTGACGTCAAGCACGCCTTTCGTTTCGGGAGAGTGAGTGTACGGAGCTGCGGACGGGGCTGGTGAATGGATAGACCAAAAGCTTCAGTCTCTGTATTTTGGTTGTTCCGCTGAACTGCGTTGGCTCACTCACCAATACATAGACTGAAAAGCTTGGAGGCCCGTACATACAGACAACGTATTTTAGCAGTAACGTTAGATCGAACAGCGGGAACCCGATTTTCCGATCGTTTTTTTGTACATAAAATGTCATATTATGAAAAAGAAATCACATCCATATTTACGAAAAAATGTTTAAAATTCAGAAATATCGTACCTTAGACCTCAGTTACCGCTAATTCTTTTGAAATGATGATCGAAACATCGTCATCTTCAATCCTTTCGCTGGTCAAGGTAAGTTGCCATCTTGGATGACGTCATCATCATTACAGACGTATTTACTAGTCGCTACCTATCGCGATTTGTGCCGCTGCTTTGCGCTGCGCTTGGACATATTGATGTGCGTGCGTTCGGAACTTGTCGCTCGCATTGATATATTTAATCGGAAAGCCTTGATAAAAGCACAACTCGTTGACGGCTGCCATATTTTCCTCTCCGGCAGAAAGTCAAAAAAATAAGGAATAACCCGGGGAATAACTCATCGGTAACGTATATTTTCAAAATATTATAAAATGTATATGATATCAATAGAAAGATTAGAGTCTAACGAAAATAGTGGACCTTCGTCCAAGATAATATAATGTCATTTAGAATCTAAACGAAGTAACAAATCTGGACAAAACCCGTCCGCCGAATTGTCAGACCAGATTACACATGAAGGCTCGTACTGACACATTGCTATGGAAGCTTAAAAGTGCCACCGAGATGTTGAGATAATTATCTCGGGAAGTCGACATCTTGATAGCAAAATATAAGATGACGAGATCCTGGATCTCATCATGTTGACATCTTTTAGAAGAGATGATGAGATGACGAGATCCTGGATCTCATCATGTCAACATCTTTTAGAAGAGATGTTGAGATGACGAGATCCTGGATCTCATCATGTCGACATCTTTTAGAAGAGATGATGAGATGACAAGATCCTGGATCTCATCATGTCAACATCTTTTAGAAGAGATGTTGAGATGACAAGATCCCGGATCTCATCATGTTGACATCTTGTAGAAGAGATGATGAGATGATCTTGTCATCTCAACATCTCTTCTTAAGATGTTGACATGATGAGATCCAGGATCTTGTCATCTCATCATCTCTTCTACAAGATGTCAACATGATGAGATCCAGGATCTTGTCATCTCATCATCTCTTCTAAAAGATGTCAACATGATGAGATCCGGGATCTTGTCATCTCAACATCTCTTCTAAAAGATGTTGACATGATGAGATCCGGGATCTTGTCATCTCATCATCTCTTCTAAAAGATGTTGACATGATGAGATCCAGGATCTTGTCATCTCATCATCTCTTCTAAAAGATGTCGACATGATGAGATCCAGGATCTCGTCATCTTATCTTTTGCTTTCAAGATGTCGACTTCCCGAGATAATTATCTCGGTGGCACTTTTAAGCTTCCATACATTGCCGTCGGTAAATGGGGATTGTAGTACAATCAGTAGAGGCGCACGGCCAATATTGGAGACTGTCTCCAATGTGGGAGATTATCTCCAATATCAGAGACTTTTGTGAAGAATTTGGGTATCCAATTTCAGAGACAGTCTCCAGTTTTGGAGTCCAATTTTTTTGGTTTACATTTGCTGCAAAAGGATTACCTTGGCGGCAAATAAAAATGTGATAAGCAGATTCCTCATGAAAAATTACCCCTTTTCACCGTCTACTTTAACAATTCACCGTCTACTTTTGTTTTGATAAGGATTTTTGTTGTCAATCACACACAAAACAAATGGGCTTCTGACCTCGGTGAGACAAAATTTTGGGTAGAAAAAATCATGCTTTTGTTGGTGTTGTTTCTTTTGTCCTTTTCCAAAGCAAGTCTCCAATGTGGGAGATTGTCTCCCCTATTGGAGATAGTCTCCCATATTGGCCGTGCGCCTCTACTGAAAATGTCAGAAATTGTTGAATAAATCCCCAGAAACGACCGTTATTCCTGTCTAGTGAATGGACTGCGAATGCTAGTTGACCGAAAATCATTCGGATCGACTCTGCGTGATTCATGTCTTTATTATTGTTTCATTTTAAACTTATATGTTGTCATCTGCAAATATCATTGTTGAAGATATTTTGGGAAGAATTCTGCTTTGGTCCCCGGCCTTTTTTGTGTGTTTTGTGATCATGGAAAATACAAACGAACTTTGCTCTGTCATCTGCTTGTGCAACGCTCACCCGGCCAACGCCAGCGCATACCGTCAGTGCGTAGTGCATATGCAAAGCGCATCGCATCGACGCAAAAACAAAAGACTAAATTTTCCCCGCCTTCAATATTCGATGCATCGATGTTCGATCGAATTAGAGCTGTCGAACACCGGTTTTCAAAATAATCGATATGACTCAGGCTTACCCGTGAGTATGAGTAAATGCATGGTGAGCTCCTGGGCTTCCTGGGTTAGAGTTCCCAGAGTTCGGAGCGGCTCGAACGGGCTTAGTTTAGCCTTTTTACAGCAGCATGGCACTCGGCAGCGTCCCGATATAGATCGCCGAGCGATCTCGACCACATCCCAGCTGCGCTGAGCTGCGCCTGCAGCTATATGTCATGTCTCATGAATAGGCTCAGCTCAGCTCATAATGTTGTTGCCTTTCGAATTAAATAGAATTAGAAAGTGGAAGAAAGACATATCATATTGGTTCTTGGCCTTACTCGAACGAATACATAATCATGAAATGCATTGAAACACGGTTGTTATTGTGGTTTTACCTTGCAACATCAACAACAGTTGATCACGATCGTGGCACACGTTCTCTCTCTGGTAAGGGAATTTCCCTTCTTCTCTACGAAGCGCTGATTTTCTAGTGAGCGATTTTTTTTAAGTATGGCACTTCATAAAAATCAAGCTGTCGGCTCCTAAAATAACCCCGGGAAAATAACTTGATATAAATGTAAAGGAAGGCTTGTGAATTGTTTATATCAATTTCAAAAACAAAATTTATATTGAACTTCCGATCGGACCACTCTTTTTCCTTATGGGGACATTGATTAAAATAAAATATATCCCCATCAAATCAATTGTATGAATACGTGATCAAGAAAATAATGATTTATCTGTGGAATAATAAATAACGTAGGCATAAAGGTTCTTTACCTCTCAGTGCCTATCGTCACAATTACGATCACTTAGAAATTATAAAACTATGAAGCGACAGATAAAATGAGGGGATCAATATATGACTTATGAGGAGAGCACCAGCCCCTATCCCCTTCACAAACACTGCTAGGACTAGCGCTATGTCTTCTAGAATAATTTTAAAAAAATATATAATAATTGTGATTTTATGGCACTCCATGAGATGAAAGTCACTGAATATCACTAGCGTACCTACGGGGGGGGGGGCAGACTGCCCCCTGACGAGCCACCAGTGGCCCCCTCATAATTTGAAGTTGAGGACCTTTTTTTTTGCTTGTCATCTTTTTCTGGTGCGAAATGTCCTTTATATCCTGTTAAGGACTTTTTTTCTGGTATATCCTTTATTTGTGGTTGAAGACCTTTTTTGGCTTGTAAAATTTTAGGCGGACGATTTTGCCCCCCCACCCATGGAATATTCTAGGTACGCTACTGCTGAGAATAATTATGTTGCTTATTATGGCGGCACATGCAGGACCATAGGACGAATACAGGTACACATACAGAAACATCTTTTCTGTTCTATGTGTTCATATGAAACTGAACTTTTATTGTTCTGGTTTCCATCATATTTTTCACTCGTTTATTTTTCATTTCATTTTTTTAAGTCTATTTTGTACAGTTAAACTACATACCTAACTATATTCTTCATTTTAAGGGCCTATTTTCTTGAACAGACATAGATCTATTTGCTATTACTAGTATGAAGCAATAATGAAATCAATATAATAGCTGCTTTTTTCATGATCAATATCTCAAAGGCACTAAAAGCCAAACAAAATTCGAGAGGGCAAGATAATGGCATAAGCTTTCTGAAAAGTGTCGAGCGAGCACAAATTTTGACCTTCCTATTACAAAATCTAATTTTTCGTTGAATTTGATATTCAGAAAATGATAAATTTTACTATTTCCCCTATTATTTCCTTCTCTCCCTTTTTTTATTGATCATGTATTCATGTTGTCTTTTGTTTGGGAGGTTTTTGGTGCTTTTTATTCATTCTTAATTTGCTTCATTTGTATCGAATATCTCCTCTTTGCAAACTTTGTTTCCTTTTTATTAAAAAAATCTAAAATTTTCAATTTGTGACAAGAAAAATCAATAAAATCCAAATCAGCCATGTAATTGTATTGCAGTTAAAGGGGAAGTTCACCCTGAGAAAAAGTTTATTGTAAAATAGCAGAAAAAATAATAAAAAATATTGCCGAAGGTTTGAGATAAATTCATCAAATAATGAAAAAGTTATTAGAATTTCAATTATTTGATTTGTGACGTCATGTGCGAGCAGCATTCCTACATAGCGAACTTAAAAAATCGATGAGATGCCCGGGGGGGCCACTTACATTGACGAGTGGATACCATGCGCGACCAAAAAAACACGTAAAAAGGATGTCCTTTTCACGATAGGGCACGTTACGTACGTAACGTGAAAAGGGTGTCAAAAACACAAAAATAATGAAAAAAGGGTATCTATTTCGCTAGGAAAATTACGTGTTCAGGGTCGAATTTGCGGGGATGATAAAACAAAATTAAAATGTTTTATAAAGGATGTCTTTTTTGCCCCAACACTACGTGTTTAGAGTCCTATTTGCGCGAGGTGTAGAAGGTGGGGTCGTACTAAACCAAATAAGGTAAAGCCGACAACCAAAGGACCCGTATAACAATAAAACATTCCTGTACTTGTTTAGGGGTTCATTTCAGGGAATATTTGCCAAGAGTATCGTTTTGTTTCCAATACTTGTTAAGGGTAGGGTTTCACACGCCAATACTTGTTAAGGGGTGCATTTTCAGAATATGGAAATTACGTGTTTAGGGTGCTTTTCGAGACCCCATGGTCGCGCATGGTATCCACTCGTGAATGGAAGTGGCCCCCCCGGGATGAGATGTCATTTTCTCAGAAAATTGAGAATGGTTTTCACTGTACCTTTTGTATATCAATAGACAAATCATTTCACACCCGATCATGAATAGAAAACGAAATTAAGTTATCAGGAACCATAAAAAATTTGAAATTCATGCATTTTATATTACATAACACATGGTGCAGCTGCTCGTTTATGACGTCACAAATCCAAAACTTTGAACTCTAATAACTTTCTTACTCTTTAACGGATTTTCCTCAAACCTTCACCAATATTTTTTTACTATTTTTCTGCTATTTTTACAACAAAGTTTTCTTCAGGGTGAACTTCCCCTTTAATCTGTTGTCAAATAGCCACGAGCATTAGATACATCTAGCAGGGTGACCAGACGTCCCGTATTTCCCGGGATTGTCCCGTATTTTGCTCCTGTGTCCCGGCGTCCCGACAAACCCTTCCCGGGACGCCTATTTGTCCCGTATTTCAGAATATTGAACAAAATGTAGTTAATACATTTAAAAGTGACGAATTTTCATTAACTAACCAACAGCTGACGAAGCAGGGACAACAATTAAAGCGATACCTGTAAACTTTTGCAGGTTCTGCGGTGATTTCTTGCTAAACCAAATTATTGCAAACGAACTGGCCTCCTGCCTGTGTGTGGCAGGCTACTAGCTAGGCATGTAGGATCGAAGCAAATTCTCAATGGTGCAAACAATCTCACATGATAAACATTTTTCCACCAAAATAATCACAAAATCGGCAGGAAATTCTATACTATGGATTCTCAGAATAATGATTTGAAGATGTAATCGGAGGAACAAGTTATTGACTTTTCATAGATCTAGTTGTTTCAGCTTTCGTTTTGAGTCTTGGCAGTAGCGGACCGTGACCCGGAGGAGACAAAGCATGGGGGGGGGGGCACTGCATTGTTTCTGAACAATGCCGTGCCCCCCCCCCCAATGCTTTGTCTCCTCGGGGTCACGGTCCGCCACCGAGTCTTGGTGCGTATGATACCGCGATGTTTCATCTAATTTTTAAGTTTGACAATATGTTTCACTTTTTATTTTTTTTATTTTAAAAATTCATGTTAAAAAACACCAAATAAAATTATGATTTTTATTAGATGATTGGATTTTTTTTTACTTGAAGTTTGAACTTTTCCCCTTTTCTTTTTTTATATATACCATATCCTTTCTCCTTGCCCTTTTTGTTCCATCTATCTTTATTTCCTATCTTCCTTTCCTAGACATTTTCTTTTCTCTCTCTCTGTTCATTTTCTTTCCTTCCTTCTTTCTCTTACCCTGATAGCAGACATGGTCATAATCACGTGTTAATTACGTCGTATTCTCGGCATACTGGTCGTAGACAATAAATATGACGTCTTTATGACGTAATTGCGACCATTTTTAACGCCGAGTTTATCTTGCATTTTTATTTGACCAGATTATGACGTGATTATGACGTCATTAATTCACCAGTCAATGACGAGTAAATTTAAAATTTTTCATGACCAGAATACGATGTGATTATGACGTCATTTATTGACAAATCAACGACGAGTCTATCCACAATTTTACATGACCAGATTTTGACGTGATTATGACGTCATTAATTGACCATTCAATGACAAGTAAAATATACAGTTTTGCATGACCAGAATATGACCTAAATATGACGTCATATATTGACAAATCAAAGACGAATATATTACAATTTTATATGACCAGATAATGATGTGATTATGACGTAATTAACCAGTCACAAGTAAATTTACTATTTTGCATGACCAAAATATACAACGTGATTATAACAATAATATGCAACATTTATATAGCGCTTAATACAAATGTTTCTAAGCGCTGCATACCATTACCCCGGCTTTAGCACGGCTACCCTGATCGGGCGCATCGAGCATTCCAAGGAATTTCTTCCTACCGGGTACCCATTTACTACACCTGGGTCGAGAGTGGCAATTGTAGATAAACGCCTTGCCAAAGGCGTGCTGCGGTGAACCCCGGTCCTTGTGGTTCACAGTCCGCAGACTTATCCATTGAGCCACAACACCTTCACAACGAGTGCATTTACAATTTTATATGACCTCATTATGAAAACATTTATATATATATATATATACAACCATAGGCAGCGAAAGCGCAGGGGGGGGGACAGAAGGGGGGGGGGACGTTCCCCCCTTCTAATTTGTTTGTTGATATAATAACCTTTTTTTTGCTTGTCTACTTTGTTTCCTGCATGCATCCCCCTTAATTCACGTGGGCCCCCACCCCTCCCTGAAATGTTTGTGTCCCCCCCCCCTCCCTAAAACTTAGGTTGATAACCCCCCTTTTTTTTGCTTGTCAAATATTTTTGGTAATCCACTCCCCTAAATTCAAATGTCAATTTTTTTGCCTGCGTCCATCCCTAATTTTCAGATGGACCATGCATCCCAAAATTTCAGATGGGCCCCCCCCCCCTAAATTTTGTTGGCTTCCGCCGCCAATGCATACTACAAATACGTTTTCAAAATGTTCCCTTTATTTTTCTCCCGGTGTTTTCTTTAGCCTAAATGTTTAAAGGTTCTGTAGGTCGCCCGGGTAGGTCGTCGTCGAAAATTGATATTTCATTTGACACTTCAACCAAAACATGTTTCGAATGAAGACTAAATGCCAAGTCCGATCGTCAGCAGAGCGCGCACGTGATTCGTGTATTTGAAAATGCAACCGTTAATGAACGAAGTCGAGTCAAAGTGCTGGATCGTGCAATCGACGTCCGTAATAACTTGTTCTCAATTGACTGCCTGCCCTTTTTTGACATGTCAAGACACTTCAGGGTAAGCATTTACATGTAAACTAATATTCTAAATATGTCTAAATTAGCTGGAGTATCAGTAGAAATCAGAATAACCTATCACTGATGAAGTTATTTCAACCTGCGGTATCGTGCGTGCCGGCGTAAGTACCGCACGGTACGGTACGTGAAGTCGAACCCTAGAGTTGTGGCGATGACAACGGCTCTCGAGCCGTGGCGTTTGCTGTTTTGACTGTGAACATGTAAAAACTTTTTCTTTGCTTTCATCTTTAAAACCAATCATCAAACGTTGAAATACATTCTTATGACTTCTTAAATTTGATCTCAAAGAATAATTTTAGACCCTATTCTCTAATTTGTATGGTGTGGACGTTGTGGCGCTAATGCAGTTTCGCACCGGCCGATTACCAGCATACCTAATCACCAATACTTGTTACCAAATGTCATGACAAGTCTCTCAGTCACATTTCGATGTCAATATATCCACCACTTTTCAAAATATTGTGATCGGGAATGGCTGTATTTCGTCTTCGATCTCAACGTCGTTGATCGACATCGCTTCGCGGATCGCTTGGATTCACTGTGCACCGTAATGTTGATATGAACTGAAGTTAGCAACCAAATCATGCGAACATACATTCGCATGCGGCATGCTGGCAGTTTGTTCGCCACATTTTCGCATGATTTGGTTGCTAACTTCAGTTCATATCAACATTACGGTGCATGGTGAATCCAAGCGATCTGCGAAGCGATGTCTACGCCGTGTCGATCAACGACGTTGAGATCGAAGACGAAATACAGCCATTCCCGATCACGATATTTTGAAAAGTGGTGGATATATTGACATCGAAATGTGACTGAGAGACTTGTCATGACATTTGGGAACAAATATTGGTGATGAGGTATGCTGGTAACCGGCCAGCCGGTGCGAAACTGCATTAGCGCCAACGTTGTCAGCCATGGCATGGTGGTGGTGCTCTGCACAGTGCCCTTTCCTTGCCTTTTTCATAGGCCTAAGGCTTTGGCTTGGCCTACATTACATGTACCTTCAATTCAAGTGATGTTCGTGCAGGCTCCACTTAACCACCGCTACACTGCGCTCCACCTACCCGAACCTCAACTCGGTGAACTCGTAATTCGGATACTCCGAGTTTCAAAGGTGGGAAAAATAAAATGAATAGGCCCTATTTATTGTAAAAATTACCCCCCCCCCCAACCAACAATGCATTAAAGTTTAAGGCGCTAATGCAGTTTCGCACCGGCCGATTACCAGCACACCTAATCACCAATACTTGTTACCAAATGTCATGACAAGTCTCTCAGTCACATTTTGATGTCAATACATCCACCACTTTTCAAAATATTGTGATCGGGAATGGCTGTATTTCGTCTTCGATCTCAACGTCGTTGATCGACATCGCTTCGCGGATCGCTTGGATTCACCGTGCACCGTAATGTTGATATGAACTGAAGTTAGCAACCAAATCATGCGAACATAGATTCGCATGCGGCATGCTGGCAGTTTGTTCGCCACATTTTCGCATGATTTGGTTGCTAACTTCAGTTCATATCAACATTACATTGCACGGTGAATCCAAGCGATCTGCGAAGCGATGTCTACGCCGTGTCGCTTCGCGGATCGCTTGGATTCACCGTGCACCGTAATGTTGATATGAACGGAAGTTAGCAACCAAATCATGCGAACATAGATTCGCATGCGGCATGCTGGCAGTTTGTTCGAAACATTCTCGCATGATTTGGTTGCTAACTTCAGTTCATATCAACATTACGGTGCACGGTGAATCCAAGCGATCCGCGAAGCGATGTCTACGCCGTGTCGCTTCGCGGATCGCTTGGATTCACCGTGCACCGTAATGTTGATATGAACGGAAGTTAGCAACCAAATCATGCGAACATAGATTCGCATGCGGCATGCTGGCAGTTTGTTCGCCACATTCTCGCATGATTTGGTTGCTAACTTCAGTTCATATCAACATTACGGTGCACGGTGAATCCAAGCGATCTGCGAAGCGATGTCTACGCCGTGTCGATCAACGACGTTGAGATCGAAGCCGAAATACAGCCATTCCCGATCACGATATTTTGAAAAGTGGTGGATATATTGACATCGAAATGTGACTGAGAGACTTGTCATGACATTTGGGAACAAATATTGGTGATGAGGTATGCTGGTAACCGGCCGGTGCGAAACTGCATTAGCGCCAAGTTTAATTTCTTACTCTTGACTTAGACTTGGTCTTAGAGCCAAGGTACTTAGTGCATAATGTGTGGTGGGCATGTGCCGCAGTGGGGACCCCCTTTTTTACACTCAAATTTCCATTTCAAGGCATAGCATTTTGTCTTATTGAGGTAACCGGAGGATTAGAGCAAGAAATCCAGCTTTTATTTATTGTTGATGTCTTTTGGGGGATATTTTTTACAATAAATATGCAGAGATGCCAAGTTCAAAAAAATGTAATGCGTGAGATTTTCATGACTCGACGTCTCTGAGCGCGCGCGGCCAGTACTTACACTCGTACGTTGCGAAAAGGTGCGCGCGCAACGCGCGCGCTCATGAGATATGGGCTTCAAAACTATGCGATGCACGCACGCTAGTCATCGTATCACGTACTAGCTAGCTGTGCGCTGACTGCACTTTTAATTCGTCTCGTGTGCCGGGCTAGACGCGAAGGCGGTCAGCCAGTCGTATAATCTGGCGAATAATGCTACTTTTCCTCTTTTTTTCTGTTGGGTACCGATATGCGTGAGAAAAATGGGTGCCATGCGTGAGATCGTGAGACGGACCCTGAATGCGTGAGTCTCACGCACAATGCGTGAGACTTGGTAGCTCTGAATATGCATTTTTCCCCACCTTTGCCACTCAGAGTATCTGAACGAGTTCACCGACTTGAAGTTTGGGGAAGTGGAGCGGTAATGAAGAGGAGAAAAGCCTGCTCGAACATCACTTGAGGTAGGCATGGCCTTGCTTATAAATGTAATTGTACATAGACCCTATTCAGAAGAGATGTGTTTTTTCTAAAAAAATAATCCCTGTCTGAAAATTGGTAGTGATGGACACTAACCAAAAGTGGCAAATCATATATTAATTTACTATGATTAGAAAATATCTCAAACCAAAATATCGCTTCCATCTTTTCCAAACACCTTTAAATTTTGCCACCCGATTTTGAAGGTGTCCTTATAGCTACTACACACTCGATTTATCATGGAATTTTTTTTTCTTGTTCCTCAGTTCTCAGTTTTTAACCCTATCTAGGCCGGGGAATTTTGGGAGTTCATATGGCCGGGGGGGGGGGCCTCCCAGGCCCCCCCTAAGATCTCGGCCGTCGACCGCGCTATCGCGCCGAAAATTGGCATGCTGGTTGCCTGGGACATAATCTCCAAGATTGTATAGTAATTTTTTTCGTGCGAGTCGCTATTAAGTGATTATGCTAATTTATGTGTAATTAGTATGCGAAATCATACTTTTTCCTCTAACTCCCTAAATAAAGCTCCAAATGTACTAATTTTTGGTATAGAAACTCTATGTGGTGTTCTTAGCAAGTGTACATGAAAAAATTGTGATATTAAATCATTTTCTTATGTATTTTATTGTTTTTTGCAATTTCTTATGTATTTCTCTGTTTTTGACCTTTTGTTTTTCATTGTTTTTTCAATGAAATTTGTTGGGGACTCTTCTGTGATCATAAAAAGCATAAAATAAATACATTTAGAGCAGCAAAACTAAAAATAATCATACATTTATGAATTTTGGTTGAAAACACAATTTGCATTGACTTTGTACACGAAATCACGTTTTTGAGCAATTTTTGGTGTGACATGCACTTACATAATGTTGCGTAATTTCGGAACCACGTACCCGGAGGACGCAAAGTTGGTCTCAAAAGTTGCGCAAGACTTGAAAGTAAAAAGTCAGCGAGTGGCGCGGTCAAAAAATTTCGCGTGGCGAAAATATTGCGCGATTTGTTGAGGAGGGGGGGGCCTCCGAGGCCCCTCCACCCTGGCCTAGATAGGGTTAAAACATGTTCTATTGTTGGAAAAATATAAATGAAGGTGCATACACCTAAAAAACTGCATTTTTTGTTTTCTTTACAATTTGCAATTTTATGTACAAAATATTAATACAAAGGAGTCGTTTGTCGCACTACAGTCACGAAGATTGTGCATTTGCCATTGAAATTGCATGTGCAATGAGTGGTGAGTACCTGAAGCATTAGGACATGTATACCTCGATAGACTAAATAAATAATCATTTCAATTTCAGTGACATCATCTGGGACAGTTGGAACAACTCTACTCTCCACATTTAATTCAGTGTCAATCCTGATTTCATCAACATGGACTGATGGAACAAAAGTCATGCAAATATGCTGTTTTGTGTAGTGGTGAGTACAATTATCACTTTTGGAAGGGATTTTTTTTTACATGAACATGAGCTCCATGTTTGATTCAGTTTATTTGTTCCAAAGTTAAAATGAGAATGAAGGAAAGTAATATAATCATTGACAGTGACTGATACTCCAACATTATTCCTGTAGATTAACCCTAAATCTCCTGGGGTATTTTGATTCTTGGGGGCATTAGGGCCCCCCCTTAAGATCTCAGGCACGGATTGCGCTATCACAATGAAAATTTGCATGATGGTAGAGAGTTACATTTCCAACGCAGTTGCATTGGTAAATTTCACTGAATTCTTTTATTTTTATTTTGTAGGAATTAATTTTCTAATTTATTCATGAAACTTATGTATTTTATTCATGAAATCATACTTTTTGCTCTGATTCACTAAATAAAGCTCATAGAATGCTATTTTTGGTGAAATATTCTTTATAGCATTCCTAACAATTGTGAATGAAAAAATCCTGGTACCAAGACCGATTTCTTATGTATTTTATTGCTTTTTTAATTTCTTATGTATTTCTTTTTTTTTAAACAAGGCAAAATTAATAATGTTTAATCAGTAAAAGTAGAAATAATGATACGTTTCTGAAATTTTGCTAAATACCCGGTACACTATTTGCATTGGATTTGTACATGAAAAATACACTTACATTTTGACGTGTAATGTCGTAACCGCGCACCCGGGTGTCACAAATTTGGTCTCATAATTTATGCGAAACTTAAAAGTAAAAAGTCAGTGAGCGGCGAGGTCAAAAAAATTTGCGCAGCAGATATAGAAAAAAAATGTCGAGGGGGGGGGGGGCATTATGGCCCTCTCCCTCCCCTGGCAGAATTGGGGTTAATGAAAAATTTCAAAAGACTAGTTTAATAAATTTTTCTCTGAAATTATGCATAAAATGATGCAAAAGTGACATCTTAACAATGATAAGAGTATTGTTTGTTTTTGCAACTTAGACAATTTTTATGATGCGAAATAGACATCTAAACAATGATAAGAATAAGAGTATTGTTTGCTTTTGCAAAGACAATGACAATGATTTTATTGGACCATGTTACTCTCTTTCGGGGATTAGGGACACTATTAAACGACATTACACATCAATTATGCAATTTTACATATGTAACTAATTAAAAGATTAAATCCACATCTGGCGTAAAAGATTTTCATTGGATGAATGAGATGAGACTGCTCCATTTTATTTACAGCCTTTCTCATTGGATGTTGCTTCACAAATGGGTGTGTCTTAGAGAGATAATAAAATGAAGATGAAATTGTTCTTAGAAGAATATCAATTCAAAGGGATTTTAAGGGATTCTTTTTTCAGAGATGAAATGGATCTCAAAATACTACCCCTGTTCCCTTCTATGAGTTTTTCCTTTAATTGAATATTGATTCAAATTGTCTTTATTGCACTCTTGCGCTCCTTTTTTATAGTGAAATATCTCTTCTGCAGTGTCCCCTCTTTCACCTCTTATTAAGTGCCCCATTTATGCCCTCATTTATTTTTTTTCTACTTCTAAATGCTTAGACTGGTAAACAAAGGTGAATGCAATTAGCACCCTTTCATTTTTACATATTTCATATAACAGAATATGAAAGTTTTCAGCTGAGCGATTGGAATAAAATAAACTGAATAAGCAAATGTCCTCCCTCACCTGATGTTGGTATTCATATCAATGGATATTGATATCGATAGTGATAATGTAGATCACTGACTTTTGGCAATATGCGATAAAAAGAATTGATAATTGAAACCATTAAGTTTTGCATGCAGATGAAATAGTTTGGCTATGTTTATTATAAGTTTCTCAATACCCCCCTTTTATTTTTTTACAGGTGTCACAAGATAAAGTACTTCCTTGATGAGTTCAGAGATGGATGATCAATCAAACATAGAATATGGTTTCTAGCAACCCTGCAGGTATCCTTCATACGCCAATGAGAGTGCATAAAGCTTGCACATATTATAAACAGTATCTGTGCTATCCCCAATATATAACATTAGACCAAATACATTGCCAAATTACAATGGAGCCTATCAAAGAAAAGGTAGACTCCAGCAAAACGTAATTTGAATATTAAAATAGAGAAAAACCAAAGAAGCACTGATAATTTCATCAAAATCTGACTAAGATAAGAAGGTTATGAAATTTTGAGTTTCAAAAAACATTAATATGCAAAACACAGGTCAAATGAGGATCAAAGACGTTCTTTTGTATTTTATCATATGAAACATAGAACAGATCCATTGTCTTTGGCAGAGAGTAATTGGTCTACCGGTAATCTTATACTTAGGGGGATAATAATTTAAGAGATGCTTTACATAGGAATAAATGATTATGTAGTACAATACATTTTTCAGGAGCAACTTGGTCTGCTCATCATTAGAGTGCAGTGGGCTGATTCATAAATCTGTTAGTAAGTGAAGATTGATTTTAAGAACGACTAGTGAACCTTTCCTTTGTGCTATTTGATTATTAACCATAAATAGACTGGGCAATTTCAACACCTAAGAAGACTGGGGGGGCCTTATTCCCCCCCCCCCCCTTATGATCTCGGTCGTCCATCGTGCGATCGCAACGGAAATTGGCACGCACGTTACCCATGGCATTATCTACAAAATTTTAATATATATAATTCTGTGAAAAATCTCATTGCTCATTAATTTGCCAATATATGCGTAAAATCATAAGTTTGCTCTAATCAATAAAATAATGCCCCTAAAATGCTACTTTTTGTTTCACATAATCTAGATAGGCATCTGATCAAATTTATTTTTAAAAAATTTCAACATCACATTTATTTTCTTAAGCATTCTATTGTTTTCTAAATTTCTTATGTATTTCTCTGTTTTTCGACTTTTTGTTTTTTATTGTTTTTTCAATGGAAATTGTCAGGGACTTCATTTTGACCATAAAAAGATAAATTTAATTGATTTTAAGCAGTAAATGGAAAAATCATACAATCTATGAATTTTGACTAAAAACACTATTTGCATTGGATTTGTACACAAATTCACGTTTTTGAGTTATTTTGGGTCTGCATGCACTTGCAAAATAATGGGTCGTTCGCACTGATCCTTATTGTTACATACTTTAAAGGAGAAGTCCACGCCAACAAAAAGTTGATTTCACTTAAAGGAGAATGAAACCATTGGAACAAGATAGCTTGTGTGAAAACAGAAAAATCAAAGAAACAGATCAACAAAAGTTTGAGAAAAATCAGACAAATAATGAGAAAATATGAGCATTTGAGTATTGCAATCACTAATACTATGGAGATAGCAAATTGGCAATGCGACAAAGATGTGTGATGTCACTTGTGAACAACTCTAGATATATTTCACTTGAATTGCCTCTTTTATCACATCTATCCATAGATCATGTGTTCTTTCTACATGAGGGCATGTAATACATATTTTTTAAGAATACTTCATGGAGAAAAGAGTTTGTATCATCATAAGAAAAAGCAAAAAGAGACATTTTGAGGGTATTTTATAGTCCACCAAAGGGAAAGTTGTTCATCAGTGACATCACACATCCTTGTCGCATTGCCAATGGGAGGATCTCCATAGCATTAGTGATTGCAATATTTAAATGCTCATAACTTTCTCATTATTTGTCTGATTTTTCTCAAACTTTCTTTATTCTTATTCTTTGATTTTTCTGTTTCTACACAAGCCTATTTGTTCCAAAGGTTACATTCCCCTTTAAAAGAGAAAATTTATTTTATGTGGTATTTGATTTACTCATTTTAGTTAAATTTTTGATACTTGTAAGCAATTATTTCTTATATATCAGCATTATATTCACGCAGTACAACTCATGCTACACAATATCGAGAAATATTTTAACTGGGTCAGGCTCTGGTGTCAGGAACTTCACTCATGTATGCAAGTGAAGTATTCACCTTAAACTTGGGTGTTTTTCATTATTATGTATATATGGAAAACTGCTGTTACCAAGGTGAAACTTTTAAGCGACAATCACAAACCATACTTAGTTAAAATGAATACATGTTGCTTACATCCAAATAAATATGAGCTCCCATTTGAGTATCGCTGCAAATCTGGTATTATTTTCACAGACATATTGTTCAGGGTAAGCCATTTCTTGTTTAAAATAAGGTACTTGGAAGCCATATTTCTTGGACATCAGTATTGTATTTACCTTAATATCTCAGACTCTACATGGGTTTATCAGTCTAACACTATCATTTGGTTTACCATCAGTTCGTCCACCCACCATTTTTTCTGAATAACCAATTGGTTTAATTGCCATACCATTTGGTCTAATTGGACTAAGTGTAATAAGTGTTAATCGGACAAAATGAAGGAAAAGAAAATTGGTATTAGACCAACTGGTTATGAGATGAAATGGTCATAGACAAGCTGGTGATTAGAAGATTATTGGACTAAATGGTTGTTAGATATTTCGTTGATGGACCAATTGTCATTTGACTAAATGAGGTAGGCCATGATCACAGTGGACGAGTTGGCAATAGATGAATAGGCAATTTATCCAAATTGTATCTCTGTATTTGTTAACAGACATTGTAACTGGTTTCATAGTTCTTTGACCAGACACGGAATGGGGGGGGGGTGCCAATTCTGAAAGCCAAATTACCTTTTTTTTAGCTTGTCAAACTTTTGGGAAAGCAATCCGCACCATGTAAGAGTAAAATCCAACTTGTTGTATATTGTATCTACAAAAATACACCACTTACTGTATTCTTAAAGGAAAAAAAGTTTTGTTACGCGATTTCTTGAATTAATAAAATATTTGTAACTGAGTTCATAATTGAAATGTGTATTTGATTTATCGTTTAATGTGTGTGACTGTGTGTATGGGTGTTTGTGTTTTGTCTGTTCTTGACAAGTCTTGGACCTACAGTCAATCTTGCAATCGTAAAAATATTGGAACTGATCAACCCATGATTTGTATTTTGAACTAAGCTAGGTTAACTGTACGTTCGAGTTGTGTTTTCATGTACAATTTCATATGTAAATCATTATCACGTCAAAATAAGTCAAAATTCCGTCATTATGACATCGTAGTCGACTATTAAAGACCTTAAAATCATGTCCAGATGACGTCTAATACTGGTCATAAATATGTTATAAAGTGACTATTAATTACGTCATAATCACGTCATAAAGATGTCATAAGTGACCATTGATGACATCATAATCACGTCAATATACGACGTCATTCTGACGTATAATACTGGTAATGAATAGGTTATAAAGACGTCATAAAGACGTTGTAAGTAACCATTAATGACGTAATAATCAAGTCATAAAGACGTGTAATACTGGTCAGGAATATGGCGTAAAAACGTCATAAAGACGTCGTATTCGACTTATTAAGACGTCATAATCACGTCATTTTACGACGTTGATATGACGACGTACGTTGGTGCAAATTCTTGACTTTAAGACGTCTTTTTACGACGTCAAAACGATGTGATACTCGTCGTAAAATAACGTCAATATGACGTCTTTTTACCTAGTTTTTGCTATCAGGGTAATTTCTTTTTTATCATATCTTTTTTATTTCCTTCATTATTTCTTTCCTTATAATCACCTTGGCTTCCTTCTCTCTTCGTCTTCTGTTTCTTTTCGTTCTTTCTCTCCTTCCATTATTTTCTCTCTTTCGTTCTCTCCTCCATTCTTCCCTTCCACTCTTTCTCCCTTTATTTTCCCCTTCTTATGCCAGGCTGACACTTGCACGACTTTTGGCCACGATTTTGTCGTGGCAAGTCGTGCCATTTTGGGGGCATGAACTGGGAGGCTCCCGCACTGTTAGTACGACTTGTTCACGCATAGTTCACGACAAGTTCACGAACAGTTTGCGCATAGTTCGCGACCCGCGGTCGCTAAATTTAGTCGTGACCAAAATTTTGAACATTTCAAATTTCTCATCCCGACATGGCACGCAGTCACGGCATGTCACGACATGTTTACGCACACTTCACGCCAGTTCACGACTAATTTGCGCACTGGCACGACTCGAGTCGTGCCAATGCGTGACACAAACTCGTGCAAGTGTCAGGCTGGCTTTATTCTTTTCCCTTATTCTTTCTTTCTTTTGTTTCTTTCTTTCCCTTCCTTCCTTCCAGTTTACTTCTTTCTTTCTTTCTAAGAATGAAGGAAACATGTTTATTTCCTTCATCATTTCTTTCCTCCTTTTTCTTATTTTTCCCCTTTGATTCTCTCGTTTATTTTGTCTTTCAGACATTTATTCATCTTCTCTTCCTTTCTTTTTTTCTTTCTATATTCATTTCAAAGAATGACGGAAACCTTTTTTTATCTCTTATTATTTCTTTCATCCTTCTTTTACTCTAACTTTCTGTTATTTTTCTGTTTTCCTTTATGTTCTTTTCTTCTCAACCATCTCTTTTCTTTCTCTCCTTCATTCTTTCGTTCACCCTCCCTTCCAATTCTATATATTTTTCACAGGTCTAAAGGCCTGGTTACACCGCCCGAGCGTTGTTGGAGCGGTAGGGAAAGAGGGTCAAATTCGATCGCTCTCGAAATTGGGGAAAATTTCGATAACAAAAATCGAAAACAAAAAAAAAACAATCGAAATCGAACGCTCGGGCCGTGTGACCATGCCTTAATTAATTGTTGATCTTCGTTTGTCAACTGTCCCGTATTTCATTTTGTGAAATCTGGTCACCCTGACATCTAGATACACATACATTTCAACAAAAATAGCAGGAATATATGGCGAATTCTTTTGATATTAACCTGTAATTGTTTTTACTAATTCTATCATCAATAATACTCAAAATACTAATAAATACTATCATATTTCAAGATCAATACAGTTTTAAAAACGGAAATAATCACATATAAGATGGATGCAAAAAGGTGAATGTTACAGAATAATGAATTTAATTCAACAATTATAGCACATATAAAAGGTTAATAAGTAGTGAGATGAGTATATAAAATAAATTGTGCCCTCTGGGCGGAAGCACAAAAAAATTGAAAAAATAAAGAAAAATATCATCAGAGGAAAAATCATTTATTTTATAGTCAATGCTCGATTAATACTGATTATCGCTGTGCCAAGTATTGTAAAGTTTTAAAGAAATACAAAGTTTCTGTTAAAAAATTCTTGAAAATTAAACATTGACAAAATATCAAATTGCAGGCTCCACCTCAACAATTAATCAAGACCCCCCCACCCCTAATTCTGGATAAGTAAATAAATAAGAAAAATAAACAACAACCAAGATTCACAAATCACAATAATTATGAAAAGTTTTGCTTTCTATATTTTCATAAAAAGTTGAATAATTTCTAGATAAGAGATGAGAGTTCAAATACTATGAGCCTACATCTAGTTATCAACATTTCTTATTAAATTCACTTCCAAACAGTACTACGGTTCATGTTTGCAAAAGTATGCCATCAGCTTCAATCAACTAGAGAATAATATTGGCCATTAAAAAAAAACATATCAGAAAGCAGTCAACATCATTCAATTTAAAGAAGAAATGTCCAATACTATGTCATCATTTAATCTAAACATACATAAAGACATCAATTCCAGAAAAAAGGAAATTAAAGGGTTAATTCAGCCAGAAATTATGATTTGAAGAGTAAATGTTAAATAAGAAAATATCGTCAATGTAAATACAGTAGTCAAATTTGCATGAAAATAATTTTGAAATCATAATATTTTAATTTTCAAATAACTTTGATCACACAGTTACATGCAAATCAAGTAATGAGCTAATGAGGTCATTTTTATTTTTACTTTAATTACATGATATCCGGATTATTATTTTTTCCCCAAGTGTGCACAATATGTCCTTGTAAAATGATAAGTTACAGTGTTAATGATCCTACATGATTCTTTGTTTGAGCAGAAAATTTGAATTATTCTCATAATACAAAATAATATTTGAAAGAAAACGTAGGGAGATGTCATTGGTAACTCATACAAATCCATTAGTTTAAGTGATATAATGCAAAGCTGATAGTTACACGAATCCATCAAATTTTAATGAGGGTTTTGCTTGTTCAATTTTACTCTAATAAATATCAATTTCAAGCTGTTTAAACATCACAAGAAATTTAACCAGTACATGTTCAAAACATGTCAATACAGAGGATAATTGCACAAATCCTTTAGTAGTACAGACAAATAAGAAAGCAACCCTTTGGTAAAGGTACGAAAAACATGAAAACACATTCAAAACACAGCTGCACAGCTAAAAGTCATGCCCACCCCAGAAAATTACTGATTTGAATCGATAGACAAAAATCAAACATGTATTACGCTGTTAATTTCATCCAAATTGGATGTAAAATAAGAAAATTATGACACTTTTAAGTTTCACTTTTTTCACAAAACAGTTGTATGCACACCTCAGTGCTAGGCTAATGAGAGTCGATTATGTCCCTCACTCACTTTTTTTTTGTTTTCATTGATTAAATTTACAATATTTCAATTTTTACAGACTTGACAATAAGGACCAAACGGTTAAAATAATGATAATTCCACATGTTCAGGGAGGAATAAAATTTTGTTTCACATGACAATTGAGGAGAAAATTAAAGTGAGTGGGTGACATGATCAATCTGCTCATTTGCATACTGACCAGGATGTGCATATAACTGTTTTGTGAAATTAAGCGGTATTTTTGAAATGTCATAACTTTCTTATTTTATATCCGATTTTGATGCAATTTTCAGTCTTATGCTTGTTGGATTTTTCTCCTTTTATTCAAATGAACTTTTTTGTTGGGGTGGACTTGTCCTTTAAAGACAAAGGGAAAGGAAAACAAAACATGGGAGGGAAAAAAACTCTGTAAAAATCCACAAAAGTATACTTATAGAATTATTGTCTGACTATATAGCACTTGGTATAAAATGATTATTTTACTATACTTTTATACATATACGCATGTACTAGACTTACAGCACTCAAGTCAATACCTGAAATATTGTTTGTGCTGTATTTTAAGTTATATTCACTGAAAAATGAAAATTACGCACAAGGCATTCCAAACAAAACACATACAGATGTTGTTAGTCACCTACGTAACGTATAGAGTAGACTTGATCTTTAAAGTGAACACAAATAAAAAACCGTCCACTTGTTTCTTTGGAAAGGCACCAGCAGGCACCTTTTGAATTAGAAGGTTATACATTTTTATACAATATGAACTGCAAAAATGTGCAAATAAAACCTGGATTTTATTCATTCTCTGAGAATGATGTGATGTGTCATGTGAAGTTAAACCATTATTAAGCAGGACATTACAAAAACACCATGTACAAATTACATGTCATATCAATGAACAATAGCAGACATATCAGATTAAAATTACAGGTATGACACTACATGATTATATAAGGTGACACAACAAGTGCAACATTTGCTCTAGTCTTCATATCTCAGAGGGCATAGGCTAGGACTGTAGTAGAGTTTTTGGTTCAGAATAATGCAAAGATTAGGATTAGGGTTTATTTAGTTTGGGAGGTAGAGCTTTGTTTGGCTTTGCATGCACATTATCAGAGCAATTGTCGTCAGAACAAATGTCATAGAACCGACAATAATAATATGATAATAATCATGATTTTTATGGTGTTGATTGATGATAATAAGATATTGATGATAGCAACAATACATTTTAATTTGTAATTAACATTCATGTATAAAATGCTTCACAGAGCTCATCTAGGGAAAAATAAACCACGGCATCAAATATTGTGTTTCATTTCAATCATTCTGATCATTCCCCACTCCATGGGGAGTATTCAGAATCAAATACCGGTGCAGAATGCTTTGCAAATTCTTTGCATTTCCACCCTACTGTGTTTTATCACAAAGAGCTAACATGAGATAACAAGAGATAACATGGGCTCACTTCTACCACAAATGTGTGTTAGCACTAAAATCAAATTCCATTCAAACCAATTCTTTGTTTATTTCCATTCAAATGTATTACAAAATAATATAAATCATTATATACAAATTAACAGATTGACGTTTTAAAGAAAAGCAGCATAGTTACCGTACGAGTGAACTGAAATTACAAGTTGTGCTTCGGATACATGTACATTAGCTGTACATTCACTTGGTCTTATTTCTCAGATTGCGAACGTCAGTATGTTGCTGATGTCTCAGACTCACATACGTAGTACATGTATGTGGATGTCATGTGACTTCTCCAGCCAATCAGAGACATGTACCTTGCAAGGCACAGTGACAGAGTATATATAAAATCTAATTGTACAACTTTTGCTCATTAGCGTGAAGATAGCAAGAACACACATCATTGAGTTTGGGTGGCTATGTTCAGGACCAACATACATGTACAGTATACCCACAAATGATACATTACTTAGTGCACTGTGAAACCACTTCACTCACCCCTAGGAATGTTTTTAAGTACGTCCACACACAATACATACTTGCACACTTGTATTTAGGATTATTTACAATAAACCAGGAAATAAATTGTGTGTAGATGTACATCATTATTTCAGCTAAACTCGACCTTTTTAATAGCTCAAAGGAAAAATGTAGTACAAATGCACAAAAATTATTTCTAAAATCCGGTCTTGAAAAAGAAATTCAAGCAATAATGCTCTAGTAAGTGAGAAAATGTTTCTAGGCAATTCTCTCTTTAATATTCTTCCCAGATATTCAACTAGGATTCCTTTAAATCAGAATGACAGTCACATTTCCCCTGGGGAGGCCGTACGACGAGTTGAAAATAGCTGTTTGATTATTATATTCAAACCATCCATATGTATCTGGGTGGTTATGACTGTTTACAACTCGCCTCGGGCTTGCCGCAGGGGAAATGTGATTACGCCAGAAATGATCATTAGATTAGAATCAATAACAAGTATTCTCTATACATTACATTACATTACATTACATGGTACTGGATTCTAAGCATAACATGACAATAAAGGGTTTACATAATACAATCTAGTTTGACTAGTTTGGCTTTGGTACATAGCATAAATCAATCCAGCTGTTGAAAATTTTAGCACAAGAACTGCAGAAAAAGAATACCATTTTGTCATAAAGTACCATAAGATAAGAGTGACATTATGCTGATTGTATGCTCAAGGTCGTCAGTTCCAAATTATTAATAATTTGATACAATGGTGGGGAGTCACAGTTCACCCCCCAACATAGTTATAAATGTAAATTTATATATTGAATCACTGTATTGTTATACAAAGTCTCCTGGAGCAATGCCAGTATATTTTGATGGGGATAGAGGGGGAAGGGGGTGGGGCTAGATGGCATAAAAGCCATATTTGGTCTTAATTGAATTAAAGTGGCATGTACATGTACAGTTACATGTCCCATACCAGAGCTCCCCTACTTACCGGTACATCCGTCTTCCTTCTTTGGCCTATCTAATCCCACCATTTTTCACTACTTAAAAAAACTCATGGTTCGCCCTGCCTCCCCCAAAGATCTGCCCCTCTTTGCTCTGTTTGTTAACCATTGTACAACCCCAAGGTATTCCTTACCTTTTTTTGGATTTATTTTGTTAACCTTAACCAACCCAGTTTCCATCAGAATAATTCATATTTGGGTAATTACAAGATTCTTCAGACTTACAGGAGGCAGAATCAATTTGAAAAACAATGGCTCTGTAGCAGTTACCTCTCTGCTCTGTCAATGCGAGGGGCTATCTTGTAGCGAATAGCTTGGCCAATTCAGACTATTGTGTTGCATCTTTTTTGTGAGTTTGGGTTGGGGTATTTATTCAGAGATGGATTCTCGGTTATGCGATGAACATCTCAGTGGAGATTGGAGTAGTTTCTATTCGGGGATGATGCTGCCTTGTTTGTGGTTAAGATGTACGCCACAGTGATGACGAATCCAACAATGGTCAATCCCGCTGCGTTTGCAATAATCGCTGGAGCAGGCAGGTCCGAATACTTAATCCTACAGAAAAAACAAGATTCATTTGATTTAGTTGACATCAACATTTATTTGAAATGATAATGAAAAAGTTTGGGCCTCATCAATTTATGAGGTACAGTACCGTCAATATCTATTATCAAATATAAATTTTTGTACAATGTTTCCATAGACATACATGCTGCGACTCAAAGGATAAGTCTCGGGACCTTGAACCGCAAGGTACAGCATGCAAATCCCACCTGCAGCACTCATATCATTCCGCAAGGCATTTATATATATTTGCCACTTTTTACCCGAGAATATTAAATGGGTATCCTGTAGGAAGGTAAATGTATTCCTTAATGTTTGAGTGCCTGATTAGGGTAGCTATGCTAAAGCCAGAGTAACAGTAAATAGCACATTGTAGCATGTGTTGCATAAATTTTGCATATTATTCAATTGCAATTTTCTTATTCGATGTGCTTTTTTTTAATAAGATCTTTCAACATTCTGTCTTTCACAATTTCTTCCTTTAACAATGGACAAGGTTGGATTCCCTTCAAGATTTTAGACAAATTTATCACCACAAAAAGGTCAGAGTGCCTCCTATTAAAGTATCAACATCAATTTTGAACTTATTCTGACTTAAAAAAAGAAAAACAAGTGGTTATCTGCGCTATTTTAGTAATGAGTCCACTCTTCAAACAGTGGACTCATGAAAGAAATAGTGTAATTAACCATGGCAACAGCTGTCAAATTGGCGCACAAAACATCAGCATCTGACATTTTTTTAATATACGTGGTAAATAAGTGTAATTTATAATAGGAAATTTGCATAAACCATGGGTTCCTTCCAGTAGGGAAGAACTGATGTGAGAAAGAAAGTCTTACCCTGAAAACATGATTTTCTCTAGGATGCCGATAAGACACGTCGCTGCTGCCATCGAGAGGATAGCAATACCAAAGAAGACATGGGATGATAAGTAGGATGCACGGAGTTGGCTTGAGGCAAATGGAAGTAAAAAGATTCCTAAACCAAGTACTAGCTGAAAATAGAAAGAGGGAAAGAGAGAGGGGGGATAAGAAAAGTAATTATTTTGACACACATAGCTTTTATTATTACTATTATCCTAATCACTATCATCACCATAATCATCATCATCATCATCATAGTCATCATCATCATCATCATCATCATAGTCATCATCATCGTCACCTTTATCACTATCATCATCATCGTCACTGTCATCATTATCATCATAGACATCATCAACATCATCATCGTCATCATCATCATCAACACTATTATCATTATCATCATCATAACTACCATTATCATCACCTTATCACTATCATCATTGTCACTGTCACCATCATCATCATAGACATCATCATCACCACTACCACCATCATCACCATCATCATCATCAATACCATCACTACCATCATCATCATAACCACCACTACTATCATCATCAGTACCAATACAATTATTAGGCTTCATATGGTCATTTCAGCAAGATTGCTTTGTTGGAGTTTGTCAAATGATATTGGAAAATAAGCATTGCCTATTGCCATAAAAGCAAGCAAGAAATAACCTTGACTCACTGGTGAACGTACTGTGTATGCATTATGTATTCTCAGAACACTACCACAAAAAAACAAAGATCATAAAAATATACAATGATCTATCACAAACATTAACCTGGTGAACCTACATGTAGCTTATGTTTTATTTAAACATAGATCTTTCAAAATATATATAAAAATGATCAGAATTAAGAGTAACCTAATCTGCTTTATGACCTTTATTATTTATGATTATTCATTCCATAGGGTTTAACCCTAAAAAGACTGGGGGGCTGAATCAGCCCCCCCTCGACATTTTTCGTGATAATTCCGCAGCGCAAAATATTTTGACCGCGTCGCTCACTGACCTTTTACTTTCAAGTCTTGCGCAATTTTTGAGACCAAAATTGTGACCCCCGGGTACGCGATTTCAAAATTACGCAACATTTCGTAAGTGCATGCAGACCCAAAATTACTCAAAAAACATGAATTTGTGTACAAATCCAATGCTAATAGTGTTTTGAGCCAAAATTCATAAATGTATCATTATTTTTCCTTTTACTGCTTAAAATCAATTAATTTTATTGTTTTTATGGTCAAAATAAAGTCCCCAACAATTTCCATTGAAAAAACAATAACAAGTGGAATGCCTCTGGCCATCTCACCTGCATCACGCAGTTCAATATAGCAGCAGTGCTGACTTTGAAAACTACTCTAACTCGCACAAGATGTTTAGTGATACATGGTTACTCTTATGTCCACCTTTTATGAACTAGACCAATAAACTTACAGAGATATGATGGTTATTCAACAAAAAACCCCATCACGGCCAAAGTTCATTGATCTTACATGACCTTTGACCTTGATCATGTGACCTGAAACTCGCACGGGATGTTCAGTGATACTTGATTACTCTTATGTACAAGTTTCATGAATCAGATCCATAAACTTTCAAAGTTATGATGGTAATTCAACAGATACATGTACACCCAATTCGGCCAAAGTTCATTGACCTTTGACCTTGGCCATGTGACCTGAAATGCGCACAGGATGTTCAGTGATACTTGATTACTCTAATGTCCAAGTTTAACGAACTAGACCAATAAACTTTGAAAGTTATGATGGTAATTCAACAGATACCCCCGATTCGGCCAAAGTTCATTGACCCTAAATGACCTTTGACCTTAATCATGAGAACTGAAACTTGCACAAAATGTTCAGTGATGCTTGATTACTATCATGTCCAAGTTTCATGAATCAGATCCATAAACTTTCAAAGTTATGATGGGAATTCAACAGATACCCCCAATTCGGCCAAAGTTCATTGACCCTAAATGACCTTTGACCTTGGTCATGTGACGTGAAACTCCTGCAGGATGTTCAGTGATACTTGATTAACCTTATGTCCAAGTTTCATGAACTAGGTCCATATATTTTCTAAGTTATGATGACATTTCAAAAACTTAACCTCAGGTTAAGATTTTGATGTTGATTCCTCCAACATGGTCTAAGTTCATTGACCCTAAATGACCTGTGACCTTGGTCATGTGACATGAAACTCTAATAGGATGTTCAGTAATACTTGATTAACCTTATGGCCAAGTTTCATGAACTAGGTCCATATACTTTTTAAGTTATGATGTCATTTCAAAAACTTAACCTCAGGTTAAGATTTGATGTTGACGCCGCCGCCGCCGTCGGAAAAGCGGCACCTATAGTCTCACTCTGCTATGCAGGTGAGACAAAAGACTAAAAGTTGAAAAACACAGAAATACATAAGAAATTTAGAAAACAATAAAATACATAAGAAAATAAATGGAATGTTGAATTTTTTGAAATAAATTTGATCAGATGCCTATCTAGAGTATGCGTAACAAAAATTAGCATTTTAGGGGCATTATTTTATTAATAAGAGCGAATTTATGATTTTATGCATAAATTAGCATAATTAATGAGCAATGAGATTTTTCGCAGAATTTGATATTACAATTTTGTAGATAATGCCATGGGTAAGGCGTGTGCCAATTTTCGTCGCGATCGACGGCCGAGATCATAAGGGGGGCTGAATCAGCCCCCCCCCCCCCCCCCGTCTTCTTAGTCATCGAAATAGCCCAGTCTATTTAGGGTTAAGTTCCATCATCAAAGTCTTTATTGACAAATTGTCATCATCTTCAACCTTGATGAAATATCTTTTAATGGGTAGGGATATACATGTACAATAAGCCTGAGTCGAATCGATTTTAAAATCGGTGTTCGATCGATGTCATCGAACACCGGTGCAGATTTTGCAAAATCGGTGCATCGAAAAAAAAAAAATACGTCGGGCGGCCGATTCGTTTGGTTTACACAATCAATCATCAAAATATCAGTAATGTCCAACTTTACTACTACTTACTTGATTTCTGTTGCCCCCAAAATGAAACCGAATGAGTAATTATGATGCTATTCACCATTAATTTTAAGTTTATTTCGATCATAGTTCGAGTCTTACTCGTCTGCTCGTGCCGAGATAATTTATGCACGATGAATTCATGTATGGAAGTCATGGCCATCGATCGTGCATGCGCAGTACTGTTCTTTAATCAAACCAGAAAATGGCCGGAAATTGACGCGATCAACGTAAAATAAATCTTGCTTTCATGAACAATATTAAAATCATGACCATAGAACATTATTTAATCGTAATATTTCACAATAATTTGCATATGATAATCATTAATATGAATTTAGAGCTTGATGTGAAACGTTTGTATTTCGTTTCAATTTTCAATGGCGTCTAATTGCGTCTAAAAAACTGGATTGTCATTATCAGGATTAATTCTCGAACATCGTCATAACTCATATTCCACAATCTTTCCTCACAATCGTTATATCAGCATTGAATAGCAATTCAAATGACCATCCAGAGAAAATTACGTATTTATTCCCATAAATTTATTTGGAGCTCATTTTGGATCCAACTACACAATCTCAGGCAAGTTACAGCGCTCTCCGTTGATTGCACTTGTTTGCTGGCGCTGACGTCAAGCACGCCTGTCGGGAGAGTGAGTGTACGGAGCTGCGGACGGGGCTGGTGAATGGACTGCGAATGCTAGTCGATCGAAAATCATTCGGATCGACTCTGCGTGATTCATGTCTTTATTATTGTTTCATTTTAAAGTTATATGTTGTCATCTGCAAATATCATTGTTGAAGATATTTTGGGAAGAATTCTGCTTTGGTCCCCGGCCTTTTTTGTGTGTTTTGTGATCATGGAAAATACAAACGAACTTTGCTCTGTCATCTGCTGTCACCGGCCAACGCCAGCGCATACCATCAGTGCGTAGTGCATATGCAAAGCGCATCGCATCGACGCAAAAACAAGACTAAATTTTCCCCGCCTTCAATATTCGATGCATCGATGTTCGATCGAATTAGAGCTGTCGAACACCGGTTTTCAAAATAATCGATATGACTCAGGCTTAATGTACAAGCCCATGAAGTCTAAAAGTTCCCAAGCCAGATACAAGGTAAACACAAATGGCAAAGTCCACTTTCTTTTTACACCACTTTGTAACCATTTTCGAAAAAAAGTGAAAATAACAGCATAAGGATATAAATGACTACCCCCACAAGCAAAATTTTAAGCATTTCTCATGCCATGTGAAGAATACCAGTAATTCAATTACAGCGAGCGGAGGAAACAAGGGAGAAGAGTGACCCCCCCCTTCTTCTCTAGACCCTGCCCCCATCCCATAAACACACACTCACACAAAACCCCAACAAAACACAGCCATACACTACCTGTAATAAGAACATGGACACCGTTGTAATTCCTAACCAGCTATGAAGACTGTATAAGTTGGGGATTCCATTAGCGTTGTGATTTTGAAACACGGCCGTCAATCCAACTGACATCATGATGGTGGCTAGAAGAAGAGCCCCAGCGTGGGTTGCCTTGACAGCGATGCGAGGGACATCGACACCAGTGAAAATACGGTAGATCATGGTGGCTGAAAAGGATTAAATAAAATAAGAAATGAAAGAAATAGCTTAGACCCACCGAGAGAGACACATTTGGAGAGCTCTTCATCGAGAGCTTGTTGTTGATCTTCAATGACAAATTTGCTTTCAGCCAATCAGATGCATGGATTTTAGTAGCTTATAACAGTCAGTGAAAATGACTAAGAAAACACTTGATGAAACATTTATTATTATCATTATTATTTATTACCATGTCCATGAATATAGTGCAGCTACTATGTGTTGTATAATGGGCTTTTATACTTGGTATCATATCATCAAACACTACTCAGATATACATGGGATACATAATAGCTTAGGTGCCCATCTCAAATTCAACTGTAACTGTAAAATTAAATTTATAAAATAAAATCTGTAATGAAAATATCAAGCCAATTAAAACTAGTATCTCAGGCTTGTGTATCTGTTTAAAGACCGTCCAGTTAAAGCTGATGATGACTGGTTAACGATATCAAGTCTTTATAAGAGCGGAGGATTCTGATTAATTAAGACATTTTGCAGTTCAGGCATGTATAACTCTGTTTTGAAATACGGGTGTGTAATTTATAGGGTTATATTTGTACACAGAAACGGGAACCTCCGCAAACCAGAAATCATAATAAAGCCACATGGAAAGATACAAACATCATCAATCATCTCTTCACCCCCCCATTCAATTCAAGACCGCAACTCAAGATGTGATAACAATGTATTGATGGTTCTCTCAATGGCACTGTATTGCATAACACATCTTTGACAAGGTAGGCATTCATATTTACTTAACAGCTTTTGCAAAGCACTGCATTACAAAGCATTTTATCATTTTATGCCATGCTACTGCTACATGCAGAATCAAGCACAAAATAAAGGTATATGATTTGAAATCTGCGAATGAAAAATTGATTTCTTTTTTTAATTGAAATAGACAAAGACTGAAAACTATGATGATACATTGTACACAATGTGAATGACAAACACATCAAATTAAATATTTCTGAAAGAAATTGTTTAAAGTTTATTAGAGAAATGAGCAACTCTTGCACAAAAGGTAACAGACTGGGAAAAGTACTTTTCTACTTTTTATTAAAACAAGAAGAGAAAATGTTCTCTGTTCAATGGATGGAGGGTGAGAGAGGAGTGGGAGAGGGGAAAAGATGGAGAGAAGAGCTTGACTTTATCATGGTCATGTTTAATGTTTTAGTATCTATCTTACTATTCATTCTTTATTACTTGTAATATCTAATATACCTTTTGTGGAAGTTACTTATTCCAGCCTTTTCAGTATTCTGTCAATTCTATCCAAAGTGCATTTGCTACAAGCTGTGCTTTCAGAGTTGTCACGTTATGTCATAATGTGAACAATGAGATCAATCCTCGAAGGGGAAGTTCACCGTGACAAAAAGTTTGTTGTAAAAATACCAGAAAAAAAAATATTGATGAGGCCTTGAGGAACACCCATTAAAGATTAAGAAAAAGAAAATTCGAATTTTACGCTTCTGATTTGTGATATCACATACAGGCACCTGCCCCTTATGTTACATGTAAATGTACATGTAATATCAAACGCATGAATTTTATTTTTTTTCAGGGTTCATTATTTCTTTAAAATAATTCTTTCAGAAGCGGGTGTGGAATGATTTGTCTCTTCAAATACTGAAGGACAATTGAATGCCATTAAAACTTTAGAAAGAATGATATTTCAATATTTTTCATTCACAATACACTGTATATGGGAATTACCTCACACATGACATCACAAATCAAACAAAATTCTACTAAAACTTCTTGAATCTTTGATGGATCATGGACTTTTACTACCAATGTCTTAAATAATTTTTCCACTATTTTTATAATAAATTTTTGTCAGGGTAAACTTCCCCTTTAAGTTTGAATCTTGAGAAAGGGAGAGAGGGGGGGGGGCGAGAAGTAATTCAATGAAAGATCTATTACTACTTACCGTTTCCATAGAGAAAAACCATTGATACTGTCATGAGGAGTGGATGGAGGTTGAACTCTTGACTGGAACCATCCCAAGCAAACCCACCGAGATACCTTCCCATCCACAGTCCAATCAAGATGCAGGACACCAGACCAAGAAGCTCAGCCAGGAGCACCAGAGGAACAAACAGCTTCGACATCTTGCCTCAAGATCAATTTCGATTTCTAGAAGGAGGAAAAAACAGAGCAGTTGAGTTTCAAAGGGGAAATTTGTCTGAACGATAAGATGGTTTGAAATAAGAAATTTTTAAGAAAATTTAGGTTTGATGTAAATCCATCAACACATCAAAAAATATGACACTTATGAACTTTTCAGGTATTTGAAAGTTAATTTCATAAAGCAAAGAGCCCAAAGTTTTAACAAAATCTGATAAGGAAGTATTATTGAATTTCAAAGTTTAGCAATATTTTGTGAAAACAGCTATGTACATTGTCATAAATATTCATTAGACATGCTGATGATGCTGATGCAGGGGTGGATCTAGGATTTTCCAAAGGGGGGGGGCAAATTTTTCGGTGGAAAATTTTTACAAGCCCCCCCCAAGCAAAAAAAAAGGTATTCAACCACAAATTAAGGATATTTTGTACCCGAAAATTGCATTTTTACATTACAAATTTCATTTTTTCTTCTCAAAGGGGAGGGGGGCATGTGCTCCCTGTGCCCCCCCCCCTGGATCTGCACCTGTGCTGATGTCACATCCCCACTTTCCATTTTCCAAAATTTTACACAAAATCATACGTTTATTTCATATTTTCATACATGTGTGTATGATAAATATCCCTTATAATAAATGTCGCAGCAATAAAATGCATTAAAGTGATCATTTCACTTTGTTCTGATTTAAAAAATTCTCATTTTGGTTCTAGAAAATGGGCTAAACATTAGGCTTATAGTATAAAAATACCATCCCAAAAGTTTCAAAGTGTTATATATACAGGATCAATTTTAACACCTTGGAGATGTAAACCAAAGTTTGAAAATAATTGGGAGTTGGTTTCAATGACTATGTGTAGAGAGCGAATCTGTGCAACACAACACAGATGAACCCAGATGAACACAGCATGACCTACATACAGTGTATACAAGGTATACACTGAATGCACAGTGCAGCTAATAGCGTGTGTATAGGAGATACACACAGCAGAAGGCAGTCAACATAGCCAACGGACTTTTTGAATTGGAGAAAACTGGTCATAAGCTGAGCCTGTCTACTAGACGGTTCTCAAAATCAAGCTAATAAATTGCTACTTGTATCTAAATTAGAGTTTTTCATCCTATATTGAAGTCTGTTTTAGGGTTTTTGAGGACAAATACAGGCACTCATACACATGTTTCGTCTCAGTTTGAGAATTTTTTAAATCACCTGCTTACAAAGTTAAACGATCCCTTTAAATCAGTAATCAGTTGTCAATCTATTTTTTTCATTCTTGGAGGACAAAATTTGAATTAACATAATTTCATATAATAAAAAAAAGTGGGGATGTAAAATCATCATTTTGCTCTTTGAATATTCATGAAGACATGAATAGAACTGTTTCATAAAAATAGCCCATATCTTTAAAATGGCATAACTTTGTTATTCCTTGTCCATATTTGATCAAATTTTGAAACTTGATTATAAATAATTATTGTAATAATAATTATTCATAATCAAGTTAAATTTGTTTGCAATTGTTGAATAATAATTTTCATCTATAAATTGTTCTTCAAAACGGCATTTTGTAACATTGCTTATTGAAGCTACGTCAAAGCGAAGCAGTTCAAGGGTCAAGCCTATTATATGTGTGGTGTTTATGGATGGATCAAGGGATATACACGATATCAGTCTAGTAAGAAACCTTGCAGTTTTCATATTTATATTATTTGGTTTTTTTGCACCTTCATATGCATTAGGTGTATGAAGTTGTATAGATAAATAAAATCAAACAAATTTACTTGATTTCTATCTTTCTAACTTTTAAAGACAGATTTCCAAGACCTACATGTAGGGCTAGGGAAATCCGTCTTGTTCATTGAATGAGTGACTATACCTAGGTCTCGCTTAGGCATGTATGATATGGGAAGGGTTTAAGGCTCCGTGATAGAGTTCGGTGAAATGCCACTTTCAGAATTTGTATCTGTATGTGCACCCATGTATAAAACAAGTATGAAGCAATTTGAGGAGGAAAAAACTTATAGAAACCTATAGGGGAAGGCGGGGTAAGTTGAGCATAGGGGCAATTTGAGCCACCAGCCCAAGGCCAATAATTGATGAGTCAGACATTGTGGTGGTGTCCTGTATTGATGACCCATTACATAACCCTTTACCCCACCACATTGTTTTCCACTTTGAAACAAGAAGTACTTTTTTAGAGAGAAAAATACAAATTTCAGCCAGAAATGTAAACAAGGCAAAAGCGATTTTGTGTTTCGCCCACTTATGAAAACAACCAGAAATATCGTGATTTGCAAAGGCATGCAACAGAATTGTCATAAGAGCCTTGCACGTAAATTTTAATGTTGACCTTCCACTGCAGCAAAACATGCAGATCGCCTAAGTACATCTACCATCCAAGTTTTGTTGAAAAGTGACTTATGGTTGTGGAGTTAGGTGTCATAAGAGAGTCTTGCATGTAAACTTTAACATTGACCTGAAAATGGCCTTTGACCTTATCATGTGACCTCCAACTGCTACATAACATGCAGTTCCCATAAGTCCATCTACCATCCAAGTTTGGCTGAAAAGCGACTTACGGTTGTCTAGTTATTTGTGACAGACGGACGGACGACATTTGGATCCCTAGGTCTCACCTTCACCTCTGGTGGGAGAGACAAAAAGGGTGTAAAATAGATCAGTGCTTTTTACCGAAACACATCTTTCAATATAAAGAAATAAGAACAATATTGTTAGTCCCGGTATGAATCTTCATTCTTGTCATAGTCTTTTTTACATGATGGGTGCATAAAAAAATGTGTGGATGTGCAAATATCGCATTAAGTTAGGACTGGGGTACTTTGAGCCAGCCAACATGTGGCAAGTTGAGCCATGGTAATTCATATGGTATTAAGAAACAAAACCTTGAAAAGCCATTGATATGCAGGCAGAAAGGTGAAAATTCACATGACAGTTCTTTTACTTTTAGAGGATGTTAGTATTTCTATTTATAGAGAATTAGCAAGTGAAAAGACTTGAAATAAAAAATTTAAATCCTGGTTCTTCCCGCATACATTTCAACATAGTTTTTGTGGCTCAACTTACCCCACAGATTGGGCAAGTTGAGCCATTTGACATTGGATTTTTTCAAAGGTCACAATGAATTTCAGTGTGGGGGTAGAAAGCTATATATAGGTGAAAAATATTTCCCACAAATCAAATTTTAAGGCAGGGTACTTATTTCTAAAAAATTATTAGTCATATCAATTCTATCAAGTAACATGCAAAATGCAAAAAGTGTCACAACTTACCCCGCCTTCCCCTACCATGAGAAACTTTGAAGTTTTATATACAAAATGATGTATAAATCAAGGGCATGAAAGATGAACAAGTGGAATGCCTCTGGCCGTCTCACCTGCATCACGCGGTTCAATATAGCAGCAGTGCTGACTTTGAAAACTACTCTTACTCGCACAAGATGTTCAGTGATACATGGTTACTCTTATGTCCACTTTTTATGAACTAGACCAATAAACTTACAGATATGATAGTTATTCAACAAAAAAACCCAACATGGCCAAAGTTCATTGACCTTACATGACCTTTGACCTTGATCATGTGACCTGAAACTCGCACAGGATGTTCAGTGATACTTGATTACTCTTATGTACAAGTTTCATGAATCAGATCCATAAACTTTCAAAGTTATGATGGTAATTCAACAGATACACCCAATTCGGCCAAAGTTCATTGACCTTTGACCTTGGTCATGTGTCCAGAAATGTGCACAGGATGTTCAGTGATACTTGATTACTCTAATGTCCAAGTTTAACGAACTAGACCAATAAACTTTCAGTTATGATGGTAATTCAACAGATACCCCCAATTCAGCCAAAGTTCATTGACCCTAAATGACCTTTGACCTCAATCATGAGACCTGAAACTTGCACAAAATGTTCAGTGATGCTTGATTACTATTATGTCTAAGTTTCATGAATCAGATCCATAAACTTTCAAAGTTATGATGGGAATTTCTACAGATACCCCCAATTCGGCCAAAGTTCATTGACCCTAAATGACCTTTGACCTTGGTAATGTGACATAAAAATCATGCAGGATCTTCAGTGATACTTAATTAACCTTATGTCCAAATTTCATGAACTAGGTCCATATATTTTCTAAGTTATGTCATTTCAAAAACTTAACCTCAGGTTAAGATTTGATGTTGATGCCGCTGCCGTCGGAAAAGCGGCGCCTATAGTCTCACTCTGCTATGCAGGTGAGACAAAAATGGTCAAAAACACATTTTCAAAGTTTTAATATTCTAAAAATAATAAATATGGTCAAAATAGCTCATCAGTGATTTTGTTGATTTCTTAACTTTTCACATAGAAAACAGACGTTCGGTAATACGATACCTTTTTCAAGTGACCAAAATATTTCACATCCGAAGAGGGGTCCGATTGGAAGCTAATATCATCACAGGACACTTTTTCACGACAAGACATGACCTAGCTACCTTTTCGAGCTTGCTCACTGCTTCACCGCAGCTGGCGCGCTGATTCTAGATAAATCTAATCCTTTAATGAGCTTCGATCTTGATTTCATCGCTGTCTTTTCTCTACTCGCTAAAATGGGAATCAGCGTGGAAAACTCCCCATAGAGTTGTACACACTGGTTCCCATTTTAGCGAGTAAACTAGTTTAATCTACTCGCTAAAATGGGAACCAGCGTGGAAAATTCTCAATAGAGTTGTACACGCTGGTTCCCATTTCAACGAGTAGATAAAGACAGATTACTAGTGATATTTATTTCGTTAGTGATGAATCTCTGACGAAATGAATCTGATTAATAAACTGTCTTTATCTACTCGTGAAAATGGGAACCAGCATTTATAATTCAGGAGAATTTTCTTAGATGGTTCCCATTTTGAAGAGTAGTAAGTGGTATCAATTCACTCAGAAGACCATGCGTGGGCATGGCCCCCGATCAACAGTGGAGATTCACAGGCTGTTACAACTATGGGGAAGAAGAAGGCCATTTCAGTAGGGTCTGCCCCATCGCTAGAACACCTGCTAATAATAGACAGGCAAGGGCTGTATCCTTTGAGGAGGGAAATGAACAGGGATTGGGGGAGATGGGGAGTCTCCGATCCAGCTGGAGATCCCTACCCCCACCATCCCCATTCCATTAAAAAAGGACAGCCAACATTGCAAACAAGAACTGAAGAATGACCATGGTAATCTGCGGCACCGGTCTTACAAGTAAGTCCAGGGAGCCTGGGAATCTCCAAGGAGACAAGAATACCTTGGAGGATTCCACCATGGCCACCAGACGTTTCTGGTGATGTCATTTAATGATCAAGACTTTTAAGTAGTTTTTAATTAAATTGTTTTGGATTGACAGTTGGCAAAGGAGTCCATTACATCTGGTTTTAGACACTAGCAGCTGTCACCATTATTTATAAAAGACTATTCCTTCGCCTCCCGTCTTGGCCGCTTATCCTTAAGCATTTAGTTCTTAAAGGAGAATGAAACCATTGGAACAAGATAGCTTGTGTGAAAACAGAAAAATCAAAGAAACAGATCAACAAAAGTTTGAGTAAAATCGGACAAATAATGAGAAAGTTATGAGCATTTGAATATTGCGATCACTATAGCTATGGAGATAGCAAATTGGCAATGCGACAAAGATGTGTGATGTCACTTGTGAACAACTCTCCCATTACTTTAGTATATATTTCACTTGAATTGCCTCTTTTATCACATCTATCCATAGATCATGTGTTCTTTCTACATGAGGGCATGTAATACATAATTTTTAAGAATACATCATGGATAAAGAGTTTGTATCATCATAAGAAAAAGCAAAAAGAGACATTTTGAGGGTATTTTATAGTCCACCAAAGGGAAAGTTGTTCATCAGTGACATCACACATCCTTGTCGCATTGCCAATGGGAGGATCTCCATAGCATTAGTGATTGCAATATTCAAATGCTCATAACTTTCTCATTATTTGTCCGATTTTTCTCAAACTTTCTTTATTCTTATTCTTTGATTTTTCTGTTTCTACACAAGCCTATTTGTTCCAAAGGTTTCATTCCCCTTTAAGGAGGCTGGCTGAGAAATAACAATGGATGGTATAGGGATATAGCCTATCAGTCTCCAGCTGGGTAACCGAATACTCAGCAAGGAGATACATGTAGCAACAAGAAGATTCAGGGAATACGGCAAGGGTGTGTGTAGGAGGGACGTCTGCGTTCCTTTGCCTTTCCTGTCCACATCTGTTCTTATTCCCTGAAGCCTCCATAATAAGAGAGAAACAGAGGTTTTCCTGATTGGTCCCTTGGATACAATTGGGAAAACTTATGACGTTTCGGTCTTGGAAATAGAGAGCCTTCAGGAGGTGTCCCAGTGGGGAGTGTCAGCACCTCGGATACTCCCGACTTGGACATACTTTTTCACCTTTTGGATCTCTGGGGCCGCTCTGGAGGGCTGGCTCCATGGGAAGAGGAGTTGAGAAGGCTCCTACCTACATTTACTGTTGTGGAGTGGGTGTTCAGCTGAAGAGGCTAGACATCCAGTTCACACCAAGCCAACTGTTTTCTCATCGAGACAGGTGCCCCATACCTGCCCATCCGCCCCTGTTCCGGTTGGCAATGATGGACAGGTGGTGGCGTTGATTCGAGGACTCTCCCTCGGAATGTTTCTCGATGAGATAATGGTTATTAAAGCGGGAGAACTGCATTGTCTCAATTAAAGAGCAACACGTTTCCCTTGCACCTGTCTCTGCCTGCCATTGTGCGCACCTGTTTTATGGTAATTTAATTTATTGATGTACATTATGTTATATTAATTTCTGTAGGCAGTATATTATGTATTTGTATTATAAAACAAAAAAAGTTTTATATATGTTTTCATCAGACAAGTTATCTAGAAAAATATATGAAGTCACTTATATTCTTTATATGTATATCCTTTTATGTATATTTTTTTGTTTTTCATCGTAGATACATGCAGTATTTAGTATTTAATATTTTACAAGGCAGAGACAAGGTAAAGACTTTTGCATGTTTTAATAGTTAAATGCCTTTTTATACAATATTTATATATTGATGTCATTAGAGAAAAATGTTTCATTTATGTTATGTATATTTGGAAATCTCTGAAAAAGAAGATTTGAAAAAAAGAAAAAGAAACTTTAGAACAATAGAAAAGAACAAACAAAGAAGAAAAAAACATACAAAGAAGAAAAGGAAGAACAATAGAAAAGAAGAAAAAGAAAAAAGAAAGAAAAAAAGATCAAAGAAAAAGAACAGGAAAAAAATCAAAGAAAAGAGCAAAAAGAACAACAAAAGAAAAAAAAGAAAGAAAAGAAAAAAAAAGAAAGAAAAGAAAAAGATCAAAGAAAAACAGAAAGAAAAAACAAATTAAAGGTAAATGATTGTCATGTTTATTTCAGTTAGTCATACCGGTATATTGATTGGAATAAGACTTACTTTTGTATAAAGGATGTAGAGATTTAAATATAAGTTTTGAGTTACCCAATTTTTTTTGGGTGGGGGGATGTATGGTGTAATTGGTATGGGTTGGTATGTGAACAATGCTGGGGAAAAATTCAAACACATACAATGGGCAATTGATCAGGCTCAGTGAGCTGCAATACAAGGCACAGACCATGCACATAGACAGTACCATTAGACCACTACCAGCTACAGATAGTTCCACACACACACTTGAAGTTGAACTGAGGTTGGTGATAGCACTTGGAGCTGCTGCTGCTGCAGGGAATGAAAAGACTGGGAGTAAGGTAGGATAGTTGCATTGACGCCCAATGGCGACAATGCATTGTTCTTGTTCCATATTCCTATTCCGTAATTGCATTGACGCCCAATGGCGACAATGCATTGTTCTTGTTCCATATTCCTATTCCGTAATCTTCTTCTTCTTCTTCTTCTTCTTCTTCTTCTTCTTCTTCCACCAAAATCCCATTTGTTTAACACATGGTTTTGTTAGCTCTACCCTGACTCCGTCCCTGATCCAAATTCATCCAAATTTGGTAGACATGTTGTCCAGCATCCCTAGTTGTGCCTCTCGTCTTCCATTTTCCAAAATCACTCATGCATGACCATCCAGGCGCCATTTTGTCAATTTCAAGTCCATTTGCATACCATTCTTCATTCTTTCATATCTCAGTTATCCTGCATGCTAAAGACTTCTAACAAATTGCTATAGATAGTCCAAGAGTTGCTCCATCATCTGCGACGTATAACTTGACCTTCAAAATGCCATCTTCATGCCTTAAATTCAAATCCGAAATAGCCTTCCTTCAAAAACTTCATATTTATTGAAATGTAATGTCTAAAAGTCGTAAAATGGCCGTAACTTTTGTGTTTTTATTCATTTTGCGCTCATTCTTTTAGAAATTGATCACGGTATTATAACATACATGCTACTAAGTTTTCACGCATCATTGATCTTCCGTCATTGAAATAGCGCCCTCTAAAGTTTCAAAAACGCTTACCTTTGAATGCCCCTCATTGCGTCATGCATGGCCAAACCCGTACCTTTTCTTGGATTTAGAGTCTTCAAGATATGCCCTTTCATGCCATTTAAAAAAATATATACCTTACAACTGACGAAATATCTCAAAAATGCTCCCGAAAATCAGCAAAATACCCAAAAATGCACTTTACTGCCAGCACAACTTCAACTTGCTCTTATTTCCTTATTATTGAAGCTTATTCTTTTTAACTGGGCAGATATGAGTATTGATATATACTTAAACAGTTCGTTAATGTTTTGTAACAGAAACTAACAAATTGCTGACGTCAGCTTAAAATTATTGTGCAAAACCTTCATTTTTAATGTCTTTCTTTATATGGCATTTACTTCCGGTCTATTGCCTCCACACAAATAAAAGTGGTATCAATGTCACTGCATTGGAATACTCTTTCCAGTGATACCAAATACGACATAGGTTACAACAGAAAATTTCAAGATAAGTCAATCTGAACACATGGTATACTGCTCACAATGCACACATTTTCAACAACCACGTATGGGCCGCCATATGGTCTAAAAAAATTTACTCGAGAATGTAACTTCCTATGGACAGCAAAATGTGCTAATATCCAATTTGATTAACATGTAATATTTGTTAGTCCTCCCCTGCCACCGTTCCTCATCAAAATTCATTCTAATTTGGTAGACATGTTATCGATAATTAGTGACCATAACTTTAGAAATAGCGCCCTCTATTGCAAAGTCTTAAAATAATTGAATTGCCATAACTTCCTTTGATTTTATTTTTGTCTCATATTTTCAGGGTTTGCCAATTGTATCATTTCAAATAATCTAACTGTGTTTTACGCATCAGTGACCATTCCTTTAAGAAATAGCGCCCTCTAATATTTTGAGAATGTATATCATCTACAGTTTTCTTTCTATCTCCTTCTGTTTCTTGCCCTCTATTAAATCAGAGGCGTCAATGCATGCACATCGTTCTGAAACGATTGCAGTTCTAGTCTTCTTCTTCTTCTTCTTCCACCAAAATCCCATTTGTTTAACACATGGTTTTGTTAGCTCTACCCTGGCTCCGTCCTTCATCCAAATTCAACCAAATTTGGTAGACATGTTATCCAGCATCTCTAGTTGTGCCTCTCGTCTTCCAATTTCCAAAATCACTCATGCATGACCATCCAGGCGCCATTTTGTCAATTTCAAGTCCATTTGCATACCATTCTTCATTCTTTCATATCTCAGTTATCCTGCATGCTAAAGACTTCTAACAAATTGCTATAGATAGTCCAAGAGTTGCTCCGTCATCTGCGACGTATAACTTGACCTTCAAAATGCCATCTTCATGCCTTAAATTCAAATCCAAAATAGCCTTCCTTCAAAAACTTCATATTTATTAAGATGTAAAGTCAAAAAATCGTAAAATGGCCATAATTTTCTTGTTTTTATTCATTTCGAGCTCATATATTCAGGAGTTGATTACAGTATCATATCATACATACTACTTAGTTTTCACGCATCACTGATTTTTCGTCATTGAAATAGCGCCCTCTAAAGTTTCAAAAACACTTACCTTTGAATGCTCCTCATTGCGTCATGCATGGCCAAACCCGTACCCTTTCTTGGATTTAGGGTCTTCAAGATATGCCCTTTCATGCCATTTAAAAAAATATATACCTTACAACTGACGAAATATCTGAAAAATGCTCCCCAAAATCAGCAAAATACCCCAAAAGGCACTTTAATGCCAGCACAACTTCAACTTGCTCTTATTTCCTTATTATTGAAGCTTATTCTTTCTAACTTGGCAGATATGAGTATTGATATATACTTCAACAATTCGTTAATGTTTTGTAACAGAAGCTAACAAATTGCTGACGTCAGCTTAAAATTATTGTGCAAAACCTTCATTTTTAATGTCTTTCTTTATATGGCATTTACTTCCGGTCTATTGCCTCCCCACAAATAAAAGTGGTATCAATGTCACCGCATTGGAATACTCTTTCCAGTGATACCAAATACGACATAGGTTACAACAGAAAATTTCAAGATAAGTCAATCTGAACATATGGTATACTGCTTGCTCACAATGCACACATTTTCAACAACAACGTATGGGGTGCCAAATGGTCTAAAAAATTTACTCGAGAATGTAACTTCCTATGGACAGCAAAATGTGCTAAAATCCAATTTGATTAACATGTAATTTTTGTTAGTCCTCCCCTGCCACCGTTCCTCATCCAAATTCATTCTAATTTGGTAGACATGTTATCCATAATTAGTGACCATAACTTTAGAAATAGCGCCCTCTATTGCAAAATCTTAAAATAGTTGAATTGCCATAACTTCCTTGTTTGAATTTATTTTTGTCTCATATTTTCAGGGTTTGCCAATTGTATCATTTCACATAATCCAACTGTGTTTTACGCATCAGTGACCATTCCTTTAAGAAATACCGCCCTCTAATATTTTGAGAATGTATATCATCTAGAGTTTTCTCTCTATCTCCTTCTGTTTCTTGGCCTCTATTAAATCAGAGGCGTCAATGCATGCACATCGTTCTGAAACAATTGCAGTTCTAGTATTATATGTGTGTACGTGCCTTGGTATATCTATGTATATTTATTTCCGGCCCCTCCACAATACTGTCTTTATCTAATCGTGAAAATGGGAACCAGCTATGCTGGTTCCCATTTTCACGAGTAGATAATACAGATTATTAAACTTTAAAGTGATTCATCCCAATAGACATCTTTTTTGTGATTTATTTAGTGAATCGAATTTGTAATATTTTTTTTGTCAACATTGTGAAAGTGGCAGAGTGGTCTTGAAGAGCAGGGAAATGCGGGGTATAGGCCTAGATGGATATAATTACAAAAATTATAATTCCGCGGAATCGTCGATGTCATCTGAAAACTTGTCCACCCATGGCAAACTGGGCCAATTAAACATCACATGAGAAAAGAGGTAACCAGTTGTGTGAGGAGCTTCGCATCTAGCCTCTCGTATCAATTCTTTTCAAAATCGCCCCAAGCAAAGTTTCTTTACATATCGTGGTGAAAGGAGGTACAGAAAAGTTCGATTTGGCTACACTACAGTACAAAAAGTACCAGTTCCCAAAACTAAGCACGGAATGGCCTGAAAAAGTATACGGTACGGTACCGGTACCATATGTCAAATATTAGATATCATCACGAATTCCTCAAGGCTAATGCCTCCCAAGACCAAGTCCAATAATGGATGGAGCGGAGGAGGGGGCGGGAAGCTAGGGACTGCATCATGCTCTCCCCCGCTGCACCTCGATCTCGAAACCCCGGAGTCGGCGGGCCCGGAAGCGGCTGCCTTTCCGTGGCGGAGGAACCGAACCCGGGGCCGGGATCGGACTCAGTCACTGTCGAGCTTTCGCACACTCATTTCGCTCAGTCAAAACACAGCTCAATGATCACAAATGCTACGCCCAATCAGTATTTCACATTCTACAATATTCAATAGTATTTTTCATTAAACAAAATGCACAAAATAAAATCCTGAAAACACTTACCGTAAATCTGATTACACAGACGGCCCAACAGGTCAGCACTCTCTGAACAAATCCTCCATAGATTGGTTGCGCATGCGTACGTTGGGCCTGGGCCGTGTATTGATGCGGTATATTTTGCCAAATCGGTGTGATAGTCATGCGCCCCGCCCACTGTCAAGTAACTCGCAAGTCTGAAAGTCGAGTTTTAGACCTTGAGGAAAATCCTATGGGGCCGTTATGCACCACCATTGCAAAAAAAAAAAACAACAACAACAACACCCCCGATTCTTTGTAGGTTTTTATACACGTTTATAATCAATTATCAATAAAAGTGGGGTTGAAGCATAGAGATGTATACTAATTAGGGGTTGACCATAGAGTTAAATAACTCTATGGGGTTGACACACCCCCGGACTGCCGGACAGGCAGGTTTTTGTACAATTATAATCAATAATCAAGAAAAGTGGGGTTGAAGCATAGAGATGTATACTAATTAGGAGTTGACACACCCCGGACTGCCGGACAGGCAGGTTTTTGTACAATTATGATCAATAATTAAGTGGGGTTGAAGCATAGAGATGTATACTAATTAGGGGTTGAAGTCCAATCAGATGGTCATGTCGAACGCACACCGTTTAAATTGTTCATGTTTTTTATGGGGGGGGGGGTGATGGGGGAAACTGAAGTCCCCCTCCCTCCCCCCCTCGATCGGTTCCGCAGGCCGCGCCGCGGCCCCTGTGAGAGAGGCGGCGTGCGGCGCTAAGTGAGAATGGCCAGGAAAGACTGCCCAAAATAGATCAAGTAGTAAAAAAAATTTAAAGAAGATCGAGGAGAAAATAGAAAAGGAATTAAAGGGGAGGGGGGGGGGGGAGAAAAATCCAAGAACCATACTGACCACAGTGCATGGCAGTGTAGCAATAATTATCTTTAATTCACATGATCATTCATGTCAACAATTAGGAGTGCGGAATCGGCCTTAAAGACTATGACGTCACCTTTATTTACTTCCGATATATTGCCTCTCGATCCCGGCCTTATAATATCTCACCTGCAGAGACAAATTATTTTCAATTCCTAAAATTCTAAATGATAAATCAATCGTTTCCAGAAATTAAGTAAACATAATTATTGTGAAATTTTATTTTACTAGGCCTATGGTGGAATGTTGGAGAGAAGAGATGATGCCATCAACTCACTATTTATTTTGTATGAAATATGAAATATTATAATTCATTGTCAAATATAACAACGATTAATTTCTCCCTGAACAATTGGAATTAGCATTGCTTAATGGTACCGGGTCCGGTGCCGGGTAAAAATGGCAGAGGTAAAGATCATGACACTATAGATCAGCAAGGAAAAGATAAGATAGAGCATTTCCAGTGAATATCAGTGACAATTATTGACCTTGAATGGACTCATATCGACAAAATTAGTATTATGATCTGATAAGATATTTGGATTAAAAAAAAAATCATTTTTAGATCTATACTTTATTGTAGATATGATTAAACTCAAACATGTTCATGCTAAAATGATTTCAATTAGAGAGTGATGAAAGGATTTATCTTGGCCAGTTCGTTTAGTAGAACAACACTTCATCACAAACGAATTGTAATGTAACCACATGTGCGCTACCATTACACATTGAAATAGACGAGTTCGGGATTTCTTTGAACCACTTAACTTGGATAACAGAAAAATAAGGGGAAATTCACCCTGATAAATGATTTACTGTTAAAATAGCAGAAAAAATATACTGGTGAACGTTTGCGGAAAACTCATCAAGATAGAAGTCACAGTTTTTTATCTGTGACGTCATAGACTAGTAACTACCCCGTATTTTATGCACCACAATGTCTTTTCAATCTATTTTCAATCAGTGGTTCATGATTGCAAATAAAAAACCTTTCAGGAGCGGATGTGAAATTATTTGTATGTCAATAAACTTAGGTACAATTAAAGCAATTTTATTATTTTTTAATGACATTTCATTGATATTTTTAATACACCATAATGTGGAAAACTGCTCGCAAATATGACGTCCCCGTTAACGTAAAATTTTAGTAGCCTTTTAAATCTTGCCATTTTTACCTTTGCTATTTTTACCTCTGCCATTTTTACCAGTTTGCCATTTTACCTCTGCCATTTTTACACCGAGCCTGCTTAATACGGTTCAGTCAAGATGGTCCTTATTGTCAAATATATATATATAATACAATATGCGGTGATATACACAACTTGTAGTGACATGCAAATGAGACAGCCGATGATGTCCATCACTCAAAAACGAAAGAAATAGTGAGTGATGGACATCATCGGCTGTCTCATTTGCATGTCACTATAAGTTAATTATGTATATCAACGTTTTGTGAAAAATAAGCGAAACCTTTTAAAATGCCACAACTTTCTCATTTTACATCCGATTTTGATGAAATTTTCAGAGTTATGCTATACAGTTTGAGGCGGTGTGGACTTGATAAAATCAGGGCTAAGGATATCTCAATAAATAGAGTAAAATTCACAGCTAGCAAAATGATGAAAATTCCATCACTTTTTGATAACAAATAAAAAAAAGTTATTGAATTTTAAAGATTTGCATTGTTCCGGTGAAACAGTGCTAGGCATTCATAAAGACATGCCGCATGCCTCATGAATATTCATTAGGTGGGCTGATGACAATCAAAACCCCATCCTCTTTTCACATGAAATCATAATTGTTTCACAAATGTGGATGTGGGGAATGTGTCTCGATTGACTGATTGATTTTTATTCGTCAAGAATATCACATGAAATTACAATGAAATTGAGGAATACCTTGACAGGATAGCCCATAAAAGCCGAAAGGCTTATTTCCAATGGGGTCCTATATAGTATAACAAAAAGTATAAACTACGACAAGTACTGGAATATGGGGAAAAATAAAAAAATAAAATAAAATACATACAACCATATCCATCAGTCAAACGATTTGCAAACGTCTGAAGCAATCAGTAATCTTCCAAATATGTGAAACAAGATTATATTTTAACATAGCCTAATGTATGCATTATCTACAATACTAGAAACCAACTGTACAAAATGTGTTATTTTTACTGGTAATGCTGTTCTCGAACAGCTTCCAGTTTTACATGTAGGTGATTCTTTAATGCACTCTTAAATTGACAAAAAAATAACGGCTTTTATTTTATCAGGAAGAGCATTCCAAGATTGGATGCCATTAAAATAAAAAGTGTTTCCAATATGTCCTTCACGTTTTGGTAATACGAAATCAAAATTACTATTTCGAGTATCGTACCTATGGATATTTGATACACGGGTGAAATTATTGCCATATAATGATCTAATTTATCCGAATAGAATATTTTATGCACGTGGTGTAATACTAATTGTTGTGACCTGTGATCTACATGAAGCAATCCTGCCTTTTCAAGTTCATTATATCCGACATGTGCTCGGTCCTAAAACATTCATGGATCTCACAATTTTATTTTGAATTATTCTTAGCTTTTTCTTATCCGTAACACCCAGACTACCGTACCAAGCCGCATTAGCATAGTCGAATAAACATTGTATTAAAGCAAAGCATAGAATACGTCGAGACTTCATATTCAAACAGGTTTGATATCTATACAAAAATTTGAAGAGTGAATTTGCCTTTTTGGTGATTGAGTCTACCAAACCCGTCCGTGATAGGTTACACTCTAAAAAAAGGTTTACCCAAGATTGGGTAAAATGGGAACATGCATGTTGGTTGGGTAGAAAGATACCCAATATGTTGTAAATTTTACGCAATGTTGCGTTGAAATAGCCCAATTTTGGGTAAAAAAGGACCCAGCAAACATGCATGTTCCCTTTCTACCCAATTTTGGTAAAATTTTACTCAGTGCATGTTTTAGAGTGTTATACTTGTTAATTTAATTCCAAAATATCTAAATCTTTTCTTTCAATTACCTGATTATTATAATTATGAAACCTTGAAATCGTGTGTATATCTTAACTTTCGTTTCGAACAAAATAAAATTGTTTCCGTTTTCACAACGTGTAAACCAACCATGCGCCCATGTGAAATTTCATTCCTGGTAAAATCTGTTAAATGTATTAAACATCATGATGAAATAAGCTGCAGCAAGAAATAACTATAATAGTTCTTGGTAGAAAAAAAATGAATAAACTTCATAACATATGATGAAATACAAAAGAATAAGTGGGGACCATCAGCCCAGCATCTAAAGAACATTCATGAAGATTGTGCTTAGAACTTACTGTTTCGCTGGAACAATTAATCTTTAAAATTCATTAACTTCATTATTTGTTATCCGATTTTTATTTTCAGCGATTCGCGCTCCGGCTGTGAATTGGCTACTCTTATTATATTTATTGAGACATGATTATCCTCAGTCCGGGTCAGTCCGGAGCATCTCTTTAAGTTTAGTCTTGGTAGAAAAAAATGATAAAATGTAATTTCATAAGTGAAATACAAATTTATAAGTGGGGACATACCATCATCAGCTTGCTCGATCATTGCACATTCTGACATTCATGAATACATGCATGGAACTGTTATCAAAGATATCCCGAGCCAATCACATTCATTGACAATAAGGTTGCATGCATCAGTGAATATATATCTAGTGCATTAATCAGTAAGTTAATCATGTTAATTGTCAGTTGAATTTGTACACTCAAGTTCCTTTAGAGGCCCACATAATGAAATTAATTTGATACATTTGAACAAGAGAGGATAAGCCATATGGCATCACTTTGCTCATTTTACGAAGACAAACAAAACTGTTAATATATTGAAAATGTTATAACTATGTTTTTCCATAGGAACAGTGCCTCTCAGCCAATAAGAATCAAGGAAAGATATCTGACAACTTGCTTATGTCTGATGAAAATATTTGATTAAATGCTGCCCAGTTTTGATGAGATTTTCAGTATTTTGTTCGATTTTACTTTATTTTAAGCCTATATGCTATAAATGCGGAGTTATAATCACGATCGATGCCTGTATATACTACAGTATTTTGTAATAATTTTAATCTAGGGCTCTCTGTATAGTGTTTGAATATATAAAAAAGGTTTTCTAGTAAAAGATTTTTACATTATGTGGAAAAAAGGCTTAATCCCATTGAGGTTAATGGTGCATGCCTATTTGAGCCCCCAAACCAGCTGTCTTCGCTCACTGGGTTGTTTAAGCATCCTAACCGATTATTATAGCGAGAATCAAGAAGATCCAGGGAGTTTGAATTTTCGACCCTCTCGCCCCCCTGCAACGTGGAAAATTGGGCAAAATAGTTTTTTTTCCAGAATTGCCCCCTAACCCCCCCGAAAGTCAGGCGTGCCAGGTAAAAATGGCAGAGGTAAAAATGGCAGAGGTAATAATGGCAGAGGTAAAAATGGCAAAGGTAAAAATGGCAGAGGTAAAAATGGCAGAGGTAAAAATGGCAGAGGTAAAAATGGCAGAGGTAAAAATGGCAGAGGTAATAATGGCAGAGGTAAAAATGGCAGATGTAAAAATGGCAGAGGTAAAAATGGCAGAGGTAAAATGGCAGAGGTAAAAATGGCAGAGGTAATAATGGCAGAGGTAATAATGAGGTAAAGATGATAAAGATAGGTTACATCATAATAATATCATCCATGACCGGACTTTTGTCGACGAAATGGGTTATAAAAACTGATGAAATATTATGTTTATTTTCTGTCATTAAAAGATCTATACTCTGTCATTTATATGACTAAACTCAAGCATTTTCTTTCCAAAATGATTTCAGTTAGTGACTGTATGATGGAAGGATCTTAAGCTCGTAAGCAGAACGCTTTACATACAAACCCAACGATTTTTTAAATGTAAACACCAATGTGTGCAGCCACTAACCCTCTGAAACGAACAAGTTCGGGTCTAGTACTTCGAACTACTTTCATAATTTAACCTGGATAAAAAAAATAACTGAACATTCTTTAATAAAAGTATTTTTTTTTATTTCCACATCATGATGGATCATGATGAATAGATATTGATGTAACTGGCGGATCCATGGGGCACTGCTGGCCCGTGCCCCCCCCCCCTTGAGACGTACAATTAGAATCTTAGCAAATATGCTAACTCATGTGTGCCCCCTTTTTAAAGCGAGACCCTTTTCTGCTTGCTAATTATCTTTGTGGACGAGTTAGTAGGCGAAAAACTTTTTTGCGTGTCATTTTTCAAGAAAATGTGCCCCCCTTGGAAAATCCTGGATCTGCCCCTGATTAATGTGATATGTTAAATGTAAATGATACAATTATTGTTCAGTTTTTAGAGCAATACCTCAATGCAGCTAGTCCAAGTGGATGCAGGTTCCCAAAGGGTTTGACGTCATATATGGGAAGCTGCCCCATGACATTTTATGCACTATAAAATGGTTCATAATTGTTTTAAAAAATATTTCAGGAGCGTCAGTGAAATTATTTGTCTCTTGATATATACTGAAGATAAAAAAAACATTTGGGTTTTTTTCTAGAAAATTACATTTCATTTATATTTTCTATGCACCAAATATGGGAAAGCTGCTTGCAAATGACGTCATCATTAAAATATAAAAGTATAGCTTTTTAAATCTTCGATTGATTTCCTAAAACCCTCACCAATATCATTTTTTTGTTTGTTGCTATTCTACAATGACTTTTAACTGAGGTTGAACTTCCCCTGTAATGAATTAAGTACAATTGCGATCAAGAGTGTGCTTCAAATTTGAATATTAATACAGCGATTTGAGATGAGAAGGCCGTCCATGAGAGTCCAGAAAAAATAAGATATTTCAGCCAAAAGATTATCAATTTGGTGTAGACGATCTATCTATGATTTAAAAAATGTCACCCTTTCCATTATTTTTATTTTCTTAGAACCTTTCTTAGTTAATCTATGTAGGGCTTACATGCGGGGACTTTTTGATTTTTTTTTTCACGGGGGTTTAAGACCCTTTTTACCTATACCATTATGACCTCTGCCATTATTACCTCTGCCATTTTTACCTTTGCCATTTTTACCTCTGCCATTTTTACCTCTGCCATTACCTCTGCCATTATTACCTCTGCCATTTTTACCTCTGCCATTATTACCTCTGCCATTTTTACCTCTGCCATTTTTACCTCTGTCATTTTTACCTCTGCCATTATTACCTCTGCCATTTTTACCTCTGCCATTATTACCTCTGCCATTTTTACACCGAGTCACCCCCCCCCCGAGCAGCCGTCTTCGCTCCCTGGGATGTTTTTGCATCCTAACCGATTATTATAGCGAGAATCGAGAAGATCCAGGGAGATTGAATTTTCGACCCTCTCGCCCCACCCGCGACATGGAAAATTGGCCAATATTGGGCAAAATAATTTTTTTAAAAGATTGCCCCGGAACCCCCCCAGAGCAGCCGTCTTCGCTCCCTGGGATGCTTTGGCATAAAAACTGATTATCATAGCGTGTATCGAAAAGATCCAGGGAGTTTGATTTTTCGACCCTCTCGCCCCACCCCAGACATGGAAAATTGGCCAAAGTTGGGCATAATAATTTTTTTCAAAAATTGCCCAAGGAACCCCCCCAGAACAACCGTCTTGGTTCCCTGGGATAATTTGGCATCCTAACCGATTATTAAAGCGAGTATCGAGAAGATCCAGGCAGTTTGATTTTTCGACCCTCTCGCCCCACCCGCGACATGGAAAATTGGCCAAAATCGGGCAAAATAATTTTTTTCAAAATTTGCCCCCGGAACCCCCCCAGAGCAGCCGTCTTCGCTCCCTGGGATGTTTTGGCATCCTAACCGATTATTACAGCGAGAATCAACAAGATCCAGGCAGTTTGATTTTTCGACCCTCTCGCCCCACCCGCGACATGGAAAATTGGCCAAAATCGGGCAAAATAATTTTTTTCCAAATTTGCCCCCGGAACCCCCCCAGAGCAGCCGTCTTCGATCCCTGGGATGTTTTGGCATCCTAACCGATTATTACAGCGAGTATCGACAAGATCCAGGCACTTTGATTTTTCGACCCTCTCGCCCCACCCGCGACATGGAAAATTGGCCAAAATCGGGCAAAATAATTTTTTTCCAAATTTGCCCCCGGAACCCCCCCAGAGCAGCCGTCTTCGATCCCTGGGATGTTTTGGCATCCTAACCGATTATTACAGCGAGTATCGACAAGATCCAGGCACTTTGATTTTTCGACCCTCTCGCCCCACCCGCGACATGGAAAATTGGCCAAAATCGGGCAAAATAATTTTTTTCCAAATTTGCCCCCGGAACCCCCCCAGAGCAGCCGTCTTCGATCCCTGGGATGTTTTGGCATCCTAACCGATTATTACAGCGAGAATCGAGAAGATCCAGGGAGTTTGAATTTTCGACCCTCTCGCCCCACCCGCGACATGGAAAATTGGCCAAAATCGGGCAAAATAATTTTTTTCCAAATTTGCCCCCGGAACCCCCCCAGAGCAGCCGTCTTCGATCCCTGGGATGTTTTGGCATCCTAACCGATTATTACAGCGAGTATCGACAAGATCCAGGCACTTTGATTTTTCGACCCTCTCGCCCCACCCGCGACATGGAAAATTGGCCAAAATCGGGCAAAATAATTTTTTTCCAAATTTGCCCCCGGAACCCCCCCAGAGCAGCCGTCTTCGATCCCTGGGATGTTTTGGCATCCTAACCGATTATTACAGCGAGTATCGACAAGATCCAGGCACTTTGATTTTTCGACCCTCTCGCCCCACCCGCGACATGGAAAATTGGCCAAAATCGGGCAAAATAATTTTTTTCCAAATTTTCCGTCCCCCGGACCCCCCCCAGAGCAGCCGTCTTCGATCCCTGGGATGTTTTGGCATCCTAACCGATTATTGCAGCGAGCATCGACAAGATCCAGGCACTTTGATTTTTCGACCCTCTCGCCCCACCCGCGACATGGAAAATTGGCCAAAATCGGGCAAAATAATTTTTTTCCAAATTTGCCCCCGGAACCCCCCCAGAGCAGCCGTCTTCGATCCCTGGGATGTTTTGGCATCCTAACCGATTATTACAGCGAGCATCGACAAGATCCAGGCACTTTGATTTTTCGACCCTCTCGCCCCACCCGCGACATGGAAAATTGGCCAAAATCGGGCAAAATAATTTTTTTCCAAATTTGCCCCCGGAACCCCTCCAGAGTAGCCGTCTTCGATCCCTGGGATGTTTTGGCATCCTAACCGATTATTACAGCGAGTATCGACAAGATCCAGGCACTTTGATTTTTCGACCCTCTCGCCCCACCCGCGACATGGAAAATTGGCCAAAATCGGGCAAAATAATTTTTTTTCCAAATTTGCCCCCGGAACCCCCCCAGAGCAGCCGTCTTCGATCCCTGGGATGTTTTGGCATCCTAACCGATTATTACAGCGAGTATCGACAAGATCCAGGCACTTTGATTTTTCGACCCTCTCGCCCCACCCGCGACATGGAAAATTGGCCAAAATCGGGCAAAATAATTTTTTTCCGAAATTTGCCCCCGGAACCCCCCCAGAGCAGCCGTCTTCGATCCCTGGGATGTTTTGGCATCCTAACCGATTATTACAGCGAGTATCGACAAGATCCAGGCACTTTGATTTTTCGACCCTCTCGCCCCACCCGCGACATGGAAAATTGGCCAAAATCGGGCAAAATAATTTTTTTCCAAATTTGCCCCCGGAACCCCCCCAGAGCAGCCGTCTTCGATCCCTGGGATGTTTTGGCATCCTAACCGATTATTACAGCGAGTATCGACAAGATCCAGGCACTTTGATTTTTCGACCCTCTCGCCCCACCCGCGACATGGAAAATTGGCCAAAATCGGGCAAAATAATTTTTTTCCAAATTTGCCCCCCGGAACCCCCCCAGAGCAGCCGTCTTCGATCCCTGGGATGTTTTGGCATCCTAACCGATTATTACAGCGAGTATCGACAAGATCCAGGCACTTTGATTTTTCGACCCTCTCGCCCCACCCGCGACATGGAAAATTGGCCAAAATCGGGCAAAATAATTTGTTTCCAAATTTGCCCCCGGAACCCCCCCAGAGCAGCCGTCTTCGATCCCTGGGATGTTTTGGCATCCTAACCGATTATTACAGCGAGTATCGACAAGATCCAGGCACTTTGATTTTTCGACCCTCTCGCCCCACCCGCGACATGGAAAATTGGCCAAAATCGGGCAAAATAATTTGTTTCCAAATTTGCCCCCGGAACCCCCCCAGAGCAGCCGTCTTCGATCCCTGGGATGTTTTGGCATCCTAACCGATTATTACAGCGAGTATCGACAAGATCCAGGCACTTTGATTTTTCGACCCTCTCGCCCCACCCGCGACATGGAAAATTGGCCAAAATCGGGCAAAATAATTTGTTTCCAAATTTGCCCCCGGAACCCCCCCAGAGCAGCCGTCTTCGATCCCTGGGATGTTTTGGCATCCTAACCGATTATTACAGCGAGTATCGACAAGATCCAGGCACTTTGATTTTTCGACCCTCTCGCCCCACCCGCGACATGGAAAATTGGCCAAAATCGGGCAAAATAATTTTTTCCAAATTTGCCCCCGGAACCCCCCCAGAGCAGCCGTCTTCGATCCCTGGGATGTTTTGGCATCCTAACCGATTATTACAGCGAGTATCGACAAGATCCAGGCACTTTGATTTTTCGACCCTCTCGCCCCACCCGCGACATGGAAAATTGGCCAAAATCGGGCAAAATAATTTTTTTCCAAATTTGCCCCCGGAACCCCCCCAGAGCAGCCGTCTTCGATCCCTGGGATGTTTTGGCATCCTAACCGATTATTACAGCGAGTATCGACAAGATCCAGGCACTTTGATTTTTCGACCCTCTCGCCCCACCCGCGACATGGAAAATTGGCCAAAATCGGGCAAAATAATTTTTTTCCAAATTTGCCCCCGGAACCCCCCCAGAGCAGCCGTCTTCGATCCCTGGGATGTTTTGGCATCCTAACCGATTATTACAGCGAGTATCGACAAGATCCAGGCACTTTGATTTTTCGACCCTCTCGCCCCACCCGCGACATGGAAAATTGGCCAAAATCGGGCAAAATAATTTTTTTCCAAATTTGCCCCCGGAACCCCCCCAGAGCAGCCGTCTTCGATCCCTGGGATGTTTTGGCATCCTAACCGATTATTACAGCGAGTATCGACAAGATCCAGGCACTTTGATTTTTCGACCCTCTCGCCCCACCCGCGACATGGAAAATTGGCCAAAATCGGGCAAAATAATTTGTTTTCCAAATTTGCCCCCGGAACCCCCCCAGAGCAGCCGTCTTCGATCCCTGGGATGTTTTGGCATCCTAACCGATTATTACAGCGAGTATCGACAAGATCCAGGCACTTTGATTTTTCGACCCTCTCGCCCCACCCGCGACATGGAAAATTGGCCAAAATCGGGCAAAATAATTTTTTTCCAAATTTGCCCCCGGAACCCCCCCAGAGCAGCCGTCTTCGATCCCTGGGATGTTTTGGCATCCTAACCGATTATTACAGCGAGTATCGACAAGATCCAGGCACTTTGATTTTTCGACCCTCTCGCCCCACCCGCGACATGGAAAATTGGCCAAAATCGGGCAAAATAATTTTTTTCCAAATTTGCCCCCGGAACCCCCCCAGAGCAGCCGTCTTCGATCCCTGGGATGTTTGGCATCCTAACCGATTATTACAGCGAGTATCGACAAGATCCAGGCACTTTGATTTTTCGACCCTCTCGCCCCACCCGCGACATGGAAAATTGGCCAAAATCGGGCAAAATAATTTTTTTCCAAATTTGCCCCCGGAACCCCCCCAGAGCAGCCGTCTTCGATCCCTGGGATGTTTTGGCATCCTAACCGATTATTACAGCGAGTATCGACAAGATCCAGGCACTTTGATTTTTCGACCCTCTCGCCCCACCCGCGACATGGAAAATTTGCCAAAATCGGGCAAAATAATTTTTTTCCAAATTTGCCCCCGGAACCCCCCCAGAGCAGCCGTCTTCGATCCCTGGGATGTTTTGGCATCCTAACCGATTATTAGAGCGAGTATCGACAAGATCCAGGCACTTTGATTTTTCGACCCTCTCGCCCCACCCGCGACATGGAAAATTGGCCAAAATCGGGCAAAATAATTTTTTTCCAAATTTGCCCCCGGAACCCCCCCAGAGCAGCCGTCTTCGATCCCTGGGATGTTTTGGCATCCTAACCGATTATTAGAGCGAGTATCGACAAGATCCAGGCACTTTGATTTTTCGACCCTCTCGCCCCACCCGCGACATGGAAAATTGGCCAAAATCGGGCAAAATAATTTTTTTCCAAATTTGCCCCCGGAACCCCCCCAGAGCAGCCGTCTTCGATCCCTGGGATGTTTTGGCATCCTAACCGATTATTACAGCGAGTATCGACAAGATCCAGGCACTTTGATTTTTCGACCCTCTCGCCCCACCCGCGACATGGAAAATTGGCCAAAATCGGGCAAAATAATTTTTTTCCAAATTTGCCCCCGGAACCCCCCCAGAGCAGCCGTCTTCGATCCCTGGGATGTTTTGGCATCCTAACCGATTATTGCAGCGAGTATCGACAAGATCCAGGCACTTTGATTTTTCGACCCTCTCGCCCCACCCGCGACATGGAAAATTGGCCAAAATCGGGCAAAATAATTTTTTTCCAAATTTGCCCCCGGAACCCCCCCAGAGCAGCCGTCTTCGATCCCTGGGATGTTTTGGCATCCTAACCGATTATTAGAGCGAGTATCGACAAGATCCAGGCACTTTGATTTTTCGACCCTCTCGCCCCACCCGCGACATGGAAAATTGGCCAAAATCGGGCAAAATAATTTTTTTCCAAATTTGCCCCCGGAACCCCCCCAGAGCAGCCGTCTTCGATCCCTGGGATGTTTTGGCATCCTAACCGATTATTAGAGCGAGTATCGACAAGATCCAGGCACTTTGATTTTTCGACCCTCTCGCCCCACCCGCGACATGGAAAATTGGCCAAAATCGGGCAAAATAATTTTTTTCCAAATTTGCCCCCGGAACCCCCCCAGAGCAGCCGTCTTCGATCCCTGGGATGTTTTGGCATCCTAACCGATTATTACAGCGAGTATCGACAAGATCCAGGCACTTTGATTTTTCGACCCTCTCGCCCCACCCGCGACATGGAAAATTGGCCAAAATCGGGCAAAATAATTTTTTTCCAAATTTGCCCCCGGAACCCCCCCAGAGCAGCCGTCTTCGATCCCTGGGATGTTTTGGCATCCTAACCGATTATTAGAGCGAGTATCGACAAGATCCAGGCACTTTGATTTTTCGACCCTCTCGCCCCACCCGCGACATGGAAAATTGGCCAAAATCGGGCAAAATAATTTTTTTCCAAATTTGCCCCCGGAACCCCCCCAGAGCAGCCGTCTTCGATCCCTGGGATGTTTTGGCATCCTAACCGATTATTAGAGCGAGTATCGACAAGATCCAGGCACTTTGATTTTTCGACCCTCTCGCCCCACCCGCGACATGGAAAATTGGCCAAAATCGGGCAAAATAATTTTTTTCCAAATTTGCCCCCGGAACCCCCCCAGAGCAGCCGTCTTCGATCCCTGGGATGTTTTGGCATCCTAACCGATTATTACAGCGAGTATCGACAAGATCCAGGCACTTTGATTTTTCGACCCTCTCGCCCCACCCGCGACATGGAAAATTGGCCAAAATCGGGCAAAATAATTTTTTTCCAAATTTGCCCCCGGAACCCCCCCAGAGCAGCCGTCTTCGATCCCTGGGATGTTTTGGCATCCTAACCGATTATTACAGCGAGTATCGACAAGATCCAGGCACTTTGATTTTTCGACCCTCTCGCCCCACCCGCGACATGGAAAATTGGCCAAAATCGGGCAAAATAATTTTTTTCCAAATTTGCCCCCGGAACCCCCCAGAGCAGCCGTCTTCGATCCCTGGGATGTTTTGGCATCCTAACCGATTATTACAGCGAGTATCGACAAGATCCAGGCACTTTGATTTTTCGACCCTCTCGCCCCACCCGCGACATGGAAAATTGGCCAAAATCGGGCAAAATAATTTTTTTCCAAATTTGCCCCCGGAACCCCCCCAGAGCAGCCGTCTTCGATCCCTGGGATGTTTTGGCATCCTAACCGATTATTAGAGCGAGTATCGACAAGATCCAGGCACTTTGATTTTTCGACCCTCTCGCCCCACCCGCGACATGGAAAATTGGCCAAAATCGGGCAAAATAATTTTTTTCCAAATTTGCCCCCGGAACCCCCCCAGAGCAGCCGTCTTCGATCCCTGGGATGTTTTGGCATCCTAACCGATTATTACAGCGAGTATCGACAAGATCCAGGCACTTTGATTTTTCGACCCTCTCGCCCCACCCGCGACATGGAAAATTGGCCAAAATCGGGCAAAATAATTTTTTTCCAAATTTGCCCCCGGAACCCCCCCAGAGCAGCCGTCTTCGATCCCTGGGATGTTTGGCATCCTAACCGATTATTAGAGCGAGTATCGACAAGATCCAGGCACTTTGATTTTTCGACCCTCTCGCCCCACCCGCGACATGGAAAATTGGCCAAAATCGGGCAAAATAATTTTTTTCCAAATTTGCCCCCGGAACCCCCCCAGAGCAGCCGTCTTCGATCCCTGGGATGTTTGGCATCCTAACCGATTATTAGAGCGAGTATCGACAAGATCCAGGCACTTTGATTTTTCGACCCTCTCGCCCCACCCGCGACATGGAAAATTGGCCAAAATCGGGCAAAATAATTTTTTTCCAAATTTGCCCCCGGAACCCCCCCAGAGCAGCCGTCTTCGATCCCTGGGATGTTTTGGCATCCTAACCGATTATTAGAGCGAGTATCGACAAGATCCAGGCACTTTGATTTTTCGACCCTCTCGCCCCACCCGCGACATGGAAAATTGGCCAAAATCGGGCAAAATAATTTTTTTCCAAATTTGCCCCCGGAACCCCCCCAGAGCAGCCGTCTTCGATCCCTGGGATGTTTTGGCATCCTAACCGATTATTAGAGCGAGTATCGACAAGATCCAGGCACTTTGATTTTTCGACCCTCTCGCCCCACCCGCGACATGGAAAATTGGCCAAAATCGGGCAAAATAATTTTTTTCCAAATTTGCCCCCGGAACCCCCCCAGAGCAGCCGTCTTCGATCCCTGGGATGTTTTGGCATCCTAACCGATTATTAGAGCGAGTATCGACAAGATCCAGGCACTTTGATTTTTCGACCCTCTCGCCCCACCCGCGACATGGAAAATTGGCCAAAATCGGGCAAAATAATTTTTTTCCAAATTTGCCCCCGGAACCCCCCCAGAGCAGCCGTCTTCGATCCCTGGGATGTTTGGCATCCTAACCGATTATTAGAGCGAGTATCGACAAGATCCAGGCACTTTGATTTTTCGACCCTCTCGCCCCACCCGCGACATGGAAAATTGGCCAAAATCGGGCAAAATAATTTTTTTCCAAATTTGCCCCCGGAACCCCCCCAGAGCAGCCGTCTTCGATCCCTGGGATGTTTTGGCATCCTAACCGATTATTAGAGCGAGTATCGACAAGATCCAGGCACTTTGATTTTTCGACCCTCTCGCCCCACCCGCGACATGGAAAATTGGCCAAAATCGGGCAAAATAATTTTTTTCCAAATTTGCCCCCGGAACCCCCCCAGAGCAGCCGTCTTCGATCCCTGGGATGTTTTGGCATCCTAACCGATTATTACAGCGAGTATCGACAAGATCCAGGCACTTTGATTTTTCGACCCTCTCGCCCCACCCGCGACATGGAAAATTGGCCAAAATCGGGCAAAATAATTTTTTTCCAAATTTGCCCCCGGAACCCCCCCAGAGCAGCCGTCTTCGATCCCTGGGATGTTTTGGCATCCTAACCGATTATTAGAGCGAGTATCGACAAGATCCAGGCACTTTGATTTTTCGACCCTCTCGCCCCACCCGCGACATGGAAAATTGGCCAAAATCGGGCAAAATAATTTTTTTCCAAATTTGCCCCCGGAACCCCCCCAGAGCAGCCGTCTTCGATCCCTGGGATGTTTTGGCATCCTAACCGATTATTAGAGCGAGTATCGACAAGATCCAGGCACTTTGATTTTTCGACCCTCTCGCCCCACCCGCGACATGGAAAATTGGCCAAAATCGGGCAAAATAATTTTTTTCCAAATTTGCCCCCGGAACCCCCCCAGAGCAGCCGTCTTCGATCCCTGGGATGTTTTGGCATCCTAACCGATTATTAGAGCGAGTATCGACAAGATCCAGGCACTTTGATTTTTCGACCCTCTCGCCCCACCCGCGACATGGAAAATTGGCCAAAATCGGGCAAAATAATTTTTTTCCAAATTTGCCCCCGGAACCCCCCCAGAGCAGCCGTCTTCGATCCCTGGGATGTTTTGGCATCCTAACCGATTATTAGAGCGAGTATCGACAAGATCCAGGCACTTTGATTTTTCGACCCTCTCGCCCCACCCGCGACATGGAAAATTGGCCAAAATCGGGCAAAATAATTTTTTTCCAAATTTGCCCCCGGAACCCCCCCAGAGCAGCCGTCTTCGATCCCTGGGATGTTTGGCATCCTAACCGATTATTAGAGCGAGTATCGACAAGATCCAGGCACTTTGATTTTTCGACCCTCTCGCCCCACCCGCGACATGGAAAATTGGCCAAAATCGGGCAAAATAATTTTTTTCCAAATTTGCCCCCGGAACCCCCCCAGAGCAGCCGTCTTCGATCCCTGGGATGTTTTGGCATCCTAACCGATTATTACAGCGAGTATCGACAAGATCCAGGCACTTTGATTTTTCGACCCTCTCGCCCCACCCGCGACATGGAAAATTGGCCAAAATCGGGCAAAATAATTTTTTTCCAAATTTGCCCCCGGAACCCCCCCAGAGCAGCCGTCTTCGATCCCTGGGATGTTTTGGCATCCTAACCGATTATTACAGCGAGTATCGACAAGATCCAGGCACTTTGATTTTTCGACCCTCTCGCCCCACCCGCGACATGGAAAATTGGCCAAAATCGGGCAAAATAATTTTTTTCCAAATTTGCCCCCGGAACCCCCCCAGAGCAGCCGTCTTCGATCCCTGGGATGTTTTGGCATCCTAACCGATTATTAGAGCGAGTATCGACAAGATCCAGGCACTTTGATTTTTCGACCCTCTCGCCCCACCCGCGACATGGAAAATTGGCCAAAATCGGGCAAAATAATTTTTTTCCAAATTTGCCCCCGGAACCCCCCCAGAGCAGCCGTCTTCGATCCCTGGGATGTTTTGGCATCCTAACCGATTATTAGAGCGAGTATCGACAAGATCCAGGCACTTTGATTTTTCGACCCTCTCGCCCCACCCGCGACATGGAAAATTGGCCAAAATCGGGCAAAATAATTTTTTTCCAAATTTGCCCCCGGAACCCCCCCAGAGCAGCCGTCTTCGATCCCTGGGATGTTTTGGCATCCTAACCGATTACTAGAGCGAGTATCGACAAGATCCAGGCACTTTGATTTTTCGACCCTCTCGCCCCACCCGCGACATGGAAAATTGGCCAAAATCGGGCAAAATAATTTTTTTCCAAATTTGCCCCCGGAACCCCCCCAGAGCAGCCGTCTTCGATCCCTGGGATGTTTTGGCATCCTAACCGATTATTAGAGCGAGTATCGACAAGATCCAGGCACTTTGATTTTTCGACCCTCTCGCCCCACCCGCGACATGGAAAATTGGCCAAAATCGGGCAAAATAATTTTTTTCCAAATTTGCCCCCGGAACCCCCCCAGAGCAGCCGTCTTCGATCCCTGGGATGTTTTGGCATCCTAACCGATTATTAGAGCGAGTATCGACAAGATCCAGGCACTTTGATTTTTCGACCCTCTCGCCCCACCCGCGACATGGAAAATTGGCCAAAATCGGGCAAAATAATTTTTTTCCAAATTTGCCCCCGGAACCCCCCCAGAGCAGCCGTCTTCGATCCCTGGGATGTTTTGGCATCCTAACCGATTATTAGAGCGAGTATCGACAAGATCCAGGCACTTTGATTTTTCGACCCTCTCGCCCCACCCGCGACATGGAAAATTGGCCAAAATCGGGCAAAATAATTTTTTTCCAAATTTGCCCCCGGAACCCCCCCAGAGCAGCCGTCTTCGATCCCTGGGATGTTTTGGCATCCTAACCGATTATTAGAGCGAGTATCGACAAGATCCAGGCACTTTGATTTTTCGACCCTCTCGCCCCACCCGCGACATGGAAAATTGGCCAAAATCGGGCAAAATAATTTTTTTCCAAATTTGCCCCCGGAACCCCCCCAGAGCAGCCGTCTTCGATCCCTGGGATGTTTTGGCATCCTAACCGATTATTACAGCGAGTATCGACAAGATCCAGGCACTTTGATTTTTCGACCCTCTCGCCCCACCCGCGACATGGAAAATTGGCCAAAATCGGGCAAAATAATTTTTTTCCAAATTTGCCCCCGGAACCCCCCAGAGCAGCCGTCTTCGATCCCTGGGATGTTTTGGCATCCTAACCGATTATTACAGCGAGTATCGACAAGATCCAGGCACTTTGATTTTTCGACCCTCTCGCCCCACCCGCGACATGGAAAATTGGCCAAAATCGGGCAAAATAATTTTTTTCCAAATTTGCCCCCGGAACCCCCCCAGAGCAGCCGTCTTCGATCCCTGGGATGTTTTGGCATCCTAACCGATTATTAGAGCGAGTATCGACAAGATCCAGGCACTTTGATTTTTCGACCCTCTCGCCCCACCCGCGACATGGAAAATTGGCCAAAATCGGGCAAAATAATTTTTTTCCAAATTTGCCCCCGGAACCCCCCCAGAGCAGCCGTCTTCGATCCCTGGGATGTATGGCATCCTAACCGATTATTAGAGCGAGTATCGACAAGATCCAGGCACTTTGATTTTTCGACCCTCTCGCCCCACCCGCGACATGGAAAATTGGCCAAAATCGGGCAAAATAATTTTTTTCCAAATTTGCCCCCGGAACCCCCCCAGAGCAGCCGTCTTCGATCCCTGGGATGTTTGGCATCCTAACCGATTATTAGAGCGAGTATCGACAAGATCCAGGCACTTTGATTTTTCGACCCTCTCGCCCCACCCGCGACATGGAAAATTGGCCAAAATCGGGCAAAATAATTTTTTTCCAAATTTGCCCCCGAACCCCCCCAGAGCAGCCGTCTTCGATCCCTGGGATGTTTTGGCATCCTAACCGATTATTAGAGCGAGTATCGACAAGATCCAGGCACTTTGATTTTTCGACCCTCTCGCCCCACCCGCGACATGGAAAATTGGCCAAAATCGGGCAAAATAATTTTTTTCCAAATTTGCCCCCGGAACCCCCCCAGAGCAGCCGTCTTCGATCCCTGGGATGTTTTGGCATCCTAACCGATTATTAGAGCGAGTATCGACAAGATCCAGGCACTTTGATTTTTCGACCCTCTCGCCCCACCCGCGACATGGAAAATTGGCCAAAATCGGGCAAAATAATTTTTTTCCAAATTTGCCCCCGGAACCCCCCCAGAGCAGCCGTCTTCGATCCCTGGGATGTTTTGGCATCCTAACCGATTATTAGAGCGAGTATCGACAAGATCCAGGCACTTTGATTTTTCGACCCTCTCGCCCCACCCGCGACATGGAAAATTGGCCAAAATCGGGCAAAATAATTTTTTTCCAAATTTGCCCCCGGAACCCCCCCAGAGCAGCCGTCTTCGATCCCTGGGATGTTTTGGCATCCTAACCGATTATTACAGCGAGTATCGACAAGATCCAGGCACTTTGATTTTTCGACCCTCTCGCCCCACCCGCGACATGGAAAATTGGCCAAAATCGGGCAAAATAATTTTTTTCCAAATTTGCCCCCGGAACCCCCCCAGAGCAGCCGTCTTCGATCCCTGGGATGTTTTGGCATCCTAACCGATTATTACAGCGAGTATCGACAAGATCCAGGCACTTTGATTTTTCGACCCTCTCGCCCCACCCGCGACATGGAAAATTGGCCAAAATCGGGCAAAATAATTTTTTTCCAAATTTGCCCCCGGAACCCCCCCAGAGCAGCCGTCTTCGATCCCTGGGATGTTTTGGCATCCTAACCGATTATTAGAGCGAGTATCGACAAGATCCAGGCACTTTGATTTTTCGACCCTCTCGCCCCACCCGCGACATGGAAAATTGGCCAAAATCGGGCAAAATAATTTTTTTCCAAATTTGCCCCCGGAACCCCCCCAGAGCAGCCGTCTTCGATCCCTGGGATGTTTTGGCATCCTAACCGATTATTAGAGCGAGTATCGACAAGATCCAGGCACTTTGATTTTTCGACCCTCTCGCCCCACCCGCGACATGGAAAATTGGCCAAAATCGGGCAAAATAATTTTTTTCCAAATTTGCCCCCGGAACCCCCCCAGAGCAGCCGTCTTCGATCCCTGGGATGTTTTGGCATCCTAACCGATTATTAGAGCGAGTATCGACAAGATCCAGGCACTTTGATTTTTCGACCCTCTCGCCCCACCCGCGACATGGAAAATTGGCCAAAATCGGGCAAAATAATTTTTTTCCAAATTTGCCCCCGGAACCCCCCCAGAGCAGCCGTCTTCGATCCCTGGGATGTTTTGGCATCCTAACCGATTATTAGAGCGAGTATCGACAAGATCCAGGCACTTTGATTTTTCGACCCTCTCGCCCCACCCGCGACATGGAAAATTGGCCAAAATCGGGCAAAATAATTTTTTTCCAAATTTGCCCCCGGAACCCCCCCAGAGCAGCCGTCTTCGATCCCTGGGATGTTTTGGCATCCTAACCGATTATTAGAGCGAGTATCGACAAGATCCAGGCACTTTGATTTTTCGACCCTCTCGCCCCACCCGCGACATGGAAAATTGGCCAAAATCGGGCAAAATAATTTTTTTCCAAATTTGCCCCCGGAACCCCCCCAGAGCAGCCGTCTTCGATCCCTGGGATGTTTTGGCATCCTAACCGATTATTAGAGCGAGTATCGACAAGATCCAGGCACTTTGATTTTTCGACCCTCTCGCCCCACCCGCGACATGGAAAATTGGCCAAAATCGGGCAAAATAATTTTTTTCCAAATTTGCCCCCGGAACCCCCCCAGAGCAGCCGTCTTCGATCCCTGGGATGTTTGGCATCCTAACCGATTATTAGAGCGAGTATCGACAAGATCCAGGCACTTTGATTTTTCGACCCTCTCGCCCCACCCGCGACATGGAAAATTGGCCAAAATCGGGCAAAATAATTTTTTTCCAAATTTGCCCCCGGAACCCCCCCAGAGCAGCCGTCTTCGATCCCTGGGATGTTTTGGCATCCTAACCGATTATTAGAGCGAGTATCGACAAGATCCAGGCACTTTGATTTTTCGACCCTCTCGCCCCACCCGCGACATGGAAAATTGGCCAAAATCGGGCAAAATAATTTTTTTCCAAATTTGCCCCCGGAACCCCCCCAGAGCAGCCGTCTTCGATCCCTGGGATGTTTGGCATCCTAACCGATTATTAGAGCGAGTATCGACAAGATCCAGGCACTTTGATTTTTCGACCCTCTCGCCCCACCCGCGACATGGAAAATTGGCCAAAATCGGGCAAAATAATTTTTTTCCAAATTTGCCCCCGGAACCCCCCCAGAGCAGCCGTCTTCGATCCCTGGGATGTTTTGGCATCCTAACCGATTATTAGAGCGAGTATCGACAAGATCCAGGCACTTTGATTTTTCGACCCTCTCGCCCCACCCGCGACATGGAAAATTGGCCAAAATCGGGCAAAATAATTTTTTTCCAAATTTGCCCCCGGAACCCCCCCAGAGCAGCCGTCTTCGATCCCTGGGATGTTTTGGCATCCTAACCGATTATTAGAGCGAGTATCGACAAGATCCAGGCACTTTGATTTTTCGACCCTCTCGCCCCACCCGCGACATGGAAAATTGGCCAAAATCGGGCAAAATAATTTTTTTCCAAATTTGCCCCCGGAACCCCCCCAGAGCAGCCGTCTTCGATCCCTGGGATGTTTTGGCATCCTAACCGATTATTAGAGCGAGTATCGACAAGATCCAGGCACTTTGATTTTTCGACCCTCTCGCCCCACCCGCGACATGGAAAATTGGCCAAAATCGGGCAAAATAATTTTTTTCCAAATTTGCCCCCGGAACCCCCCCAGAGCAGCCGTCTTCGATCCCTGGGATGTTTTGGCATCCTAACCGATTATTACAGCGAGTATCGACAAGATCCAGGCACTTTGATTTTTCGACCCTCTCGCCCCACCCGCGACATGGAAAATTGGCCAAAATCGGGCAAAATAATTTTTTTCCAAATTTGCCCCCGGAACCCCCCCAGAGCAGCCGTCTTCGATCCCTGGGATGTTTGGCATCCTAACCGATTATTAGAGCGAGTATCGACAAGATCCAGGCACTTTGATTTTTCGACCCTCTCGCCCCACCCGCGACATGGAAAATTGGCCAAAATCGGGCAAAATAATTTTTTTCCAAATTTGCCCCCGGAACCCCCCCAGAGCAGCCGTCTTCGATCCCTGGGATGTTCTGGCATCCTAACCGATTATTAGAGCGAGTATCGACAAGATCCAGGCACTTTGATTTTTCGACCCTCTCGCCCCACCCGCGACATGGAAAATTGGCCAAAATCGGGCAAAATAATTTTTTTCCAAATTTGCCCCCGGAACCCCCCCAGAGCAGCCGTCTTCGATCCCTGGGATGTTTTGGCATCCTAACCGATTATTAGAGCGAGTATCGACAAGATCCAGGCACTTTGATTTTTCGACCCTCTCGCCCCACCCGCGACATGGAAAATTGGCCAAAATCGGGCAAAATAATTTTTTTCCAAATTTGCCCCCGGAACCCCCCCAGAGCAGCCGTCTTCGATCCCTGGGATGTTTTGGCATCCTAACCGATTATTAGAGCGAGTATCGACAAGATCCAGGCACTTTGATTTTTCGACCCTCTCGCCCCACCCGCGACATGGAAAATTGGCCAAAATCGGGCAAAATAATTTTTTTCCAAATTTGCCCCCGGAACCCCCCCAGAGCAGCCGTCTTCGATCCCTGGGATGTTTTGGCATCCTAACCGATTATTAGAGCGAGTATCGACAAGATCCAGGCACTTTGATTTTTCGACCCTCTCGCCCCACCCGCGACATGGAAAATTGGCCAAAATCGGGCAAAATAATTTTTTTCCAAATTTGCCCCCGGAACCCCCCCAGAGCAGCCGTCTTCGATCCCTGGGATGTTCTGGCATCCTAACCGATTATTAGAGCGAGTATCGACAAGATCCAGGCACTTTGATTTTTCGACCCTCTCGCCCCACCCGCGACATGGAAAATTGGCCAAAATCGGGCAAAATAATTTTTTTCCAAATTTGCCCCCGGAACCCCCCCAGAGCAGCCGTCTTCGATCCCTGGGATGTTTTGGCATCCTAACCGATTATTAGAGCGAGTATCGACAAGATCCAGGCACTTTGATTTTTCGACCCTCTCGCCCCACCCGCGACATGGAAAATTGGCCAAAATCGGGCAAAATAATTTTTTTCCAAATTTGCCCCCGGAACCCCCCCAGAGCAGCCGTCTTCGATCCCTGGGATGTTTTGGCATCCTAACCGATTATTAGAGCGAGTATCGACAAGATCCAGGCACTTTGATTTTTCGACCCTCTCGCCCCACCCGCGACATGGAAAATTGGCCAAAATCGGGCAAAATAATTTTTTTCCAAATTTGCCCCCGGAACCCCCCCAGAGCAGCCGTCTTCGATCCCTGGGATGTTTTGGCATCCTAACCGATTATTAGAGCGAGTATCGACAAGATCCAGGCACTTTGATTTTTCGACCCTCTCGCCCCACCCGCGACATGGAAAATTGGCCAAAATCGGGCAAAATAATTTTTTTCCAAATTTGCCCCCGGAACCCCCCCAGAGCAGCCGTCTTCGATCCCTGGGATGTTCTGGCATCCTAACCGATTATTAGAGCGAGTATCGACAAGATCCAGGCACTTTGATTTTTCGACCCTCTCGCCCCACCCGCGACATGGAAAATTGGCCAAAATCGGGCAAAATAATTTTTTTCCAAATTTGCCCCCGGAACCCCCCCAGAGCAGCCGTCTTCGATCCCTGGGATGTTTTGGCATCCTAACCGATTATTAGAGCGAGTATCGACAAGATCCAGGCACTTTGATTTTTCGACCCTCTCGCCCCACCCGCGACATGGAAAATTGGCCAAAATCGGGCAAAATAATTTTTTTCCAAATTTGCCCCCGGAACCCCCCCAGAGCAGCCGTCTTCGATCCCTGGGATGTTCTGGCATCCTAACCGATTATTAGAGCGAGTATCGACAAGATCCAGGCACTTTGATTTTTCGACCCTCTCGCCCCACCCGCGACATGGAAAATTGGCCAAAATCGGGCAAAATAATTTTTTTCCAAATTTGCCCCCGGAACCCCCCCAGAGCAGCCGTCTTCGATCCCTGGGATGTTTTGGCATCCTAACCGATTATTAGAGCGAGTATCGACAAGATCCAGGCACTTTGATTTTTCGACCCTCTCGCCCCACCCGCGACATGGAAAATTGGCCAAAATCGGGCAAAATAATTTTTTTCCAAATTTGCCCCCGGAACCCCCCCAGAGCAGCCGTCTTCGATCCCTGGGATGTTTGGCATCCTAACCGATTATTAGAGCGAGTATCGACAAGATCCAGGCACTTTGATTTTTCGACCCTCTCGCCCCACCCGCGACATGGAAAATTGGCCAAAATCGGGCAAAATAATTTTTTTCCAAATTTGCCCCCGGAACCCCCCCAGAGCAGCCGTCTTCGATCCCTGGGATGTTTGGCATCCTAACCGATTATTAGAGCGAGTATCGACAAGATCCAGGCACTTTGATTTTTCGACCCTCTCGCCCCACCCGCGACATGGAAAATTGGCCAAAATCGGGCAAAATAATTTTTTTCCAAATTTGCCCCCGGAACCCCCCCAGAGCAGCCGTCTTCGATCCCTGGGATGTTCTGGCATCCTAACCGATTATTAGAGCGAGTATCGACAAGATCCAGGCACTTTGATTTTTCGACCCTCTCGCCCCACCCGCGACATGGAAAATTGGCCAAAATCGGGCAAAATAATTTTTTTCCAAATTTGCCCCCGGAACCCCCCCAGAGCAGCCGTCTTCGATCCCTGGGATGTTTTGGCATCCTAACCGATTATTACAGCGAGTATCGACAAGATCCAGGCACTTTGATTTTTCGACCCTCTCGCCCCACCCGCGACATGGAAAATTGGCCAAAATCGGGCAAAATAATTTTTTTCCAAATTTGCCCCCGGAACCCCCCCAGAGCAGCCGTCTTCGATCCCTGGGATGTTTTGGCATCCTAACCGATTATTACAGCGAGTATCGACAAGATCCAGGCACTTTGATTTTTCGACCCTCTCGCCCCACCCGCGACATGGAAAATTGGCCAAAATCGGGCAAAATAATTTTTTTCCAAATTTGCCCCCGGAACCCCCCCAGAGCAGCCGTCTTCGATCCCTGGGATGTTTTGGCATCCTAACCGATTATTACAGCGAGTATCGACAAGATCCAGGCACTTTGATTTTTCGACCCTCTCGCCCCACCCGCGACATGGAAAATTGGCCAAAATCGGGCAAAATAATTTTTTTCCAAATTTGCCCCCGGAACCCCCCCAGAGCAGCCGTCTTCGATCCCTGGGATGTTTTGGCATCCTAACCGATTATTACAGCGAGTATCGACAAGATCCAGGCACTTTGATTTTTCGACCCTCTCGCCCCACCCGCGACATGGAAAATTGGCCAAAATCGGGCAAAATAATTTTTTTCCAAATTTGCCCCCGGAACCCCCCCAGAGCAGCCGTCTTCGATCCCTGGGATGTTCTGGCATCCTAACCGATTATTAGAGCGAGTATCGACAAGATCCAGGCACTTTGATTTTTCGACCCTCTCGCCCCACCCGCGACATGGAAAATTGGCCAAAATCGGGCAAAATAATTTTTTTCCAAATTTGCCCCCGGAACCCCCCCAGAGCAGCCGTCTTCGATCCCTGGGATGTTCTGGCATCCTAACCGATTATTAGAGCGAGTATCGACAAGATCCAGGCACTTTGATTTTTCGACCCTCTCGCCCCACCCGCGACATGGAAAATTGGCCAAAATCGGGCAAAATAATTTTTTTCCAAATTTGCCCCCGGAACCCCCCCAGAGCAGCCGTCTTCGATCCCTGGGATGTTTTGGCATCCTAACCGATTATTAGAGCGAGTATCGACAAGATCCAGGCACTTTGATTTTTCGACCCTCTCGCCCCACCCGCGACATGGAAAATTGGCCAAAATCGGGCAAAATAATTTTTTTCCAAATTTGCCCCCGGAACCCCCCCAGAGCAGCCGTCTTCGATCCCTGGGATGTTTTGGCATCCTAACCGATTATTAGAGCGAGTATCGACAAGATCCAGGCACTTTGATTTTTCGACCCTCTCGCCCCACCCGCGACATGGAAAATTGGCCAAAATCGGGCAAAATAATTTTTTTCCAAATTTGCCCCCGGAACCCCCCCAGAGCAGCCGTCTTCGATCCCTGGGATGTTCTGGCATCCTAACCGATTATTAGAGCGAGTATCGACAAGATCCAGGCACTTTGATTTTTCGACCCTCTCGCCCCACCCGCGACATGGAAAATTGGCCAAAATCGGGCAAAATAATTTTTTTCCAAATTTGCCCCCGGAACCCCCCCAGAGCAGCCGTCTTCGATCCCTGGGATGTTTTGGCATCCTAACCGATTATTACAGCGAGTATCGACAAGATCCAGGCACTTTGATTTTTCGACCCTCTCGCCCCACCCGCGACATGGAAAATTGGCCAAAATCGGGCAAAATAATTTTTTTCCAAATTTGCCCCCGGAACCCCCCCAGAGCAGCCGTCTTCGATCCCTGGGATGTTCTGGCATCCTAACCGATTATTAGAGCGAGTATCGACAAGATCCAGGCACTTTGATTTTTCGACCCTCTCGCCCCACCCGCGACATGGAAAATTGGCCAAAATCGGGCAAAATAATTTTTTTCCAAATTTGCCCCCGGAACCCCCCCAGAGCAGCCGTCTTCGATCCCTGGGATGTTCTGGCATCCTAACCGATTATTAGAGCGAGTATCGACAAGATCCAGGCACTTTGATTTTTCGACCCTCTCGCCCCACCCGCGACATGGAAAATTGGCCAAAATCGGGCAAAATAATTTTTTTCCAAATTTGCCCCCGGAACCCCCCCAGAGCAGCCGTCTTCGATCCCTGGGATGTTCTGGCATCCTAACCGATTATTAGAGCGAGTATCGACAAGATCCAGGCACTTTGATTTTTCGACCCTCTCGCCCCACCCGCGACATGGAAAATTGGCCAAAATCGGGCAAAATAATTTTTTTCCAAATTTGCCCCCGGAACCCCCCCAGAGCAGCCGTCTTCGATCCCTGGGATGTTCTGGCATCCTAACCGATTATTAGAGCGAGTATCGACAAGATCCAGGCACTTTGATTTTTCGACCCTCTCGCCCCACCCGCGACATGGAAAATTGGCCAAAATCGGGCAAAATAATTTTTTTCCAAATTTGCCCCCGGAACCCCCCCAGAGCAGCCGTCTTCGATCCCTGGGATGTTTTGGCATCCTAACCGATTATTAGAGCGAGTATCGACAAGATCCAGGCACTTTGATTTTTCGACCCTCTCGCCCCACCCGCGACATGGAAAATTGGCCAAAATCGGGCAAAATAATTTTTTTCCAAATTTGCCCCCGGAACCCCCCCAGAGCAGCCGTCTTCGATCCCTGGGATGTTTTGGCATCCTAACCGATTATTAGAGCGAGTATCGACAAGATCCAGGCACTTTGATTTTTCGACCCTCTCGCCCCACCCGCGACATGGAAAATTGGCCAAAATCGGGCAAAATAATTTTTTTCCAAATTTGCCCCCGGAACCCCCCCAGAGCAGCCGTCTTCGATCCCTGGGATGTTTTGGCATCCTAACCGATTATTAGAGCGAGTATCGACAAGATCCAGGCACTTTGATTTTTCGACCCTCTCGCCCCACCCGCGACATGGAAAATTGGCCAAAATCGGGCAAAATAATTTTTTTCCAAATTTGCCCCCGGAACCCCCCCAGAGCAGCCGTCTTCGATCCCTGGGATGTTCTGGCATCCTAACCGATTATTAGAGCGAGTATCGACAAGATCCAGGCACTTTGATTTTTCGACCCTCTCGCCCCACCCGCGACATGGAAAATTGGCCAAAATCGGGCAAAATAATTTTTTTCCAAATTTGCCCCCGGAACCCCCCCAGAGCAGCCGTCTTCGATCCCTGGGATGTTTTGGCATCCTAACCGATTATTAGAGCGAGTATCGACAAGATCCAGGCACTTTGATTTTTCGACCCTCTCGCCCCACCCGCGACATGGAAAATTGGCCAAAATCGGGCAAAATAATTTTTTTCCAAATTTGCCCCCGGAACCCCCCCAGAGCAGCCGTCTTCGATCCCTGGGATGTTTGGCATCCTAACCGATTATTAGAGCGAGTATCGACAAGATCCAGGCACTTTGATTTTTCGACCCTCTCGCCCCACCCGCGACATGGAAAATTGGCCAAAATCGGGCAAAATAATTTTTTTCCAAATTTGCCCCCGGAACCCCCCCAGAGCAGCCGTCTTCGATCCCTGGGATGTTTTGGCATCCTAACCGATTATTAGAGCGAGTATCGACAAGATCCAGGCACTTTGATTTTTCGACCCTCTCGCCCCACCCGCGACATGGAAAATTGGCCAAAATCGGGCAAAATAATTTTTTTCCAAATTTGCCCCCGGAACCCCCCCAGAGCAGCCGTCTTCGATCCCTGGGATGTTTTGGCATCCTAACCGATTATTAGGGCGAGTATCGACAAGATCCAGGCACTTTGATTTTTCGACCCTCTCGCCCCACCCGCGACATGGAAAATTGGCCAAAATCGGGCAAAATAATTTTTTTCCAAATTTGCCCCCGGAACCCCCCCAGAGCAGCCGTCTTCGATCCCTGGGATGTTTTGGCATCCTAACCGATTATTAGAGCGAGTATCGACAAGATCCAGGCACTTTGATTTTTCGACCCTCTCGCCCCACCCGCGACATGGAAAATTGGCCAAAATCGGGCAAAATAATTTTTTTCCAAATTTGCCCCCGGAACCCCCCCAGAGCAGCCGTCTTCGATCCCTGGGATGTTTGGCATCCTAACCGATTATTACAGCGAGTATCGACAAGATCCAGGCACTTTGATTTTTCGACCCTCTCGCCCCACCCGCGACATGGAAAATTGGCCAAAATCGGGCAAAATAATTTTTTTCCAAATTTGCCCCCGGAACCCCCCCAGAGCAGCCGTCTTCGATCCCTGGGATGTTTTGGCATCCTAACCGATTATTAGAGCGAGTATCGACAAGATCCAGGCACTTTGATTTTTCGACCCTCTCGCCCCACCCGCGACATGGAAAATTGGCCAAAATCGGGCAAAATAATTTTTTTCCAAATTTGCCCCCGGAACCCCCCCAGAGCAGCCGTCTTCGATCCCTGGGATGTTTTGGCATCCTAACCGATTATTACAGCGAGTATCGACAAGATCCAGGCACTTTGATTTTTCGACCCTCTCGCCCCACCCGCGACATGGAAAATTGGCCAAAATCGGGCAAAATAATTTTTTTCCAAATTTGCCCCCGGAACCCCCCCAGAGCAGCCGTCTTCGATCCCTGGGATGTTCTGGCATCCTAACCGATTATTAGAGCGAGTATCGACAAGATCCAGGCACTTTGATTTTTCGACCCTCTCGCCCCACCCGCGACATGGAAAATTGGCCAAAATCGGGCAAAATAATTTTTTTCCAAATTTGCCCCCGGAACCCCCCCAGAGCAGCCGTCTTCGATCCCTGGGATGTTTTGGCATCCTAACCGATTATTAGAGCGAGTATCGACAAGATCCAGGCACTTTGATTTTTCGACCCTCTCGCCCCACCCGCGACATGGAAAATTGGCCAAAATCGGGCAAAATAATTTTTTTCCAAATTTGCCCCCGGAACCCCCCCAGAGCAGCCGTCTTCGATCCCTGGGATGTTTTGGCATCCTAACCGATTATTAGAGCGAGTATCGACAAGATCCAGGCACTTTGATTTTTCGACCCTCTCGCCCCACCCGCGACATGGAAAATTGGCCAAAATCGGGCAAAATAATTTTTTTCCAAATTTGCCCCCGGAACCCCCCCAGAGCAGCCGTCTTCGATCCCTGGGATGTTTTGGCATCCTAACCGATTATTAGAGCGAGTATCGACAAGATCCAGGCACTTTGATTTTTCGACCCTCTCGCCCCACCCGCGACATGGAAAATTGGCCAAAATCGGGCAAAATAATTTTTTTCCAAATTTGCCCCCGGAACCCCCCCAGAGCAGCCGTCTTCGATCCCTGGGATGTTTTGGCATCCTAACCGATTATTAGAGCGAGTATCGACAAGATCCAGGCACTTTGATTTTTCGACCCTCTCGCCCCACCCGCGACATGGAAAATTGGCCAAAATCGGGCAAAATAATTTTTTTCCAAATTTGCCCCCGGAACCCCCCCAGAGCAGCCGTCTTCGATCCCTGGGATGTTTTGGCATCCTAACCGATTATTAGAGCGAGTATCGACAAGATCCAGGCACTTTGATTTTTCGACCCTCTCGCCCCACCCGCGACATGGAAAATTGGCCAAAATCGGGCAAAATAATTTTTTTCCAAATTTGCCCCCGGAACCCCCCCAGAGCAGCCGTCTTCGATCCCTGGGATGTTTTGGCATCCTAACCGATTATTAGAGCGAGTATCGACAAGATCCAGGCACTTTGATTTTTCGACCCTCTCGCCCCACCCGCGACATGGAAAATTGGCCAAAATCGGGCAAAATAATTTTTTTCCAAATTTGCCCCCGGAACCCCCCCAGAGCAGCCGTCTTCGATCCCTGGGATGTTTTGGCATCCTAACCGATTATTACAGCGAGTATCGACAAGATCCAGGCACTTTGATTTTTCGACCCTCTCGCCCCACCCGCGACATGGAAAATTGGCCAAAATCGGGCAAAATAATTTTTTTCCAAATTTGCCCCCGGAACCCCCCCAGAGCAGCCGTCTTCGATCCCTGGGATGTTTTGGCATCCTAACCGATTATTACAGCGAGTATCGACAAGATCCAGGCACTTTGATTTTTCGACCCTCTCGCCCCACCCGCGACATGGAAAATTGGCCAAAATCGGGCAAAATAATTTTTTTTCCAAATTTGCCCCCGGAACCCCCCCAGAGCAGCCGTCTTCGATCCCTGGGATGTTTTGGCATCCTAACCGATTATTACAGCGAGTATCGACAAGATCCAGGCACTTTGATTTTTCGACCCTCTCGCCCCACCCGCGACATGGAAAATTGGCCAAAATCGGGCAAAATAATTTTTTTCCAAATTTGCCCCCGGAACCCCCCCAGAGCAGCCGTCTTCGATCCCTGGGATGTTTTGGCATCCTAACCGATTATTAGAGCGAGTATCGACAAGATCCAGGCACTTTGATTTTTCGACCCTCTCGCCCCACCCGCGACATGGAAAATTGGCCAAAATCGGGCAAAATAATTTTTTTCCAAATTTGCCCCCGGAACCCCCCCAGAGCAGCCGTCTTCGATCCCTGGGATGTTTTGGCATCCTAACCGATTATTAGAGCGAGTATCGACAAGATCCAGGCACTTTGATTTTTCGACCCTCTCGCCCCACCCGCGACATGGAAAATTGGCCAAAATCGGGCAAAATAATTTTTTTCCAAATTTGCCCCCGGAACCCCCCCAGAGCAGCCGTCTTCGATCCCTGGGATGTTTTGGCATCCTAACCGATTATTACAGCGAGTATCGACAAGATCCAGGCACTTTGATTTTTCGACCCTCTCGCCCCACCCGCGACATGGAAAATTGGCCAAAATCGGGCAAAATAATTTTTTTCCAAATTTGCCCCCGGAACCCCCCAGAGCAGCCGTCTTCGATCCCTGGGATGTTTTGGCATCCTAACCGATTATTACAGCGAGTATCGACAAGATCCAGGCACTTTGATTTTTCGACCCTCTCGCCCCACCCGCGACATGGAAAATTGGCCAAAATCGGGCAAAATAATTTTTTTCCAAATTTGCCCCCGGAACCCCCCCAGAGCAGCCGTCTTCGATCCCTGGGATGTTTTGGCATCCTAACCGATTATTAGAGCGAGTATCGACAAGATCCAGGCACTTTGATTTTTCGACCCTCTCGCCCCACCCGCGACATGGAAAATTGGCCAAAATCGGGCAAAATAATTTTTTTCCAAATTTGCCCCCGGAACCCCCCCAGAGCAGCCGTCTTCGATCCCTGGGATGTTTTGGCATCCTAACCGATTATTAGAGCGAGTATCGACAAGATCCAGGCACTTTGATTTTTCGACCCTCTCGCCCCACCCGCGACATGGAAAATTGGCCAAAATCGGGCAAAATAATTTTTTTCCAAATTTGCCCCCGGAACCCCCCCAGAGCAGCCGTCTTCGATCCCTGGGATGTTCTGGCATCCTAACCGATTATTACAGCGAGTATCGACAAGATCCAGGCACTTTGATTTTTCGACCCTCTCGCCCCACCCGCGACATGGAAAATTGGCCAAAATCGGGCAAAATAATTTTTTTCCAAATTTGCCCCCGGAACCCCCCCAGAGCAGCCGTCTTCGATCCCTGGGATGTTTTGGCATCCTAACCGATTATTACAGCGAGTATCGACAAGATCCAGGCACTTTGATTTTTCGACCCTCTCGCCCCACCCGCGACATGGAAAATTGGCCAAAATCGGGCAAAATAATTTTTTTCCAAATTTGCCCCCGGAACCCCCCAGAGCAGCCGTCTTCGATCCCTGGGATGTTTTGGCATCCTAACCGATTATTACAGCGAGTATCGACAAGATCCAGGCACTTTGATTTTTCGACCCTCTCGCCCCACCCGCGACATGGAAAATTGGCCAAAATCGGGCAAAATAATTTTTTTCCAAATTTGCCCCCGGAACCCCCCCAGAGCAGCCGTCTTCGATCCCTGGGATGTTTGGCATCCTAACCGATTATTACAGCGAGTATCGACAAGATCCAGGCACTTTGATTTTTCGACCCTCTCGCCCCACCCGCGACATGGAAAATTGGCCAAAATCGGGCAAAATAATTTTTTTCCAAATTTGCCCCCGGAACCCCCCCAGAGCAGCCGTCTTCGATCCCTGGGATGTTTTGGCATCCTAACCGATTATTACAGCGAGTATCGACAAGATCCAGGCACTTTGATTTTTCGACCCTCTCGCCCCACCCGCGACATGGAAAATTGGCCAAAATCGGGCAAAATAATTTTTTTCCAAATTTGCCCCCGGAACCCCCCCAGAGCAGCCGTCTTCGATCCCTGGGATGTTTGGCATCCTAACCGATTATTACAGCGAGTATCGACAAGATCCAGGCACTTTGATTTTTCGACCCTCTCGCCCCACCCGCGACATGGAAAATTGGCCAAAATCGGGCAAAATAATTTTTTTCCAAATTTGCCCCCGGAACCCCCCCAGAGCAGCCGTCTTCGATCCCTGGGATGTTTGGCATCCTAACCGATTATTAGAGCGAGTATCGACAAGATCCAGGCACTTTGATTTTTCGACCCTCTCGCCCCACCCGCGACATGGAAAATTGGCCAAAATCGGGCAAAATAATTTTTTTCCAAATTTGCCCCCGGAACCCCCCCAGAGCAGCCGTCTTCGATCCCTGGGATGTTTTGGCATCCTAACCGATTATTACAGCGAGTATCGACAAGATCCAGGCACTTTGATTTTTCGACCCTCTCGCCCCACCCGCGACATGGAAAATTGGCCAAAATCGGGCAAAATAATTTTTTTCCAAATTTGCCCCCGGAACCCCCCCAGAGCAGCCGTCTTCGATCCCTGGGATGTTTTGGCATCCTAACCGATTATTACAGCGAGTATCGACAAGATCCAGGCAATTTGATTTTTCGACCCTCTCGCCCCACCCGCGACATGGAAAATTGGCCAAAATCGGGCAAAATAATTTTTTTCCAAATTTGCCCCCGGAACCCCCCCAGAGCAGCCGTCTTCGATCCCTGGGATGTTCTGGCATCCTAACCGATTATTACAGCGAGTATCGACAAGATCCAGGCACTTTGATTTTTCGACCCTCTCGCCCCACCCGCGACATGGAAAATTGGCCAAAATCGGGCAAAATAATTTTTTTCCAAATTTGCCCCCGGAACCCCCCCAGAGCAGCCGTCTTCGATCCCTGGGATGTTTTGGCATCCTAACCGATTATTAGAGCGAGTATCGACAAGATCCAGGCACTTTGATTTTTCGACCCTCTCGCCCCACCCGCGACATGGAAAATTGGCCAAAATCGGGCAAAATAATTTTTTTCCAAATTTGCCCCCGGAACCCCCCCAGAGCAGCCGTCTTCGATCCCTGGGATGTTTTGGCATCCTAACCGATTATTAGAGCGAGTATCGACAAGATCCAGGCACTTTGATTTTTCGACCCTCTCGCCCCACCCGCGACATGGAAAATTGGCCAAAATCGGGCAAAATAATTTTTTTCCAAATTTGCCCCCGGAACCCCCCAGAGCAGCCGTCTTCGATCCCTGGGATGTTTTGGCATCCTAACCGATTATTACAGCGAGTATCGACAAGATCCAGGCACTTTGATTTTTCGACCCTCTCGCCCCACCCGCGACATGGAAAATTGGCCAAAATCGGGCAAAATAATTTTTTTCCAAATTTGCCCCCGGAACCCCCCCAGAGCAGCCGTCTTCGATCCCTGGGATGTTTTGGCATCCTAACCGATTATTACAGCGAGTATCGACAAGATCCAGGCACTTTGATTTTTCGACCCTCTCGCCCCACCCGCGACATGGAAAATTGGCCAAAATCGGGAAATAGAAATGAATGCACTGAGCCGAATACCGGGTATTACAGGCCTAATTCATTCCCCTTACACTCGTGTGTTAAATTGCCACTTCAAAAATTCATGAAAAATGAGAAGTAAATTCGGGGGTCGTATGTTTACTACCAGTGGATAGGATATATATCTGGCAATCCATATCTGACCAGAAAAGGGTCCCTCGACCGGATTTGAAAAATAAATTTGCGTGTATGAAGACACCGTCGGGGGGAGCAGATTCACCACCTCAAACAGCAAAAAAGCCCTAATCCTTCCGCCAGTCAAAATATAGTCCACAATTCGTGATATTTCTTCCCAATTTGGGAAAAGGAAGTTCAGTAATTACCAAAAATAGAATCAGTGTTAGATGGACAATCATATGCATACACTTTTGTTAATCAGCGATATCAAAATAGAAAAAATAGCAATGGATATGGCCTGCCACTTAGTGATAAGGCCCGTGCAGCCACCGGGGCAAAAAATTATATTAGAAGACTGGCCACTTTCTTTGGCAAAGGCTTTTGTTCTAAACAACGTATTGCATGAGTAGTGCTCATAGGCGGCGGAAGCGGGGGGCGGGGGGGGGGGGGCTGACGAAACTGGTCGTTGTGGCGTGCGCCTGTAATCCAAGCTAGCTGTGGGGAAGTTACAAATTGATGCAGAGGTTCGAGCCCTGATCACGACTTTCAATCGGATGGTGACGTTAAAGGTCGGTCCAGACGTAAATAATCGTACCTGATTGATACACGTCTGAAAAAACTCAAATACACACACAGCTAATGATCCCGGCATAATCGTGATATAAGTGGGGATTATTAGAATCACACCTACCAGAACGCATGAAAATCACTTCCTTTCTCTGAACACAGTCCCCAACTCTCGCAAAACTATGTGGCAAAATGATAACACACACTTAAATGAAACATTGTATATAAACACTAGGGCTCTCTCCCTATTATATGAGTCCCCACTCAATGGGAAATCAAGTTTGATTTTCACGGCGGTGGGGACAGTTTCAACAGTATAGTATACTCGTGATGCAGTCCCCACGCTATGGGATACACAGTTCACTTTGTACGCAGTGGGGACCAGGCGCGGATCCAGGATTTCGTAGGGAGGGGGCCCAAATTCGACCTGATTTTGGCGCCCCTGTGTACTTTTCGGAAAAATGGCCGGGGGGCCCCTCCCTCCCCCCAGGCAATCATAAGTGCCTTAAATGCATGTTAAATTATCTTATTTCATTGGCACAAGAGTTAATGGCGGATCCAGCCTTCGCCAATAAAGGGGCCCGGAATTTTTTTCAGCCATATTTTCCCCGATCTGCCGCTCGAAGATGTTTTTTTTTTCGTTTGTTTCTTTGAAGGGGGTAGTCCTATAAGTCACTTCTTAGCTTAATTCTTCAAATCAACATAAATGTATAATATCCTAATCCTTATTTTATAATGCCTGCGCGAAGCGCGAGCAATTTGTTTTTTAAATTGTATTTATTTTTCCTAAAATTTGAACATTCTGAAAGAAGATGTAAATTTTTGATAAACGTTTTGAACTGATCGGAAAGGTAGGCCTACCAGTCCTGATAAAGACTGCATACAGTAAGCCATGAAGACGTTACATATTTCAACAATCAAATAATGCGAGCGCGAAGCGCGAGCTGACAAATTTTGACATTTCTACATAAAGAATGGAAAACTTTAATCAGTTTTTGTAATCATGAACAGGATAGCTATACAGTATAACTAAACAATTGATGCGAGCGCGAAGTGCGAGCGGAAAAATCATAGACCTAAAACGGGACACTCTATTCATGTTTCCTAAATCATGAAAAAGATGAGTAAGAGGGGATCTTCCTACATTAATAATGCGAGCGCAAAGCGCGAGCAGAAAATGTTTATATACGTTTTGAACTGATCGAAAAGTGCCTTTAAGGACTGCTTGCATTTAGCCATGAAGACATTACATATTTCACAATCAAATTATGCGAGCGCGAAGCGCGAGCGTAAAAAAATCGAGATTTCGACCTTGAACAGGATACTCTATTCATGTTTTGTAAATCATGAAAAGGATGAGAAAGGGGATCTTCCTACATTAATAATACGAGCACAAAGGGCGAGCAGAATTTTTTGATATTGTAATCTGAAACTGGATAACTGAATGAAAATGCGCGCGCGTGTTTCAGATTTAGACTTAGAATCTAGAATCTAGGCATTCTAAACAATCTTTTACCATGATAATAAAAGCGAGCGCGAAGCGCGAGCTTAAAATATTTGATATTCCGATCTGATATTTAAAACACTTTGTAGGAAACTTGTAAGGTAGATATAAATCGCACTTGATAAAGAGTTGATATGTTTCATTATTACTTTAATTTTGAGACATAAGACCTTGACATCCTTAGGACATGTTATCATATGAATATGATGACTTTATATCTTCCTATTCATCTTGCTAAGCGCGAGATAAAACAAAAGTGACAATTTAATTATTAAATTGATATCTTAGTATTAATGCATAATGAGGGCGCGGAATCTGATATTATGGCATGAACACTGAACATTTCAAGCACCTTTTTATTTATGAAAAGGATGCATCATTAATTAGTTGACATATCGCGAGCCGAAATTTTTGATGAACTGTCATGAAAAGGGGATTTTAAGTAGTTTGTCATACAATCAATATTGAGACATACATAATCCGCCAATCAAAAATGCAAGCATAGCAGCGCTAGCTGATGCGTTTTGACAATCAGACCTGAAAAGGGATATTTTGAAAACTTTATGGAATGCATGAAAATAATAGGTACCTGATAAATCGAAATTCGCGAACGCGCAGCGCAATTGAAAAATGTTAATATTCAGACCATAAAACTGACATTTTTACAGAGCACTTTTTAAAAATCAATATGTAAATCGCAAAAATTAATGAAAGTTCGATTTCCAAGAAGAAATATGTTTTGTATACTGTATATTTAAGCTCCGTGTTGAACAAGATATGTGGATCACTTAACAGGCAATGCGAGCGCCAAGCGCGAGCGAAAATTTTATAAAGTGACATAAAATATTTTTTCCAAGTCTTCCTCTCATCTTATTTTATTCATTCGTCTTCCTCCTTTTCTTTTTTCTCTTTTCTTTTCCTTCCTTTTTGTCTCTCCCCCTTTTTTCTGCTCTACCAATAGGGGGGTCCGGGCCCCTCGGGCCCCCACCTGGATCCGCCTATGCATGAAGAAGGGGCAATTGAATAATGGTTTTATAATGATGTGTTCATGAATAAATGTGATATCACTTTTAAAAATAATCAATGCGAGCGGGAAACTCGAGCGATTTCTATTTTAACCATTTGATGCTTTCAATTTCGTTTAACTTCTCATTAGAATAGGCCCTGCTAGAATTATGTAAGCGGGAGCCAGGCGCGGATCCAGGGTTTCTTAGGGGGCCCTAATTTCAAGTCAAGTAATAATCGTGCCGAAATATTGACTCCCATTGCCGAATGTGTAATGTCTAGTTCAGTTACTTCTCACAAAAACCTCTCTTGCATTGTAAATCATTCTTCGGTCTTGTGGGTACTCCCATTTTTGTTCTTTTCTACTTTTTGCTACAGGGGTTGAAAAATCTTACGAGGATGACGCCCCGGTATCGCCGCGTATGAAAACTTGTTGTGCAATAACTAAATTGCATATTGTGCATGAAAGAAAATTGATATTTTATTTTGGGGTAAGATATTCTTGAAAATACATAAATTTACATGGTTTTTATTATATAGTTGAGGTAGACTCAGTAGTCAGCACTCAGCATTTACTAATTGGGAGCGCACTGCCTACTTAGATATGTAAGTGTTTGGATATATTATATAATATTTTGTTATTCGCTTGAAATCCATTCAAAAAAGTGAGTTGTCTTGTCAATCCTAATCAACAAACATTGGTTCTTCCGCTCTTGCAACAATCATATAAAGTATCAAAAGGTTATGTATCTTATAATCTTGCTCAAATTTTATATACTCCAAATAGATTTTCAAAAGAAACAGAATGCACGTAAACGGTGTATATAAAAAGAATATAAGATACTAAAGATAAATATACTGTAAAAATATTCTCTATTGTCAGTGTCTTTATAAATATGAAAACAATGCTCTTAAGTTCGCATCATTTTGAACGATAAGTTCTTATCTCTCTTTTATACAATACTAGTGAAACATGAATTCCAAGGTCCCATGTTTCTTGTATACATCAACTATTTCAAGATGTAACAATAAATGCAAATGATAGCAATGCAGTTTAGGCCTGAGTAAATCCACGTAATATTTTCAGTGGAATTCGTTTAAAAAAAATAAAATTTCCCACTGTAGGTTGGAAACGAAAAGGTGTATCATTAATTGTATGCAGCTGTCTTTTACGCATTACTACATGAAACAAAAATATAGGAACGATATAAACCACAGAGTTATTTCAGTTATTTGAGTATTTGACGATTCGTCAAAAAATAAAAAAAGCATCCGAAACTTTCACCATTACAATGAAAGTTTCATTTATTCTTTTACATATTGCACACTAAGAAATAAAGGTTCAAAATTGAACCCCGAAAGGTTCATGCAAAATCAGCACCCTATGGGTTCAAAAATTGAACCCATGATTTGGGGTTCAAAAATTGAACCCTGCGGTTGGGGTTCATTTTTGTACCCTGCGGGTTCAAAACTGCACCCCTAAATTTCAAATTGAACCCCTAGGGGTGCAAAAATGAACCCCAACCGCAGGGTTCAATTTTTGAACCCCAAATCAGGGGTTCAATTTTTGAACCCATAGGGTGCTGATTTTGCATCAACCTTTCGGGGTTCAATTCTGAACATTTATTCCTTAGTGTGTGCAAGTAAACTTCAAAATTTCTGTAAATAATATCTATCAATATATCCATCAGTGTTGTAGTCAAGGCTCAAACCTCCAAGGCCAAGGCTTTAATACCCAAGACCAAGGATTCAATCCCCAAGGCCAAGGCATGGAAACACAAGGCCTAAAAACCTCAAGGCCAAGGCATTTCAAACTTTCAATATATGGAACAATGAGCCGACAACAAGGCAGTAGTTCGAATATCAGTTCGGCGCCCCTACATGTAGGTCGATCATCAATTTGCCCCCCCCCCCCCCGTTCGATCATCAATTCGACCCCCAGTTCGAACATCATTTTGGCATCCCTTCGAACTCAATTTGCCTTCCCTAGTTCGAATATCATTTCGCCCCCCTAGCTCGAGTGTCAATTTTACGCCCCCTAGCTTGAACATCAATTCGGCGCCCCCTAGTTTGAGTATCAATTTGGCGCCCCCTACCTCGAACATCGATTCGGCCCTCCTCCCTAGTTCGAGTGTCAATTTGGCGCCCCCACTTCGAACATCATTTCGGCGCCAACCTAGTTCGAATATCAGTTCGGCGCCCCTACATGTAGGTCGATCATCAATTTGCCCCCCCCCCCCCCCGTTCGATCATCAATTCGGCCCCCAGTTCGAACATCCTTTAGGCATCCCTTCGAACTCAATTTGCCTTCCCTAGCTCGAGTGTCAATTTTGCGCCCCCTAGTTTGAACATCAATTCGGCGCCCCCCTATTTTGAGTATTATTTGGCGCCCCCTAGCTCAAACATCGATTCGCCCCCCCCCCCAGTTCGAGTATTAATTTCGCGCCCCCAGTTTAAACATCATTTTAAAATCCCTTCGAACATCATTTCGGCGCCAACCTAGTTCGAATATCAGTTCGGCGCCCCTACACGTAGGTCGATCATCAATTTGCCCCCCCCCCCGTTCGAACATCATTTTGGCATTCCTTCGAACTCAATTTGCCTTCCCTAGTTCGAATATCATTTCGCCCCCCCCCCTAGCTCGAGTATTAATTTTGCGCCCCCCTAACTTGAACATCAATTCGGCGCCCCCTAGTTTGAGTATCAATTTGGCGCCCCCCTACCTCGAACGTCGATTCGGCCCCCTCCCTAGTTCGAGTATAAATTTGGCGCCCCCACTTCGAACATCATTTCGGCGCTCTCCTAGTTCGAATATCAATTCGGCGCCCCTACATGTAGGTCCAACATCAATTCGGCGCCCCTAGTTGAATATTAATTTGGCGCCCCTACATGTAGGTCGATCATCAATTCGCCCCCCCCCCCTCCCCGTTGGAACATAAATTCGGCCCCCAGTTCGAACATCATTTTGGCATCCCTTCGAACTCAATTTGCCTTCCCTAGTTCGAATATCTTTCCCCCCTAGTTTGAGTATCAATTGGCGCCCTCCTATAGCTCGAACATCGATTCGCCCCCCCCCCCTCCCCAGTTCGAGTATTTAATTTGGCGCCCCCGGTTCGAACATCATTTTAACATCCCTGCAAACATCATTTCGGCGCCCTCCTAGTTCGAATATCGATTCGGCGCCCCTACATGTAGGTCCAACATTAATTTGTTGGCGCCCCTAGTTCGAATACCATTTCGCCCCCCCCCCTAGCTCGAGTATCAATTTGGCGCCCCTACGTCGAACATCAATTCGCCCCCCCCCCCGTTCAAACATCAATTCTGCCCCAGTTCGAACAGCATTTTGACATTCCTTCGAACATCATTTCAGCGCCCTTTTGGTTCGAACATCATTTTCTTTCCTCCTCGACGCACACATTCCTCTTTTTTTTCTTCTCGTCCTTCCCCTCTTCCTCTCCCCTTTTCTTCTCTTCTTTCCCCCTTTCTCTCTTTCTTTTTTCTTCTCTTCTTTCTTCCCTCTTCCTCTTTCTCTTTTTTTCTCCTTTTCCCCTCTTCCTCTTTTTTTTCTCCCCCTCCCCTCCCTTTTCTTCTCTTCCTTCCCCCTCTTCCTCTTTTTTCTTTTTCTTTCCCCTCTTGTTTTCCTCTTTTTTCTTCTTTTCTTTCCCCTCTTCTTTTTCTTCTTTTCTTTCCCCTTCTCTCTTTTTTTCCTCTTCTTTCTTCCCTCTTCCTCTCTTTCCTTTTTTCTCCTTTTCCTCTCTCCCCCCCCTCTTCCTCTTTTTTTCTTCTCCCTCCCCCTCCCTTTTTCTTCTCTTCCTTCCCCTCTTCCTCTTTTTTCTCTTTCTTTCCCCTCTTCTCTTTTTTTTCTTTTTTCTTTCCCTTCTTCTTTTCTTTCCCCTCTCTTTTTTTCTTTTCTTCCCTCCCTCCCCCTCCCCCTTTCTTTTCTTCTCTTCCTCCTTTTCTTTCCTCTTTTTCCTCTCTCTCTTTTTCTTCTCTTCCTTTCCCCTCTCCCCCTCTCTCTCTTTTTTCCCTCCTTTTCCTTTCCCTCTCTTTTTCCTTCTCTTCTTTCCCCTTTTCCTCTCTCTTTTCCTTCCCTTCCTTCCCCCTCTTCCCTTTTTCTTCTTTTCTTTCCCCCTTTCCCCTCTCTTTTCCTTCCCTTCCTTCCCCCTCTTCCCTTTTTCTTCTTTTATTTCCCCCCTTTCCTCTCTCTTTTTTCCCTCTTCTACCTTCCCCCTCTTCCTCTCTCTTTTCCCCCTCTCCTCTCTTTTCCTTTTTCTTCCCCCTTTTCCTCTTTTTTTCTTCCTTTCTTCTTTTTCTTCTTTTCTTTCCCCTCTTCCCATCTTTTTCTCTTTCTTTCCCTCTCTCTTTTTGTTTAGCCGAAGGGGGGGGGGCAAGGCCCCCTCGGCCCCCCATGGATCCGCGCCTGGTGGGGACAGTTCCAACAGTATAGCTATATTCATGATACAATCCTCACGCTATGGGATACACAGTTCGTTTTGCACGCAGTGGGGATAGCTCCAACAGTATATCATACACTGGCGTAAATCCGTGTTGATGGGTGGGGGATGACTGAAATATTTTGGCATTTTTTTTTGCAATCATGTTTTTAGATATGCAAGCAGGGCCGTCACCAGTTTTTTTCTAGGGGAGGTGCTTTTTATGAAAAAAAAACACAAAAACACAAAAAACAACGTATTAACTCAATTTCATGCAGTTATATAGCCCGCCGGCCAGAATGGATATAGAAAGTACATACTGGTCAACATGCCTATTGTTCCTCAATGCAGTTTCGGTGTCTGTGTGTCTTTTTTTTTTTTTGTTCTGAAGGGTGGTGCGTTCGCACCCTCCGCACCCCCCTGGCGACGGCCCTGGCAAGGAATTGTCATTGATATGTCCACACTGGCGTTCCGTGGGTCACGGCATTGTGGGGGCACCAGCAAATGTTTTGAATCACTGAGTGAGCGCGCGAAGTGCTAGCTGATTTTTTTATATTCACACCTAAAAAGGGACATTATAATCAAATTCATGTAATCATGATAGGTACCTGTCTTGCTAAACAATGCGAGCGCGAAGCACGAGCTGAAATTTTCGTATATTTTGACCACAAACAGCGAGATTTTAAGGAATATATTTTAGGAATCGATTAAGAGTATGCATATCTCACCATAGTCATCTAAAGCGAGTGCCAAGCGCTTGCTGATTTTATTAGAATTACATCTGACATGTCTGAACACATGAAACACTCTTTGTAGTCACTGCAATCATGATTATCATACGCATCTCACCAATCAAATATTGCGAGCGCGAAGCGCGAGCTAAAAATTTAGATAATTCAGACCTGAAGTGGGGCATTCTAAGGTTTCTTTGTAGGAATTAACTAGGACCATATAGGTATTTCATTAACCAAATTATGCGAGCGCGAAGCCCGAGCTGAAAATTTTTCATATTCAGATCAGAAGAAGGGACATTTTAAGGACTGATTTTAGGAATTCACGAAGAGCAGACATATATCACCAATCCACTAATGCGAACGTAATCACGGACAGGAAATGTTTATATACGGAGACCTTAACATGGGGCAATCACTTTTTGAGTCATGTAAAATAAGCATATGTCAATATATGATAACTCAAGTGCTAGAAAATATATTTGGTTTATATTGACTTGAAAACGTGATGTTTTAGTACAACAAGATTATATATCTTGTTAAACAGACAATGCGAGCACCAGGAACAATGAAGACGTAGGCCCTGGGCAAATTATGTTTCATAAAGTTATGATAAATTTTGTTCTTATGTAATGTAACATAAATAATTATAATATATATAACATTATAATGAATTATATTTTCTTCTTTCCCACTACGTTTCTCTTCCTTTCTCCCTCATTTCTCCTTTTCCCCGGTTTTTTTTTTTTGGGGGGGAGCATGTGGCCCCCATGCCCCCCGGTAGTTACGCCACTGTATGTCCATATAGCAAATACCCCTCCGATAATGTTATCTTTTTTACCCCATGATGGTTTAATGGTTTTATTACATTCAAAATGTTTTGACATTCCATCTTAATCCCTCCCCCAAAACCCCAACATTGATGAATTTGAAGAAACGGGGGTTTCTCTTCAGTGTTATAATGAGGACAAAAGTGTTTCGTTTGCAAATGGTGAACTGGCTCTTTATTTGCATTTTATGATCCAATGATATTGTTTTATTTGTTAAGCGGTATTTTAGGAAGAATTATCTCTTGTGATTTTTTTTTTATTTCTTCAGTAAAAAGTGGGGGGATGTTTGTACAGGCCATCCCCCCCTCCTCGAAAAGTGTGGGGGGGGGATATATCCCCCATCCCCCGGGATTTACGCCAGCCATACTCGTGATACCGTCCCCTCACAACATAAAATCGTGCTCGTTCAACAAGGATCGAGATGGGGACAGTTTCCCGATGCAATGTGACAAGGATAAAACATAGGGTATGGCTGCGGAAGCGACGACAGTTTATGTGGAAATAGACTTCAGTCCACAATTTATTTTACCCAGACTGTACCGTGGGGGGTCTTATTTTTATTTGCCAACCAGTCGATTTGACTCTTTTCGCCATCATGAATTATTCAATTCAATTCGAAATTTATTTCAATCAATCAATCATGAAAATACAGGTGCATAAAAATTAGGTAAAAACATGCCCCTAGAAGTTTTCATAATAAAAAACTTGTGGGCGGGGCACCACAGCTGTACAATTAAATACAAATTGATATAATACATACATAAAAAGTGAACAACAAATAACGAATTAAAAAAAAGAAAGGAAGAAACAATAGGCTAACATAGCGGAAATAAACAAACAAGCAAACTAAAAGTAATAATTATAAATCATAGTGACCTACGTACAGTGTGCTATTGGCAGGAGTTTTTATACTGAGCAAAATATCCATATATCCATTGGCATACTATTCATCATTTAAATATAAGTAAACCGTAAGGCAATTATGTACATGTTTGGTTAGTCATGACCATATGAAGATGTAATTGCAAAATAAACAGTATTTGGCTGTAATATAATAATGCAAATAAAAGTATTAATCAAAAGCAGTCCAACTTGTACATAAAACGTTTTCTACAACTTGTACAGTATAAAACATGTTTACGGTGCGTTCATTTCAGTGTTTCCACTTTGAAGGAAATTACCCGAATTCCGGGAAATTCAGACGTTTTCCAGGTAATTTCCGGGAAATGAAAAAATTCCAGGAAATTCCGGGAAATCTGAAAATTACAATTAAACAACAATTAAACATAGAAATTATCAATATTCATGATATTCAGGTTATATTCCAATAATGTTTTACAGCCATACGTAGCTCAAAATTTTCCGCTCGCGAATTTGTAATTTTGTTCCTTTTTTTAAAGAGGGCGCGAACAAAAAAACTGCAAAAATCCTTGATTTTGGCCACCTAGGCCGAATTTAGGCTCGCTGTATTGATTGCCCGAGTCGTTTAAAATCAATCTTGAAAATTCCAGGAAATATCTATGAATTTCAGGAAATTTGGGTTTGCAGTTTCAGGAAATTTATTTTTGAGCTGTGGAAACACTGGGTCATAGTGATTCAGTTCACTTTTCGCCTCCCAGGCGCAGGTGACGCCAAACAAATAATAACGATAATGATACTGATTTCTATTCATTATTATTAGTATTTACTCTTATAATAATTGTAGTTGTTGTTGCTGTCATTATTATCATTATCTTCATTATTATTATTACAACTGATATTAGTATAGTTTTTGTTATTTTGTAGCAATATATTCAGGGATAACATATATGTATTTCATTTTGCTTGAGTTGAAACTTCATGTACATGCCTAGTGACCTGTAGATTATTTACCATAATGAGACAACACAAAAAATAAATACACAAATAAGTATTTTATAATCGATTATATAAACACTAACAAACATTATGGATGCTAAAATACCTAAGCACTAATTTCATAAAGTAGATTTAAAGCCTTGTCTTCTTTTATTCTAATATCTTTTTTAATATCTTTTTCAATAGAAATGTTACCTGTTCCAAAGAAACATCACCCGAATGAATATACATTTAGTAAAGATAAATGGACCAAAAATTTGTAGCTAGAATATAATTTAGAAACTGAATAATTAAATCGTATTTTGGTCCACTCTGTTGCTTAAGATTTCGAAAATATTTATTAAAATAATTTTGGCGGACCAGAAATATTGTTTGCATGATCAAACGTTGTATCTTTATACTATATCACCCGGATTACCGCGAAGATCCATGATTTAGAGATAACATCATCCTTTACAAATCCAGAATTACAATATACAATGAAACAACAATTAAATATAGCAACTATTAATATTCATGTTATATTTACATGATTTTAACCTCCATACGTAGCTAAAAAAAATTCGCTCGCGCTCCGCACTCGCATTTCGTAATATTGTTCTTATTTTTAAAGAGGGCGGGGACCATAAAAATGCTAAATTCCCTGATTTTTGCCAACTGGAACAAATTTACACTCGTTGTATTATTGCCCGATTTTCGTTAAAAATCAAATTTGAAAATTCCAGGAAATATTTATGAATTTCAGGAAATTTGGAATCCAATTTCGGGAACTTTATTTTGGAGCTGTGGAAACACTGGTTCATTTGACGCCACCATAATTGCAATATTGCGCAACAACGGACGCGTGAAACGATGTCCACTTGATTAAAAAAATCATTGAAAAATGGCAGATTTTGAAGTGGAAAAGGGGAAAAGATTATCCTTTGCAGGACTCGGACTTCACGACTGGCTTGTCAGACAGTGTGAAGCAGTCGGAATCAAACAACCAACACCCATTCAACACAACTGCATTCCAGCAATTTTGAGAGGTAGGTAGGCCTATAACTATAAGTTTATAACTAAGCTTTATGCGACATGCTCATGCCTGGAACTCGGGCTCAGCTCAATATCAGTCGCTCGCCCCGCCCGGCCTCCCCAGCCACGGAGACATCGGGGCCGGGGCGCGCGGCGGTGCAGATGCACCGGGCCGGCATAGGCATAGCCTTCATTCAATCAGCTGTGCCAGCTGCATCGCTGGATTCATGAAATCCGGTTGTTGTTAAAAAGAAAACACAGCACAATGATTTATTAGGCATACAACATGAAGATGAGTAAACCAAAAGCTTAGTTAGGTCTCTGTTAGGGCCAAAATGAACAAGGTTATGATACAACCTTGTTCTCAGTTATGGCATGTGTGGCAAAATAAAGGTGGCAATGTTTGGCTAATTTTCTCTTTTTGTTTGGGGCAAATGATTGATGTTTTTACACTGACAGTTTCCATTACACCTATTATTCATACAACTTGGCTCTTATTTAAATTTGATACTTTAAATCATTTTTTTCTTAATTAAAAATAGAGATCAAAAAATGAAAATTTTCTTGCCATATTACTTTCCACCAATAGAGGGCGTACACAAAAATATGCCCAAAATTCAAGTTTTTGAGCGCTCTGGTGAATACAAAAATTATTCCCAAGTTACTAATGAAAAATAAATTGCAACTGTATGGAAATTAGTAATTTTGGTCACAAAAGTGATATTTTAATGACTTTTTAAAGTGTGTGCTCCGGACAACATTGGCATACCATAGTCCTACCTTTAGATTCCCCACAGGCAGGGTGGTAGCAGAAAAGTTCATTCACCTGTCATGTGCCGACATCAATTAAGTGCGCTAGTTTCATAACAAGATTATTAGAAGACGGCAAGTCATGAAAAATAGACGGTGAAGGGTGTGGAGGGGAATTGAGGTCACTGAATCTATTTTTAGCACTCTCAATCTCGTAATTGCTGTCTATGTCCTGCAGGAGTAAGTGAAAAAAAACTGTAGGGGAAGGCGGGGTAAGTTGTGACAGTTTTTGCTTTTTGCATGTTAGAATTGATATGATTAATAATCTTGTCGAAATAAGTACCTTGCCTTGAAATTTAACTCTTCTGAAATATTTTCCACCTATATATAACTTTCTATCCCCACACTGAAAGTCATCGTGACTTTTGAAAAAAACGATGTCAAATGGCTCAACTTGCCCCATATATGGGGTAAGTTTGAGCCACCGTCTGGGGTAAGTTGAGCCACAAAAACTTATGTACAAATGTATGAAGGGAGAACCAGCATGTCAATTTTTTGTTTAAAGTCTTGTCATTTGCTAATTCTCTATAAATACTAACATCCTTTAAAAGGAAAAGAGCAGCCATGTAAATTTACTCCTTTCAGCCAGCATTTCAATCGATTTTTATGTTTTTTTTTTTTTAAGATACATTACCATAGGAATTACCATGGCTCAACTTGCCCCATGCTGTTTGGCTCAACTTACCCCAGTCCGAACTCAGTGCGATAATTTTGTATCCACACATTTATTATGCATCCATCATATAAAAGACTGACAATAATGAAGATCCATACCTGGACTAATAATGTTGTTATCATGTCTTTAATATATTTAAAGACGTGTGTGTTTATAAAGCACTTATCTATTTCACACTCTTTTTTACTTTTTTGGATGAAATGCATATTTTTCCCTCTAAAAAACTACTTTTTGTTTCAAAGTTGAAAACAATATGGTGGCGTTAGGGGTTATGCTATGGGTCATCAATACATGACACCACCACAATGTCTGACTCATTCATTATTGGCCTGGGGCTGGTGGCTCAACTTGCCCCTATGCTCAACTTACCCCGCCTTCCCCTACGCATAACAAGGACAATCTCAATTTAACAAGACATGATTTGTCAAGTCACGATTTGTCCTGGTTTATGAGGATATCCTTGTTTTCTGGGACAATCCCAATTTTTGGACCAGCACTTCTACTGATGATAAATCATTCTGCATCATCATAATTTCTGACAAATCACAAAATGATTATTGAAAGCTATAAAGTATTGCACATCGATTGATAAGTGATAGGCATGGCATGGCCATGGGCTGGCTACGCCGATGACGATGCCTGACAACGGCGATTTTTTTTTTTAATTCACAAGACAGAGCAGTAAAACACTAATTTTGAGCATTTGTTGTGTAGGCCCTCTATCGGTGGAAAATCAAATTGCAAGAAAATTGTCATCAATCTTCTAATTCTTAAAAAAGTAACTTTAAAAGAATTCAATTTACTTCAGAGCCGAGTTTTAATAATGAATAGCTTTACTTGATACTAACAATTAAAAGATCAAGCACTTGTCCCAAAACAAGAGAAGATAAGCTAAACATTGCCAACCTTAATTCCCCACACAGGGAGTCCTAACAGAGAACAAGGTTATATCATAACCTTGTTCATTGAATGAGTGAGTGAGGTGGCTATTTGAATTGTGTCTATTTCATTCATTTTGCCTTTTTTGGGGAGGTCTATTTTGACACCAAGGACAAAAAAAATCTATCATAAATGTTTTTTACCTTGGATTTATCATGGAAGTAGGCATGAAGTTATACACAATATATTTGCCCTTCTGCATCCAAACATTGGTACTTATATTTGTAAAACTTATTTGGCATTGAGTGACATAGGTAGAGCCTGGACATAGTCACAGAAAATTTTCATCTGGATTGTACAGGAAACTTCCTAACGTGATTTGAACATATCCTCGACTGTATAGTGTTAGGGGATTAGGAGTAATTAAGCAGACAATAGACAACGTCACACGATCACCGGACCGGCGGGAATATTTGCACCCATCACCAATGCAGTACACAATACACTACACATACCGGTACTCTAGCTACATACTCACGCCACTCAAGCAGATCACTCCATACTCAACCCCCGCACAGCACAGACGTGTCGTGATCGTGACCGAGCGAGAGGGTTCAATATACAAGTGAATAAGGTAAGACTTTTTCCATGTGTGAAGTACAAAGTGTACTTGAGCTAGTGAGTGTGTATGACTGTAAGTGTTTCGGCCCCTCCACAATATTGGCGACGAGGATAAAAGTTATTTTTATTTCATTTTCGGCAAAACTTTTTATTTACTTCGCCATAGCCGGCGCCGATAGCAGAATCTGCGCTGGCTGTGACCGAATATAAAAAAGCCGCCGCCATCTTGAAATTTTTTAGGTTTTTGATTAATTTCAGCTGTTTGACTCTGTTTCGTCCAAAATATTAAATAACACAACAAATAACATATTATTTTAGTTTGAGATTTTATTTTTTGGTGGAAAAAGTTTGATATTTAGTTCCGTAAATTTACTTAATTTTTTTACCGATCGGCACTGCCGTTCTAGCCCTGAAGGAATTCAGCGGCCAGCTTGACAGGAGCCAATCGGATTGTTTTGGTTACAAACAATATTCGTTGTACTATTTAGGGTTAATATCCATTTATTTTGTTTAACCATATATTTAAATCTTCCCTCGTTAGGATATTTTTTCCGGGCCACCGAGAGTGATATGAATTTGATGAATTTTTGATTGAGTGTGAGTGTGTACTAATTGGGTAGTGAATTTGCGACGTGAGTGAACTGAGCTGAGCTGTGTACCGTATGTGGTGTGAATGGATAGCTGAATATTATTGATGTTGTGAGTTGATTATTTTATTACAAGCCTGAATTTGCTTTTCTCCTTTGACCGCTGCGCTGCTGCTGCTGTTAGTATTATATTTTTTTGTAATTATATTTCTGGGTGTTTTTTGGAGAAAACACCAGAAAATTGCTGCTGCTGCTGCTGCTGTTGTTGAATTGTTAGGAATTTATTATTTTTTGGGTAACGTCTCAGGAGATCAGGAAATTCAGTCTTGTAATAATTATTTTGTTGCTGCTGCTGTTGTATTGAATAGTTTGTTATTGTTGCTGCTGCCGTGTATTATTTTGTTGCTGCTGTTGTTGCTTTTGGATTGTTGCCGCTGCTGCTGTTGAGTGAATGCTGTGAGCTGTGCTGCTGACATTCAAATTAATAAATTATAAAGTGTTTAATTAAATAAATTGTATATAGAACTATTCATTATTCCAAGTGTACTTGTAAATATTAATTTTTGTTAAAAAAAAAATATATATAATAATAAAAACATACTTACATAATTGAATAAGAAATTAATTGAAATTATTTCTACATTTTACATTTTTTGAACAAGTGAGCGTTCAATTGTTTGATTTTTTTTCCTTTTTCTCTCCTAGGAATTGAATCATACAGGAATTTTTTTTCTTAGGCAAGGCAGCCTTTGGATTTTGATTTTGATTACATTCACAGGTCAGGATATTCTGACGTTAGTTCTGTTAATTTCTCTTTCATATTTTTATTTAAAAAGTCAATTTTGTCCCAAATTTATTTTGATTTTATCCGCAAGACAAACTAGTCTGTAGGATAATTTTTGGTTAATTACAGTTCAATTTGGGAATTTAATTTGTCCCAAATTTATTTTCAATTGACTATTGGGATTCTTTTTTGTTACTGATTAATATTATTTCCTTACATCAAGATGGCGAGCAACATTTCAAGAATCAAAATCAACTTTTGTTCGTCTGAGGAATTGATGACTTTGCCTGGAGTGGGTATGGCCACCGCCAACCGCATTCTACACGCGAGGGAGGCGGCCGACCTTACTCCAGAGACATTCTTGTCGATACCTCATGTACCGAAGGCAGAACTGTTAGTTTACGCCTTTGATTATGAGCCAACAACAACGGCTCGTAATGTGGACCGCAGAGAAGTGCGCTCCGAAGGAGATGAGCCTTATACGAGCGTTCCACTTATACCATCTAAGGAGCCCCCCATAAGCCAGGCGTTTGAGGCTCGGCCACAGCACACCCGTGCACATAGCACACAGGGTGCTGTAGGCCAGTCTTCTCAGACACAGGCCGGGGAGGCCTCCTCATTTTTCACAGGGGGGAGGCCAGGTGGCGCTTATACTCAGCAGCCCTCGGCCTCTCCAGAAGATAGGGCTAAGTCCCTCTGGGCTAATCAATTTGGGTATTCAAGATGGAACGATGGCCTGTTCCCACCACAGGGTCCCCAACAAGTTACCCCACCAGGACCCCAGTTCCAGTGTGGTCCTCATGCCCAAGTAGATTTGCATGGTCAGGCTCCCAGTACTCAGGGTGGCCGACCAGCAATGTTAAACCAAACTACCCAGACACCTCCACATAACTACCCACAGGCCGTTCCACACTTTACTCAAGCGCAGTACGAGGAAATGTATGGCGTGATGTTTAGGATGATGCATATGATGCCATTCGGAGCAATTGGACGACCAGCTCCTCCATACTGCAACCCTGCTGCTGCCTACGGTGGGTATTGCCCGCCATGGGCTGGAGGCAGATATCCGCCACACTATCCTGACACTGTGGCCCCGCACACCTCTCCCCAAGGACCATGCGACTTGCAACATGGGGGTAGCAACCCTGTGTATCAAGGCGCTGGACCCCAAGGAGATGGACATGGAGGCTCAGTGTTCAATGAACATGGAAACACCACAAGGCCATCAGTAAGTCCGGGATACTTGGGGCTGCCAACAAGAAATCAGCCGCCCCGTGTCACCAGACTTACTTCGGCATCAAGACCTGTGGTACCGGACTATGATGACAGAAGGCCCCCTTCTAGACCAACCTCTTTGCCGAAGACTATTTCGTTCGACGGCAAGGGAAGTTGGGCGGCCTTCTATTCAAAGTTTCAACTTTATTCCGAAAGACATGGCATGTCTGATGCAGACAAGAAATATCAGCTGTGTCTGGCGTTGGAGGCCGAAGCCAGTAAGTTCATGGCCCTTATCCAGGAGAGCAATCCAAATATCGCCTTCCCTGACTTGGTTACCAAGTTGGAGAAGCGGTTTGCTCTCCAGGAGGAGCCGGAAGTTATTCGGATGCAATTCCAATCGGCTTTTCAACGCTCGGATGAAGACATCATCAAGTGGGCAGATAGGCTTATGACCCTTGCAGGTCAGGCCTTCGTAGGCCTACCTGACAAGTTCGTCCAAGAACTTGTCGTGGCAAGGTTCTGCCAAGGTGCCCAAGACAAAGATGCAGGGCATCATGTCCTGACTTCTCGGCCTGGGACATTAGATGAAGCCATGACCAAGTACAAATGGTTTCAGTTTACCCAGAAGACCATGCATAAGCATGGCCCTAGGCTGAGGAACGAGGTAAGGCAGCTCTCTGTAGGAGAAGACAATAATGACCTCAGGGTACAGGAGTCGTCTCCTCCGGAAGCTGCCACCAAAGGAACTTCTAGCCTTGAGGCTAGAATCAGTGCTCTGGAGGCTCAGAATGTAATGTGGGCCTCCAAGATGGATTCGATGGTTGTTGCAATCACTGATCTGTCTAGGAGTACTAAAGAACTTTTGTCGGTGTCAAGAGGCCAGCCGGGTTACTTCTCCGGCCGTGCCCCTGTCACACCTGACAGACCAAAGTATACCTCTGGTTGGGCTCTGGGTACATCAGACAGGCCGAGGTATACCTCTAGTAGAACGCCGGATCGGACAGAGGGAGGCAGAAGGTCATCTTCGGTCCTTCCACCAACCGATCGGCAGCGAAACTTCACAGGCTGCTTCAACTGTGGGGAAGAAGGCCATTTTAGTAGGGCCTGCCCCAGAGGGAGATCTCCTGCTCAGAACAGACAACTTAGGGCTGTTGCCTTCGAGGAGGAGGGAAATGGACAGGGATCGGAGGAGATGGGGAATCCCCGATCCGATCACAGATCCCCACCTCCACCATCCCCATTCCATTAAAGGACAGCCTAATGCCACGAGACCATGGTAGCACACGGGCACCGGACGCGCAAGCAAGTCCAGGGAGCCCGAAATTCTCCGAGGTATTAGATGTCCCTTGGAGGAATCCACCATGGCCACCAGACATTTCCGGTGAGGTTAAAGATCAAGAGGTTGAAGTCGTCATTTGTAGAATTGTGTCTACTTCAACATTGAGTGTTGAGTTGACAGTTGGCAAAGAGCCCATTACATCTGTTTTGGACACTGCGGCAGCTGTCACCATTATATCAGATAGCCTATTCAATCGCCTCCAGCCTCGGCCGCCCATCCTTAAGCGTGTAATCCTTAAGGGGGCTGGCCGAGACATGACAATGGACGGCATGGTGGTAGGGCCTATCAATATCAAGCTGGGTACCCAAGTACTCAGCGAGAAGATTTATGTAGCTCCGATAGCAGATGAGATGTTGTTTGGCGTTGACTTGTTACAAAAACACAATGCCAATATCAGCATCCCAAATGCTATCTTAACTATAAATGGTGAAGACCTACCAATCATACAACGAGAAGATTCTTAAAACGGTTATATGATTGGGTAGGCTTATAAGTCTTAATTGTAGGACCTGACGTAGAACCTTCAGAATGTGTCCCATTGTGGATACTCATGAATCGGATCTACTCTTCACCTTCTTGATCCCTCGAGCCTCTTTATAGAGGGGCTGGCCCCATGGGAACAGGAGTTGAGAAGGTTTCTACTTCAAAAGAAATAGATTGGTACACTTGTCGATTGAGTAGACAAGGATGTGCCATATTAAAATCAAACACAAGGGGTCCCAAATGTGGCTGTTGAATCTTTCCCTGTAATGGAAATATCCGTCAACAAAGCCAATTCATTTGAGATCCGAATAGTTGACCCAGCTGAGGTGGCAGAGAAACCGCCTTTGGACAGACAAGAAAGCGCCGGCTGAAGAGACTCTGTTTTTCCTCCCGCCAGAGGGAAAGTTTTTGTGGACAAACAGGGAACTCTTCTGCCTTTATAGAGAAGGAGTCATCTTGATGGAGAAGGATGAGCGTGATGTCATGATTCCTGAATCACTAAGACATTACATCATCCGGCTTAGTCATGATCCTCCTTCAGCAGGGCATGCTGGGATCTGTAGCTCTCAGTACTACCGATACGGCATGTCGAAAGACAATCACATCTGCATATAACCAGGTGTGAAATTTGTGAAACAAGAAAGCGACCCGTTCCTGGAGGCATCCCATGAAACGTCATGGGAGCGCCTCCTCGGAACGTGTCCATCTTGAATTTACTATCAATCCTGGTTATGACAGATTAAAGCAAAGGAGCTCCTGTCTCTCTCCCTTGCACCTGTCTCTGCCTGCCACTGTGCAAATTCATTTATTTTAAAGGATCTGTATTTCAATGCAATATATACCATAAATATGAAATTAATGCCTATAATATGTATAATTTATTACCCAATTAATTTGTATGCACCCCTTATTGTTTCTATATTAATAAAAATCGATAAGTTAGTTGGTTGATCACACCCTTTATGCACATATGTATATATTCTTTGATTTATATATTTGTTTCTTTTACTAAGGTACACAGATAAGCGTAGTGAGCTTATTTAAATTATATCAAGGCAGAGACAAGGTAAGAATATTTTTTATGATTTGGTAATGATGTATTTGGTAATGATGTATATATTGATGATGTAAATATTTGTGTTATACTTACGTTCATGATCAAATAAAGAAAAAGAAAAGAAAAAAGAAAAAGATCACGAAACAGATCACAGAGAAAGAAAAGAAAAAGATCACAAAAGAAAATAAAAAGATTACAGAAAAAAAAAGAGAGGTCACAGACCCCCCAAAAAAAAAATCAAGGAGAAAAGAAACAGAAAACGAAAGAAGAAAAGAAAAAAAAAAAAGATCAAAGAAAAAAAAAAAAGAAAGAAAAAGATACACAAAAAAAGAGAGAAAAAAAATGTGAACGTTGATGTATATTTTATGTATAGGGTTAAGTTGAGTATACCTTCTGTTAAGTATATTAAGTTATGTTAAGTTGTATAGGAAATATGCCCCCCAATTTTTTTAGGGTGGGGGGAAGTATAGTGTTAGGGGATTAGGAGTAATTAAGCAGACAATAGACAACGTCACACGATCACCGGACCGGCGGGAATATTTGCACCCATCACCAATGCAGTACACAATACACTACACATACCGGTACTCTAGCTACATACTCACGCCACTCAAGCAGATCACTCCATACTCAACCCCCGCACAGCACAGACGTGTCGTGATCGTGACCGAGCGAGAGGGTTCAATATACAAGTGAATAAGGTAAGACTTTTTCCATGTGTGAAGTGTACTTGAGCTAGTGAGTGTGTATGACTATAAGTGTTTCGGCCCCTCCACAATAACTGTACACAACTTCATCTGGTATATCATTCCATTGTGTGACAACCCTCTAAAGAATACACCTTGTCCCGGCTTTGAATGAATGTGATTCTTCTGAATTTTCAAAGTGTGTCCACATGTTCTCTCTGATTTAGACACTAAAGAATTGGCCCGGACTAAAGTCGTCTGTACCAGTCACTAATTTAAAGATCTGCAACATGTCTGATTGGTGTCTCCTATAGGCAGTTTCAGGCTTTGGAGGCATGCAGGGTAGCTGAGGTCCCTTAATGAAGTCAGAAGTTTGGTGGCTCTTTGTTGCACCTTTCCAAGCTTCTCAATATCTTTTTTATAGATAGGATGCCATGAACATGAGGAATATTCCAAGATGCCTTATTAGTGACTTGTACAGAAGTAGGAATCTTTCTTGGTCAAAATATGAAAAGGCGCGTCTGATCATTTCTAGTTTCCTATTTGCTGCAGCGACAACTCTTCAGACTTGCTGATTGAACTTGAGCTTATCATCTAAAGTAATTCCCAAGTCCTCCGATGATACTGATGCAATGTCGGAAATCGTACCATCTTTCTGCACTTTATAAATCCTGTCCAAACTTTTCCTACCTAGGTGCATCACTTAACATTTTGATGTATTGAAGGGGAGTTGCAATGTTTTGGACCAATTTGAAAGACTGTCCAAGTCTTGCTGCAACATCTCACCATCATTATTATTGTTGACAGAAGATTAGAGTTTAGTATCATCTGCAAACATTTTAACTGTTGATGAGTTATCAGATATGTTTGGTCATGCATGATCAGAAATTCAGAAATAATATATTTTTTGTGTCAACTGATAGAGAAGAATTGACTCTCTTTATTATTATATCAAAAAGTTTACTTCTGTTGATGATGATGAAGTACAGTCCACCGACTGGTGTATTATCTTACTATATTTGGCAGGTCTGGTGTGGAGTATGTAGAGTGCCATTTCATGTTTATAAAAATAAATGAAATTTTTTATTGACATTCACTGTGTATTATTTGTTGGATGGTTGATTATCTACATTAAAATATCACATTTTTTCCGTATCTTTGTCCATCAGGTAGTGATTGCATTGGCTGTGCCAAGACGGGGAGCGGTAAGACAGCTGCTTTTGCCTTGCCTATTCTTCAGAAACTGAGTGAAGACCCTTATGGAGTCTTTGGACTTGTTGTAACCCCAACAAGGTGAGTTACATATTGAAACTACAGTTAATACTCTCTCCGATTGGGGAGGGTCCACATAGCTGAGTGTTACGTACGTTTGTCTGTACTGTTCACATTACAAAACTTATGCCGAGACTGATCTACAATGTAAACTCTAGAAGACATTGTGGTCATTTAAACCACGGAGAAGTCAACTACTGTATGCACCTTTGGGGCATGCTCTAAAACTGAAAGGAAGGTTTTCAAGATAGGCTGAGCAGAAAATAATTTTGATGTAGGTCAAACCTAATCCTTCTCTTCGTGAGAAGACCCAATCTAACTTGAATCTTCATGAGGCGAACGTTTTCCCAAGACCATTTGAAATTTTTTTTATTTGAGTTGATAGGTAGATTTAATTGTATTAATCTTCCGTAAGAGAATTGTATACTGTATATAAAACAGCTCTCCATCTCTCGAAAGACCAATGGAAAGTTTTATCATTACGGGAATTTAAGTTTCTGGGCATTTTCTTTCCTAGAACACCATGCACCAACTATTTCACACATTTCAAGTTTCATCTATTATTCATCTTCTTTATAATGTAATGCACATGAGTTATTTGTAACTTGTTTTGTGCAGAGATTCAGAGAATATTTGTGTATTAATAGAAATTTTGAATGTCAGAAATTAATATTTTCTGCTTTTATCTTTTTATTTCAGGGAACTGGGAATCCAGATCGCAGAACAGTTCAGAGTGCTAGGAAAGCCAATAGGATTGAGAGTAGCCGTAGTTATTGGTGGAATAGGTTGGCTCAAAATATTCAAGAGTTTACATAGATGTTATTTAAAGATAAATTCCAGTTTTGGTAACGATCTCAAAATGACTTACGACAGAATCTGATATAATGACCATCCAAGTGTCTGTTTGTAGGAATAAAAAATATGTGCCAAAGGATTCTGGAATAAATTGTGCAATTGCTGAGAAATAAGCAAAATAAGCGCGAATTCGGTCACTTCCGTCGGGTCTTTATTCCAGCAATATCAATACACTGTCCCACGTGTGACTATCTGTGTTGTTGATCTTCAGTGTGAACATTTTTCAGCATAGATTTCAAGAGTTCAGCTTATGTAACTGTACCAGATCTATATCCTCGATTATATTCTGACAATTAACCCTGGTTTTACAGACTTTCTCATGAAATCAGTGTTTACTGCAACTACCAGAATTTCTTTTTAAGTTGAAAGCCTGTCGTTAGTTTTGATAATACCCCCACAAGTGCATGTCAGCTATTCCAATCCATTACTAGATTACATGTGACCGACCAGCCACCCCAAAACCAACAATTGGCAGAGCTACCAAGTCTCACGCATTATGCGTGAGACTCAAGCATTTTGGACTCTTGTTCATCCCCTCTAATCTCTGGCTCACGCAACTATCACAGCCTATCCCCATATACATTGTACACAATGTCTGTGATCTCACTCAGATTCACAGAAAATCTCACGCATTGCTGGTCTTTGAACTTGGCATCTCTGAATTGGTCGCCAGGGAAGGTTCCCTCCAAATAGCCAAAATCATAATTTGGTCTTCAAAAACAAGAATGAGAAAAATTAGCTTATCTAAAGGTCATAAGGAGTAATTCTTCTTCTTAATGCTGTTAAAATTTGAAGTTGTAAAGTTGAATAAACAACAAGATACAGGAGTTTCTTTAACACTGTTTGATGACTGCTTGGAAGTGAAACCAAAGATACTACAAGGGGAAGATTGAACACTTCGGCGATTTTTTGAAACCCTTGATAAATGCTCATGGGGAAGGATGCCCAATAGTGTTGAGTAAGTAAACCATCGCACATCAGCATGCAGCTGTGTATAAAACATATGGGGGAAATGAGCGGGAATTTTGGAGAGGGCTCAGAGGTGGCGCATGGGAATAATTCCACCTTTTATTATCCAGAAACCTCTGAAATATATTCATCTTTGATTTAAGGAAAAAAATGAATGAAAAAATAACTACAGAGCTACCAAGTCTCACGCATTATGCGTGAGACTCAAGCATTTTGGACTCTTGTTCATCCCCTCAAATCTCTGTCTCAACTAACTATCACAGCCTATCCCCATATACATTGTACACAATGTCTGTGATCTCACTCAGATTCACAGAAAATCTCACGCAAAGCTGGTCTTTGAACTTGGCATCTCTGTAACTATTAAATGTAAAAATCATCTATTCCTTCACCCCTTCACTCATATGTTTTGTACACAACCATCTCGCAACCATACACAACGGTAAAAAAGGTTGGTACTTTCTCAATGCTGTAGGGCGCTCTTCCCGAGCGTTTCATTGCGCGGTCTATGTACTGTCCGATCTTCCCCTTGTAGTATCTTTGGTGAAACCTTCGCTGATATTCATCTTCATTCGATCAAGTACATGTGAGGGTTAATTTTGATCAATTTTGTCTAGTTATTTACCATTTAAAAGCTTCGGTTGTGGTCTTTGAAGTGCAATGAAAATCTGGAAATAAATTTTTGGCAACTAATTGTTGGTTTTGGAATGGTTAGTCTTGTGAATATGTGTGCCCTAAAGTGATTGTGAATATGAAGAATATGAATTTTTATCGGGTAAGAGTTAACAGATATTTTTGGCAAAAATTTACCTTGAAAAGGTGCTAGATCAGATATGATAATCAGATATTTGCATATTTTTTGTCTTGTCTCTGTGAAGCCCCTTCTCAAGCATGGAATGTGCTGAAAATTTTAGGATATAGTATCTGTTGCTTTCTAACATCCAATTACTGAATATGTAGAGTAAGTGCTCAAAGGGGTATGTTTTGATACAGAAAGAAAACAGAGAGAGAGGGTGCTAGATGGCACTGGATATTAAAGTTGGTCCCTCGAAATTGATAACATTTCAAAAGAAACCAGTTGAGCAGTAAAAATTAAAATAGCCAAAGTTCAAATAAGCAGGTCTTCCAGAGATTCCTGAACTGGCCCTCAGAAGCAACAATGAGTTTTTTAAAGTTATCTGTTTCAGTTGTGTGTAATGAAATATTCTTTTAATTTCAAACTAGTATTCTAAGTTCTTATCTCATTGTTCAATTGATAGCAGTTAAGTATGTGATAGATCTTTCACTATGTGGCCTTCGTCCTTCATCTTTCAAATTTATGTTTGGACAATATGTTTCCCTGATGAATAGATATGGTCGAGCAGGGACTGGAGCTGTCCAAGAAACCTCACATTGTCATAGCAACCCCTGGGCGTCTAGCTGACCACATTAAGAGTACAACGACCTTTGACCTCCATGCCATCAAGTTTCTGGTAATTTAATTTATACTTGATATTTGTAGAAATTTTTTTTTCTTGCCTTCACAGGTTCAAGATATTCCATTATTTGTAACATTTTCATCATGACTAGTTTTAGAATACAGACACTTTTTAATGTATATACAGTGGTACTCAAAAGTTAGTAAACCCTACCAGAAAACAAGCCAAACGCCAAGCGTTGTCTCACCTGCATATTGCAGTCATGAAGAGACTGCATGTCAAAACTATAGGTCATGTCATTAGTGGAACAAACAAATAAGGTCATGCCATTAGTGGAACAAACAGATGCAAAAAGCATCGGAACATACAGTACAAGTCAGATATCTTTAATACCTGTTTCGAAGCTATAGAAAGCTATTTTGTGTACAATAAGCACAGTGCCAGTAATGGAAAGTTCATTGACCTTTGACCTTAAATTCAACTCACATTCGAACTTGACCTGCACCATCAAGAGATGAACCTCTTGTATGAATTTGGCAATCCTACCTCGAAGATCTAAAAAGTTATGTGTACAGCACAGCAAAGTGCCAGTCAGGGAAAGTTCATAGAACTTTCTGTCATGTTTTAGATATAAAATTGTGAAGTCGAGTGATAATATATACATGTATATCATTCAGTGAAGTTTGTTTCGATGGGCTATCTGAACCTTGAAGGGCTGTTGTGTACACTGTTGTCTACAAGTCAGCATGAAGGAGTGCATTTTGTGGTGGGGTTCACCATCTATTGAGTACAACTGTATCTAGTGTAGAAGCATTCATATAGTGTTATCTCTTTTGAATTATTCCTATTTTTACTTGTCATGTTTGTAAAATACAGAAGTTAGATTGAGTGTATGTTCAAGTTTTATGATACATATATCTGTGTTGCACACTTGAAGAAGTACAAGAAAACTGATGCAAAATGAATGTTTTAGGACAATACCTGTATGCCATGCATATTGGGATAAGCCCTGTGGGCGGAATGTCTGCTGTCTGTTAAGTGACCATCTTTGTTCATTGCTTTGGACACTGTACTGGAAGTTGGAGTGATCTCCGATGCTATTTTCTACATTTGTCTAACGTACAGGTCTTGGATGAAGCAGATCGCTTATTGGAGGGGAACTTCGGTCCAGATTTGGAGGTCATCTTTGATTTCTTGCCAGCTAAAAGACAGACATTGCTCTTCAGTGCCACCATTACAGATACCATGAAGGAGCTACAGAAGATGTCCATGAATAAACCTTACTTCTGGCATTCCAAAGCACCGTAAGTACACACGCTGCTTTCAGCATCCCAAATATTAACAACGAACTTAGTCTGGAATTATTTTTGTATCCTGTAATTTTTGTTTTAAGATCAGAGCTGCTACTTAGTACATGTACGATTTTATCATATTTAGTGGTATTTTAAGGGAAAAGTGACATTAAATACAATTTCCCCCTAGAAATAAGATTTTTGGAACTTTTTAAAATAATGTCTTTTAGTATGTTTTCAAATTTTAAAGAAAAAAATCTGATTTTTAGCCTGAAAATAAGATAAAAAGCTCTGTAAAGGCCTGGTCACACCGCCCGAGCGTTGTTGGAGCGGTAGGGAGAGAGGGTCGAATTTCGCTAACAAAATTGGGGAAAAAATTGAAAAAAAAAAACAAAAACATCAATCGAAAATGGTGAACGGTAGTGAGCGCTGATGATTTTTTCTCTCCGCTCCACAACCGCTCTACCAACGCTCAGGCGGTGTGACCAGGCCTTAAACTATATTTGATATGCCTTGCATTAAGTTGAAACCTCAATATTTGCAGACCTGGTGATTTATTGGAGTGAGCATTTATTAACGGAAGTAACGATGTACCGTATGAAACTATGATGTTTGATGGTTCTTCAATATCATTTTTCACCCCCTCAGAGTGGCTACCGTTGAGCAGCTAGACCAACGCTATGTGCTGATGCCCGCTCAGGTCAAAGATGCGTATCTCATGTATATCATCTCAGAATTCACTGAGAAGAACAAGGATCATTCTGTTATTATCTTCACAAGTACATGCAAGTGAGTTTTAATAGGACTACGGTACTCAAAAAGAGATTCATATTCTTAATTTAAAAAAATATATATTAATGTTGTTGATCTCGTAGGAATAATACTTTTATTGATTCTTGAAAAATTCATGTCACAATGACCATGTCATTTGAAAGTTGACCATTAATTCAAATCTTTGTATCTGTCATATGTGTATAAAACTCAGTGAAGTTGCTCAAATATTTGAAGTAATGTGTGTTGCAGTGACTTGCAATCATCACAGAAGTCATTAATCAAGAGAAGAAGAAAAAAATCAGGTATGGGATCAGATAAAGTAGTTTGTATTTAGATGGAAATTCAATTAAAAGTAATGAATACCTCCGCCAACAAAAAGAAACACCCCAAACTCACACACGTAATTTCTTAGCTCAGGGTTTGTGTAGGGGATAGAATTTCAAATAGCTTTACTGAGAGTATACAGTATCTCTAATTTAACTTTTTGTTGTACCGGTATACAAAATCTTTAAACAAAATACAAGCTGTTGCCAATTTTAGGATCAAATGCAGATTAACTCCACTGCTAAGGGAGCTTCATATGCTAAGGGTTTGTGAAGGAATTGATTTCAAGATCCTCTTGCTTACTTTCCAATGTTTGATAAAATCAGCTCCAATCTATCTTCAACAATTGATATCAGAATACTCACCCTCCCGCAACTTACGCTCATGCAAAAAATCACTCTGAGAAGTTCCTGCCATCAACACCCAGTCTTATGGTTCCCGATCTCAACTTAGGAACAACCTACCTCAGAGCATAAAACAAGCAGACTCAACTGACAAATTCACATCTATGTTAAAAACTCACCTCTTTGTTAAATAGATCGTCCTTAGCATATGCTGCTTCAACTGTCTACTTTCAACTGTCAATATGTATAATTTAATTTTAGCTGAACTTTCTTGTCTTCCTATTTATTTTCCTTAAGCGCTTAGAGACATTCTTTGTGATAAGCGCTATATAAATGATGTTAATTATTATTATTATTTTACCTTACAAAAGCAGGGTACCTTTATGAGTGTTATGTTACTATTTATTTTCCAGATATTGTCATGTGCTATCTATTATGCTGAGGAACCTCGGTATGCCGTGTGCTACTCTACATTCACTTGTTAAGCAGGTAAAAATACTTAATTTGAAGAGAACAAGATCACTATGTGCACATATTGGATAATCTGTTTGGTGGGAATTGGAAATATTACATACAAAAAAAACCATATTAGCCCTTATTCTGAACTCAGGTTTAAATTGAACCCTGATTCCAAACTTGTGGTTTAACTATGGAGAGCCAGTTGGATCACCAATCCTTAACAGTACACATACAATTTATCAACTCGTATGACACCCAAATTGTTCATAATTGTTTGGGAATGATAACTGAAGTACTTTTCTTCATTCTGAAAGCAAAAGAAAACAAAATAGTCAACATGAGAAATATGCAATATAAACAGAATTTTTGAAATTTTGGCTCCCCATAATTTTAGCATAGAGTTAGACTGTGGTGTAAGTAAAACTTTACTTCAGAATACAGACCTTTTTTTCATGTTCGCAAGTGATCCGGTGTGATGTAACAAGATATATTATGATTTTCATTTAGTGTGAAGTGCACTTTTTATTTTATTCATGATGTTCAAATAATGTTTTCTCAGTTAAATGCATGTACAAATATTGCATACCCGAGCATCGCAAATTTGGTCTCAAAAGATGTGTAAGAGTCAAAGGAAAAATTCAGTGGTTAATACGGTCAAGAAAATTATGCGCGATGAGTTAGTCACAAAATTTGTTGAAGGGGGAGTTAAATTGACCTTCCTCCAATTAACTTAGGGTTGAGGCTGCAGCCAGAGGCAGATGATGTATATTTGAACAACTATTTGTAAACTTGTATAAAAAAAAACCATGTAGTTTCATCTCTATTTCAAATCTCCTTTTGACTGACTTACTAAGCTACGCTCCATTGTCCTCCCCAGAAAACTAGGATAGCGTCGTTAGCCATGTTCAAGTCCAATCATGTGAGGATCCTGGTTGCGACTGATCTGGCCAGTAGAGGGCTTGATATCCCCATGGTTCAGATGGTCATCAATCATAACGTACCTACGTCTCCTAAAGACTACATCCACAGGGTCGGCAGGACTGCAAGAGCAGGTTAGGACAGTAATATGCTTTTCACACTATACTTTTTTTCCTTAACCCCGGGAAATTGGTGGGGCTAAGGGGAGGGCCTTAGCACCACCAATTTCCCGGGGTTAAGCTTAGCCCACCTCATTTTTACACTACATTTTAGCAAATTGGGTTAGCACGGTAAATAGTACGGTACTACATGTATCTGGCCCTACAAAAAAGCAGGGTTAGCCGGCTTACTGTGGTGCTAGCACCACAATTGCGGTGCTAAGAGATGCAGTGTGAAACGAAACCGGGCTAAGGAAAAGTGGGGCTAAGCAACAGCCAGTCACAGAAGTCAAAATTGCACGTTAATCTTGCTCTGTATGGTAAAATCATCAGTATTCATGAGCTGTGGGATAGTCCGGGGTTAAGGCATTAACCCAAGCTAAGCAGATAGTATGGAGTTAAGAAAGACTGTGTGAATAAAAAAAAAGACATGGGGTTGAGGATAGTCTGGGGTTAAGGATAGTATGGGGTTACGGAAATGCAATGTGAAAAGCATATAAGAGACTATGGGTATGTTCAATGTCAATTTCCAAATTTGAATGGCAACATGAATCATGATTGGAAACTCAATTTCAGAACACAAACATGGATTTAATGAAAAAGAAAGAGGAGTATGTTCGATGTAACTAATTCCGGGTCATAAAAATAAACGTTTCTCAGATGATGAGTTGAATATGTAAATACCGAAAAAAGTGCTTGATCAGATTTAATGACCTTCAGCATCACGTATTCAATAAAATGTGACACTGAACACGATTGAGTTTTGAAATGTCTTTAAATTTGCTTGCGCAGTGGATGCCTACTCAAGCATGTGCCAGAAATTACATGTCTTGTGATGGGTCAAACTGTGCAGTAAGGTATGCCAACAAGACCAGGAAATTATATTTCCGACACTGAACGGTGCACTCCTGATTGTGTTTGTGTTCTGTGTTTTATGAAAAAATTAAATGCATTTTTTTTAATGATTCTTGTTGCTGTTTAAATTTGAAAATCAACATTGAATACATGTTATGATGCCCAAATACACAAAGGTTGCTTTAATTTTACCAAAGTACAAAACCATGGATTATTTGCAGATGTAATTACACTGATTTCGTTTAGTGCTATAAGGAAAGGCCAATTATAAAAGCGCTGCCAAGCCCATCACGTGCTTTGAAATAAGATGTTTGGTATGGCAGGAATTGAATTTTAACTTGACCTGTAAATGTTATTTGTTCTAATAGCTATCTGAAGACAGAGAGATATTGACAAATTAGATCATAAACTCTGATTTTAGTGTCAACTGTGAATTAGTTTAAGTTATGAAAATATTCTGCTTTTCAATTTTTGGAAAGTATTAACCTGTAGCTTTTGTTCCTTTTTTTTAATGTCATAGGTCGTGGAGGTATGTCTATTACCATGGTAACACAATTTGATGTCAAGCTCGTCCAAGCGATAGAAAAGACCATCAGTGAGTACAGAGACAGTCAATTATTCTTTTGTAGAATAGAATATGGTTTATGGAACGAAAGTTAATTGCCGCCAGAAAGCAAATTCAAGATTTGAAGAAACTGTCAGCCTACTGTTGAAATGGATGTGTATAAAGTACTATATATTAATTTATTCTACCAACTAAGGAAGATTGATTTCATACCCAATATGTGATCAAAGAATGTCAAATCCTAGTCTGCTTTTCATGTTCATTTCTGAGTGATGATTTTATCTGTCTTTGTTAGTACTTTGCAAATTATACAATTCTACCCTCTTTTCAGATGCCAAGATGACAGAGTATAAAGTCCCAGAGAAGAAGGTCCTCCCTATTCTCAATGAAGTTGCTCTGGCAAAGAGTAAAGCTGAAATGGTATGTAACAGAACCCCAATTGGGCACATCCACATGAAAACAAAAATTAAACTCACTTCAAATTTACTAAAAGAGCAGAGATGCCAACTTTTGGAAATCAGAATTAGGGAGGATTTGCAACCGCCACCAAATTATGTGCGCGTAGCGCACATCTTGAGCGCGGAGCGCTCGACCATTGCAGCTCTGGGTTTCTAGATGCTCCCTGGTGCAATCTGACCCTTATTTTGGGGCATTTCACATGTTTTCAAATAAACATTGTTCCCACTATTTTAACATAAAAAATATCAAATATGCATTTTTACATGTAAAAAAAAATGAGGGGACAAAAGAAGTACCTGTTCTACACTAATAATAAGGAGGAATTATCACTATTGGCTATATAGGCAGGTTATCATGGTTATGTTCCACTATAAATCCAGTAAAGAAAAGCTCAGCGCTGGTCCCTTGCTTGGTGAAATAAAGACAACAGGGTACTAGTGGAGCTCGAAGATCTTGTCTTCGCAATGTCCGTAGGCCTATGCCGTTTGCTCCCGAACGTTAAGTGCTTCCGAATTATCATCACGACCTCCGTGCATTGCTCAACTGAAATGTCCACGCTGCAAATTGCGCAAAATGCATGGTAAATTCCTCTTTCCAACTTCCGAACACACAGGTACTGGAGACTGTATTCAGTCTTATACTTCTGAGACCATTTCTTGGTCTTCTTTTGTCGATTTTCCGCCATTTCGTGTCAATATCAACCCATCAATACGCCAAAATCACACACCGATATTCCACCGCACGACTTGACAAATCCAGTGGCCGCGAGCGCACACGCCTCGCGAAGCTAGCCGGGCCTCCCGGCCTGATGCACAGTGGACTCCCGTTGGGCATATCACATGCACCAGCTTTTCGCTGCTCCTTATTTGTGTACCTTTCACACAGAATTTAGTAGCAGCGAACGTAATGGAGTTACTACATGCTAAAGTTAGCAGACGATACATGTCCTTCCAATCCAATTTGATCTATGCAAAAAAAATCGTAATTTCGGGAGGATAAGGATGGTAATTGTAAGGGCGGGAGTTGGGATGAATTTTCGGGAGCCTCCGATGAAATCGGGAGGGTTGGCACCTCTGTAAGAGCAAACGTGTTGATAGTCCTGAACACCCAACTCTGTTTTGGACTATCACCGTGTAGCAGGGTTCTACGTAACTCTTTAGAAGCATTTGCCCAGTCAGGCAAGTAAACTTTTTAAAAAGTTGGAATATACTTGCCCCAAATCTATTTCACTTGCCCAAAAAAATCATTGAAACAAAAGTTTTGCAGTTTTATAAACCATTGACCTTTTTATCTTTGACATTAAGTGATCTACCTTGATATTGCATTTCTTTTTCCAAAGTGATTTTATCTTGCCTGCCTGACCAAAATTAGGGTCAATATCATATAATCGACCCTAATTTTGGTCATACTTCTGTGAGAAGTTTGCTTGCCCAATTCAGGCAAGTCGTTTTGGTCTTTACTTCAAAAAACTTGCCTGACTCTAACTTTTACTTGCCCTGGGAAATCAGGCAAGTGCTTATGTAGCACCCTGCCGTGAAGATGGACAGTCAACCTGCTCCTGCACTACAGCTCTACTTGCCAGCTCAAGCCAGCCTTCTGTCACCTTTTCAACTCAAGCCAGCTTTCTCTCATTTTCTTTTGTGTATGGATGACATTTCCATTAATATATAGACTGTGACTCTCAAGGAGGGGGGGGGGGGCACATCTGTGTATATAGGATATATTTACATTTAAAACATTGACTGTGATTCTCATAAGAGATGTGCCCTGGATCTGCAACTGATACAATTAAGTTAAAAATAACGCCAAAGTATTGATATTTTTGGTCTTATTTAAGAAAACATTTCATTCAATTTTTCATATGCCAGTAATTCTTGCTTGATGTCTCTTTCCCACAGAAACTGGAAGAGTTGGACTTTGGGGAGCGGAAAGCTATCCACAAAAGAAAACAACTCATCCTGGAAGGAAAGGTAAATACGTCTGCTGTTATTTCACAGCCGAAAATAAGAAGTCATTTTGTTAACCTTTTCAACACCCAGGTAGCCTCTCCAACTCACTTTCCTAGGTCTTGCAAAGAGTTGCGATTGATCCAATCAACCACAACTATGGAAAGCCAGCAACATCATCACCTAAAAATACATGTTTTTTCAAAATACTTTATATATATATTATGCTCTATAGTCATAAATTCATTGTTTTCTTGAAAATTCAGTGTGCTTCTCTTTCTTTACAAAGGATATCGTGCAAAATTCATGAAGACAAAATTACGGTATTGATGGATTTCCATACAGTTGAGGTTATTGTGATCAATCAGAACTCTAGTAATTATCCTCTAATCTAAGTCTACCCTAAACAAATATTTTGCCATACTTTTCCGACAGTAAATAATGCCTCCAACATTAACAGTAGAATGACAGGCAAGTAAAGTATACCCCCCTTCACAAATTTAACAAAAAATCACTGTATGGTATCACTTTGAAGCTGATCTTCATTTTTTGCTTAGAATGGTTATACAAATCTACATACAATTGTATATTGATAAGTGACTAATTAATTATTTCTATGGTTTTGATTGTTCAGGATCCTGATGAAGAGGATAGAAAGAGAGCAGGACCGAGTCAGAAGAAGACAAAACAGCATCAAAAAGAACCTGACCAATCACGGATGGTATCTCAAAGGAAACACCAATCAAAAGGAAAAAACAAACTGAAAGGAAAACCATCAAAAGAAAAGAAGTCTAGATAGCATTCAATGTAATGCGCTATCGATAAGCAGTATGAACTTTGAACTCTTTGAAAGCAGATATTCATCGGTTTTCACTAGGAATTGACACCATTTCGGATATCAGTCAAACAGAGTCAATAAATAAATAAACAAGATTTATGACCAGCAGCACAATGTAATACCAGTAAAATATTATTTTATGGTGAAGTCATCATGTCACTTTCCCTGGCCCGACAGTTGCCCAAAGAGTTTCTCGCCGGTAGTCAAATTTCCTTTCCCCTTTCGATCACATGTATTTCCAATGCTTCTCACAAAGTTTTGGGTCAAATAACAATCCACTCATGACTTTTATGCAATATTTCATTGCAGTATGATGTTTGCCTGGTTTATATTTCTTGTTTGCCTAAAACACCTGACCATTTGTACAGGTCTGTTGTTCAGGCCAAAGCATAGGCTACAGTGTGCCTAAAAAGTGCACCAGCAGGGTGTGTCTATAACACATCAATGCATTGGATGCATGTTAGTGTAAATGGGTATTTAATCGTGACTTCACTTTTTGTGGACCCCCCCCTCCTTCCTATGATCTAAATGACACAAATTTATGGAAATTACAGTAGCTGGGGGTGCGTTTCATAAAGCTGTTCCTAGATTACATGTTGCAAACAACTTGAGAAACAACATGAATGATGATGTGCTAAGGGTTTCTTGATAATTTAAATCACAACCCAACTTGAATGTTGATTGATACAGAACATTGACACACATTTGTGTCTCGAGTGCAAAGCAGATAGAACACATCCATGGGCACCTTTGTTTTGTCTTTCTGGGGGCCACAGAGAAAAATATTTTCTAAGGAATCTACATTTACAATTTTGCTGGGACAAACTGTTGTAGCTTGCAGGTTGTATTACTCTTTTAATCTGCTATAAAGAGGTTTATTTGAATGTATACATGTATATCACATGATGACATTGTGAACATTTTGTACGTGGTGTATTTTTATGTAATAGAAGAAAGAAAATTGATCAACCTCCATCAATGTTTTCTCCAGATTATTTATTGTAGTAAATGCGCATTGTACATCACAAGGCACCTTAACAAAAGTCTTGAAAGGTCAAGTCCACCTCAGAAAAATGTTGATTTGAATCAATAGAGAAAAATCAGACAAGCACAATTCTGAAAATTTTATCAAAATGTGATGTAAAATAAGAAAGTTATGACATTTTTAAGTTTCACTTATTTCTCACAAAACGGTTAAATGCACAACTCGGCGATATGCAAATGAGAGAGTCGATGATGTCCATCACTCACTATTTCTTGTTTTTATTGTTTGAATAATACAATCTTTCAATTTTTACAGATTTGACAATAAGGACCAACTTATCTTGCCCATAAACTGTAAAAATAAAGGTAATTCCACATGTTCAGGGAGAAATAAAACTTTGTTTCACTTGACAAGGAGAAAATTAGAATATTTTGTATTTTTTATAATAAAATACAAAAGAAATGGAGAGTGGGTGACGCCACCAGTCTGCCAATTTGCATACCGATCAGGATGTATATATAACTGTTTTGTGAAATGAAGCGAAACTTTAAAATGTCATAACTTTCTTGTTTTACATCCGATTTTGATGAAATTTTCAGTGTTTTGCTTATTGGATTTTTCTCCTTTTTTTCAAATCGACTTTTTGTTGAGGTGGACTTGTCCTTTAATCCTGCAAATTCTGTTCATTGCTAATTGTTCAACGCCTACATGTATTTATCTTCTTGTGCGCAAGAAAATGGAGGCTGAATGTGCAACGTTCATACTATCACACTCTCGCTGACCAAATTGCACTGTTGCTTTTGATAGTTCCCCATTTTCTTGGATGAATGTTATTATTTATTTTGCTCACTTCTGAGGAGTTATAAAGAGCAAATGGCGAATATTCTGAATCATGCGATGGTACAAGGTTTCACATTTGCTGAAAGAAAGACATTCTATTCACCTCGGCATACAATCTCATTCTTCCCTATAAACTATTTATATATTGTCACATCTATATTATTATCAAATGAGGAAAAGCAGATGTTAAAGATGCAAAATGTCTTAATGGGAAAGTTCACCCTGACAAAAATGTCTCTTGTAAAAATCAGGTTTGAGGAAAATCCATCAAAGAATAATGAAAAAGGTATTAGAATTTTAATTATTTGATTTGTGACGTCATATCCGAGCAGCTTGCCTACATATCTGTTCAAAATATCAGTGAAATGTCATTTTCTCAGAAAATTGAAAATGGTGTTTATTGTACCTTCTGTATATCAATACACACATGATTTCACACACGCTCCCTAAACGAAAATAAAAAGTAAATCATCACAAACCATCAAAAATATATGCATTCTATATTACATATGGGGCAGCTGCTGGTTTATGACGTCACAAATAAAAAACTTGAAATTCTAATTCTCTTAATCTTTAATCAATTTTCCTCAAACTTTCACCAATATTTTTAATCAATTCGTTTCTATTTTTACAACAAAGTTTTCTTCAGGGTGAACTTCCCCTTTGATATTATGAGATCCTTGCTGAAAGACATGGCACAGACATTTGTTCAGATATCTAAAGAAATGTTCTTTTATATGAATATAAACACATCACATACATTATCAATGTCAACAATTTAAGCAATATATTTTAAACAGTGATACAAGATACAAACATGTAAACAGTTAAAGTGATTGTTTCACTTTGTTCTGATTTAAAAAAATTCTCATTTTGGTTCTTGAAAATGGGCTAAACATTAGGCTTATAGTGTAAAAATACCATCCCAAAAGTTTCAAAGTATTATATGTACAGGATCAATTTTAAAACCTTGGAGATGTAAACGAAAGTTTGAAAATAGTTGGGAGTTGGTTTCAATGACTATGTGTATAGATCGAATCTGTGCAACACAATACATTAACTCTAGAACACAGCATGACCTACATACAGTGTGTACACGGTATACACTGAATGTACAGTCCAGCTAATAATAGCATGTGTATAGGAGATACACACAGCAGAAGGCAGTCAACATAGCCAACAGACTTTTTGAATTGGAGAAAACTGGTCATAAGCTGGAACCCATCTACTAGACGGTTCTCAAAATCAAGCTAATAAATTGCTCCTTGTATCTAAATTAGAGTTTTTCATCCTATATTGTGGTCTGTTTCAGGGTTTTTGAGGACAAATACAGGCACTCATACACGTTTCGTCTCAGTTTGAGAATTTTAAATCAGCTGCTCACAAAGTTAAACGATCCCTTTAACTTTGCCCAAGTGAAATCAATCTTGGACCATAGAAATCATTTCTTCAATTTGGTAAATATTCGACTTACACAAGTTAACCTGTAGATACTACTTAATCATGTATTATCATGTCATCAATGTATCTTGTATTTAGATCACTTATTCATTTATTATTATTATTTATTTATTAAAATATCTTTATACAAGATAACAGGCTCAGATTAACTGTTTTCAGCCTGGTCCTGTTAACATAAAAATAACAATATATACATAAGAGATAAAAGATTAACTTGGGTTCCGTACAAGTAATGAGTTCAAATAACATTTAAAATCAGAATTATTACTAATACAAAGTTGTTCAAAGATAGCATACACTACCAGTCACAATTCCCAGACTCACCACTATCTGCCTCAGCCAGAGAACAATAGAGCCGGCCGAAATAGGCAATAGTGATTCAAAGAATGGTGACTGGTATTGTATTAATTTTTTAATTGATGAAATGGAAAAAACAACGAAAAAAACTTGATTTCAAAGAATGATAACTGATTGTAACGTATGAACATAGTTTTGTATAGACTGGAGTTATTGAAAGTGTATCTTTTATGGAACGTGTCCCATATAAAGAAATTATCAAAATAGGATGAGCAACAGTTAAAAACATGGAGCAACTTTATACATAAGTAAAAGTTTGCATTTGAAAAGCAAGAGATTAACTGAATGATCAATGCAAACACTTGTAAATCTGTCATAGGTACACGTCATTTTCACTTAATATCTTCAACTCTTCATACAGAATACACAGTAAAGTTATTAATGGTAGAGTTGTAATTTCACGTGTTTCAACTACAAGTACGAAGTAATAAAGCCAACATAAAATACATGTAAATAAAGTACTGACACAATGAACAAGTTAAACGGTCTTCTTCTGTTAACAGGTTTATTATTAAATGTAAAAACAAAGCCCTTCTAGCCATTGGCCTTTAACCTATTCATGGGACCATACTACTCTCATTCCACCTTTCCAATGCTTTGGACATCAATTGTTGCCAATACATTTTTTCAATCCTCTTTACCAATACCAAATACTGGACTATCTTATTTTTTTTTCTAAATTTGTGCCTTTATTTTTCATTCTGTCACTACCTTAACCCTAAAAAGACTCGACATTTTTCGCGAGAAATTCGCCGCGCAAAATTTTTTGACCGCGTCGCTTGCTGACTTTTTACTTTCAAGTCTCGCGCAAACTTTTGAGACCAAAATTGTGACCCCCGGGTACACGGTTCCGAAATTATGCAACATTTCGTAAGTGCATGCAGACCCAAAATTACTAAAAAAAACATGAATTTGTGTACAAATCCGATGCAAATAGTGTTTTTAGCCAAAATTCATATATCGATCATTATTTTTCCTTTTACTGCTTAAAATAAATTAATTTTATCTTTTTTATAGTCAAAATAAAGTCCCCGACAATTTCCATTAAAAAACAATAAAAAACAAAAGTTGAAAAACAAAGAAATACATTAGAAATTTAGAAAACAATAGAATACATAAGAAAATAAATGTGATGTTGAAATTAAAAAATTTTTTTTGATCAGATGCCTATCTAGAACATGTGAAACAAAAATTAGCATTTCAGGGGCATTATTTTATTAATTAGAGCAAACTTATGATTTTACGCATAAATTAGCATAATTAATGAGACCCGAGATTTTTGGCAGAATATGATGTTATAGTTTTGTAGATAACGCCATGGGTAACGCGTATGCCAATTTTCGTTGCGATCGCGTGATCGACGGCCGAGATCATAATGGGGGGCTGAATCAGCCCCCCCCCCGTCTTAGGTGTTGAAATAGCCCAGTCTATTTAGGGTTAAGGTATATATTTTTCCTTAATGTTTTTTAACATGGTTACATGTATCTTTATGTTAATGGCGGAATGAAAAAATGAAGGCACTGAAGTCAACCAATGCCTCGTGCATTTTTTAAAATATCTGTCCAAGGTTGGTGAGATCAAATTGTGTGACATCAAAATTAGTTCATATGACACGAGTTTGCACAACATGGACAAGCTATATTTTTGCTTTTCAAGAGATCTGATTGGTTATTTGGTATACATTTTTTTAAAACCAGGCAACAACAACAGAAATAATGATACTACGAGTACCGTAATAAATGCAACATTTATACAGTGCTTAATACAATGTTTCTCAGTGATGCTTACTATTACACTGGCTTTAGCATAGTTACCCCAAAAGGGCACCCAACTCTTCAAGGAATTCCTTCCCAATAGATAGCCATTTACTACACCTGGGTTGAGAGTTACATAACTAGATTATAAAAAAAATAGTGCAGCAGGAGGATTGAACCCCAGACCATGTGGTTCACAGTCCAGAGACTTATCAACTGATTCACAACACCTGTACTATACTATGAGTAAGTCCTGCAAACAAGGGTCTGAGCCTGCAGACTATACTGTACCCATCTTTCCATCTAACCAAGGAAAATACTACAAAATAAAAACTCACATGAAAAGCTATCAATATATATACATACAGTTCAGGGGATACACATGTAAATCGTGATACCTGTATCGAGCTATGGACCAGCATAGCATTTGTTCCCATCCTTTATACTGCATTTCTACAAAAGTTATTAACAGCAAGCAAATATTGATTTTTTATTCAAATTTTTGTAGTCTATAGGCTGAGAAAGTGATTACAATTAATGTTCAAGATGGACTCACAAAAAAATAAAAATAATTTTTTTTTATTACTTTCTCAATTCAGATTTCCAATATACACACTTCGATTCTCCAATGTTTTCAAGTATTGAAGATGATCTGGCATTGTTCCAAAGTAATGTTCTACATGTATATATATCACTTCTTAATACATTATTATTTACATAACAATATTTCATAATTGCACTTAAACTTTCACACCTCAGTTTTATGCAGATAAGGGCCAATTGAGAATCCTAATTTACCATGGATACTTGGGCTGGTATTCAATTCGATACTTGTGCCAGGATTTTGCTCAGTATTATGCTTATTAAAGGTCAAATCCACCCCTGAAAATTGTTAATTTAAATGAATATAGATAAATCAAACAAGCATAATGCTGAAAATTTCATCGAAATCGGATGTAAAATAAGAAAGTTATGAAATTTTAAAGTTTTGGTCATTTTTCACAAATCAGTTATAAATATGCACAACTCGGTGACATGCAAATGAAAGAGTCGATGATGTCCATCACTCACTATTTCTTTTGTTTTTATTGCTTAAATTATACAATATTCAATTTTTACCAATTTGACATCAAGGACAAACTTGACAGAACCATAAAGAGTTATAACAATGGTAATGCCACATGATCAGGGCGGAATAAGACATTGTTTCACAGGACGATGAGGACAAATTTGAATATTTCATATAGTAAAATACAAAAGAAAGTGATGTCATCAGTCCCCTCATTTGCATACCATCCAGTATGTGCACATAACTCTTTTGTGAAATGAAGCAAAACCTAAAAATGTTATAAGATTTTAATTTTACATCCGATTTTGATGAAATTTTCAGTGTTATGCTTGTTGGATATTTCTCTTTTTATTCAAATCAAATTTTGTGGGGTGGACTTGTCCTTCAAGAGAAATACTTATCGATCTCTAACATTCAATTTTATTTTTGTTAAATAATTTGCTTAAATCTACATGTATGTCAGCCACCTACCTGGCTTAAGTCTGGCTTGCGTGCAGTTTACAAACGTCCATATGCAGTCATACAAGCTGCCTAAGGATGGACAAGCGCATTTGGCTCAAACTTTATGACATCACAATGGTAATTAGTATTTAGCTTAAATTTGGCTTGCTAAAGCAAAATACTTAGATTCGATCTGAATCTGATCTTAAGCATTTTGCTTTAATAGCCAAGTAAAAAGTTGAGTAAAAAGCTAACTTGATCAATACTGTCAATTGAATACCTGCCCTGGATCTTCATCTTTGAAGTCCTGGTACTGTGTAAGTTGCCACTGATAGCAATTTTACCATTATACGTTTTTATTACACACCATATTTATCATCTGTGTAGTTTAGATGGGCAATTAGTTGACAAGTGGACAAATTTTTTTTAACGAATCAGCCCGTCGATATCACTTACACCAATAAAAATGTATCCCATGTTAGATAATAATCAACCAAATCAGCTCAATCTTTGTAAACATTCTTGAAATCTTGCATGAGGAATTGACGACCAAAACAGATATAACAGTCCATCTGATTGGTCAATAAATGTAGTGAGATCCATCTGAGGGGGTGATGTAGCCAACCGCGATGAGCAACACATCAATCAACGTCCAGACCCCGGCTCCTCCAAAGCTGAAGAGCTTTCCCAGACCCGACTGCCAATAGCCCAGGTAAAATCTATCCGCTCCAAATCCTCCAAGTGTGACACTATAGAAAATAACATACAGTAATTAATACATAAACATGTGTATGGATGTAGTCCAGGGCCCCGTCTCACAAAGAGTTACGATTGATCCAATCAATCGTAGCTCTATGGAAATCCATCAGTGCCATAATTTTTTCTCCAGGAAATTTGCAAAATGTTCTTTATAAAAGGGAGAGGGGGGGTCATTTGATTGGATTCTTAAATTGAGATTATTACCATAGCTATAATTTATGAAATTGAACTACATACAGGTAACTGCCTACATACAAGTCAAATTTATTGGGACTACAGAATCCCAGCAATGCTACTTAGAAGAGCTACACTGTACATAACACATTTTTTTTGCTCTGAATATCTGGTCTAAAATAATGCCTAGACTTTAAGCAGATACGAACCGATAGCGCCATCTCAAGTCCTCAACTACATGTACTCATACGGGCCCCGTTGCAGAAAGAGTTGCAATCAAGTTGCGCAAGTCCCAAATGCGCGTTGATTGGTCGAAAATGAAATTGCGCATGATTTTTAGAGTTGCGATTGATTGCAACTCTTTCTGTCCAGTCTAGTAATATAGACCCACTTGAATGATATTGATAACATGCTAATTAACTACTCTATACAATTATACCACAATAATTATGTTATCAAGTAGCAAAACAATTATTTTCCTCTCAAACATTTTAGTTTCTCTATACAACATTATAATGATAATAGCACGGCCCGCTGGGAGAACAGTTTTCGGAACTGAAGTGGCTACCCTGGGTAAATACGCTGCTATTATTAGTATTATTATTACCATACAAATACAATTATATGTCAATTTTATTCTCTGTATTAGTAGATATATCAGAAAACGTATATTTTAAGACTATGTATTTATCACACAGTCAATGAGAAACCATACACAGTTCACTCCCCCTTTAATAGTTGACTCATGGAAAATATTTGTCTTAAATAGGAATTTAGATTACATGTACCTTAATATGAGTGCTGTCGACCACTTTGAGCCTGAAGTCCAATTGCAGGGTTTTCTTCTATGAAAATTTCTGGAGCCTGGTAGTAAAAAAAAATAGTAAAAAAAAAAATGTCACCAAGAAAACAAACCTAAAGTAGCTTGTGAAAGAAGACTGGCTTATGACACATGAATATATATTAGAACATGCTCTTTTGTAACATTACATTTGAGTTTGTAAGGGAGTGGCAGTTTAACCCAGTTGCAATCAACATCATTGCATTTTTCAAAATATCATTTAATCTTATTCTTTTCATTATTTCCTATATTTAGAAGAGACAAAATTAAGGAGAACAAATAATTTTGTTTCCTTAGTTGATATTACACTTAATTTTGAGTTCTCTATTTCACAATGATGATCAACCATTCCCACTTTTCTCGAGACAAACATAGTCGAAAGTTGAAGGTATCATACCTTTGTAGCCCCAAAATATACAATGAAACAAGACAAGCTATCACTGTATAAATATTTAATCTGTTGTGTTGGTGCAACAATGCCCTTAAAGGTCAAGACTACCACAAGAAAATGCCGACTTGAATAAATAGAAAAATACCAAACTATCATAGTGCTGAAAATTTCATCGAAATCAGATGTAAAATAAGAAAGTTATGACATTTTAAATTTTCACTTATTTTTCACAAAACAGTGATATGCACAACTAGGCGAGTCAGTCCACGATATCCATCACTCACTATTTCTTTTGTTTTTTATTGTTTGAATTATACATCATCTCATTATTTATATATTTAACAATAAGGACCAACTTGAGTGAACCATACAGTATTAAACAATGCTAATTCCATATGTTCAGCGAGGAAGTAATCGTACCATACCTTGCCGATTAGGAGAAAATTAGGATATTTCATATAATAAAATACAAAAGAAAAAGTGAGTTGATGACGTCATAGTCTCCTCATTTGCATACCAGCCAAGATGTGCATATAACTGTGTTGTGAAATAAGGGGACAATTTTTAATGTCATTACTTTCTTATTTTACATCCGATTTTGATGAAATTTTCAGTGTTATGCTTGTTGGATTTTTCTCTTTTTATTCAAATCAACTTTGTATCAGGGTGGACTTGTCCTTTAACAAAACACCCGCATCGCATGTGTGCAAAAATGCCCTTAGCACCACATACATGTATGAGGGCAATGCGTAAGGGCGTTTCTGCACTGATGGGGTACGCAAAAATGTTTTGCCACGGTCATTCTTGCAACAACACATGAAATAGCATTTTTATTTTAGCTAATTGTGACAAAAGTAATGCAGGGGAAGACACACTTTGATATTTTTATAGCCAGTGTTTTTTGACATACTGTGTGCATGGCCAGCCATTTCTCATTTGATCCAATTTCTTAAAAATAAATGTACATTCATATTGCACTATTTCTATATGCATACTCAACCGCGCATTACAATAATATTATTATTGTTATTACTCCGACAATAGCCGTCCTGCCTACAGGCTGGCATTCAAGGAATTTCTTCCTACCAGGCACCATTCACCTCACCTGGGTTAAGCGCAGCACAATGTGGGTAATATCTTGCTGAAGGAAAACATGGCGTGGCTGGCAATCAAACCCACATCCCTCAGATTATTCTATGTATGTGGGCCAATGCTGGATGAAAAGTTCAGGTGTGACAATGCTTTCTAAGCAATAATAATACACTGTCCAAGACTGTCTGTTTTTGTGATCATAAGTGTTGTCAGTTTTCAGCTAAGATTTCACGACTTCACAAAGATAATTCATGTTAATGTACCAGATCTCGATCTGTGATAATACATGTAGGGTGGTAATTAACCTTGATTTCGATGACTTTCTCATGAAATAATTGTTTGCTGCAACTATGTTCTTTTACTTTTAAATTTATAAACATATAATCAAAATATACCTTACCTAAACAGAAGACATCTTCGTCCACTGTGCAATTGACTCTGATATATTGCTTAGGGCAAGCATAAACATGGCAGTTATTGGCTGGTGTACAGGATTGCTGCCAAGTCTCAGTCTGGTAACAATATCTACATTGATACGTCCTTTTGACAGGTAAAGGGCCCTTTTAGAGATATAAGAAAAATATGGGTAGATACTCGATAAGAATTCATAACTTTTAATCTAAACTCAAACTCATATGGATAAAATATTGTTGTTGTATTGAGAATTTAAAGGGGAAGTTCACCCTGACAAATTGTTTTTTTTTTGTAAAAATAGCAGAAAAATAATAGATATTGGTGAAGGTTTGAGAAAAATCCATCAAGGAAAAAAAAGTTATTAGAATTTTAATTATGTCATTTGTGACATCATATGCGAGCAGCATTCCTACATAGTGAATGGTAAAAATATCAATGAAATGTAATTTTCTCAGAAAATTGAAAATGGTTTTTAGTGTACCTTTTTTATATCAAGAGACAAATAATTTCACACCCAATCATGAAAAGAAAATTAAAATTAGTCATCAGGAACCATTAAAAAATGAAATTAATGCATTTTATATTACATAACACAAATCCAAAAAAATTCTAATAACTTGTTTAATCTTTAATGGATTTTCCTCAAATCTTTCCCAATATTTTCTTGAATAATTTTTCTGCTATATTTACAACAAATATTCTTCATGGTGAACTTCCCCTTTAAAATGATTCCATGCACGTCAACAAAGCAAAGAGTACTTAAGAAGGCAGTTGGTACTCGTGACAGAAAGATATGCAGGGATGAACATTTTACATGGGAATGTAAAATGTTTAACGGTACCGTATCGTATACACTGTGAAAAAAAAGAGTAAATTTACGTTGGTCATTTTTTTGTTGGGTAATATATACGTTGGTTATTGTTTTGTTGGGCATTATGTGCCCAATACTTAGGCAAATTTTTACTCTGCCGCTGCCAAAATACAGATGTCCAATTGTTGGGCTAGTAATTGCCCTGCTGAGTGGTAAATGTTGCGAAACTTTACGATCACGAGTTGCGCTTGCAGCATGCTACACACGGTCGATAAGATATGGAGGAGCTTCTAGATGACTGGGGGCTGGGGAGCCTCGCTGAATCTTTCATAGATGAGTTGCTTAAACGTTTTTTTAATTTTTTTATTTTGGACTTTACGTTAAGCATAATTTGTAAGGAATTTGTCAGAATAGGCCTACATATATGACATATATCTGACGCTGTTTTGTTTTTGCTTCACTCACTTGAGATATGCACTTGCACTTGTATGCAGCGTTATTGTGCATGCAAAGCACTTTCGGATAAGGTCTCCGGATCGACACGGACCAGGTACACGAAGTGAGTGTAGGCCTTGCCCAGATGTTGGGTTAATAACTTTATTAAAAAGTTGGGCAAATTAATGTCCCCCAAAATGTAGTTCAAAATATTACCCAACAGTTGGGCACATTAATGCCCCAACAACGTTGGGTAAAATATTGCCCAGTAGTTGGTAGGGTTGACTATCGGCCCAACGTTGGGCAAAATATTGGGTAAAATATTGCCCAATTTTTTCACAGTGTAGGGGAAGGCGGGGTAAGTTGAGCATAGGGGCAAGTTGAGCCACCAGCCCCAGGCCAATATTGAATGAGTCAGACATTGTGGTGTCGTCATGTATTAATGACCCATAGCATAACCCCTAAACCCACCACATTGTTTTCAACTTTGAAACAAAAAGAAGTTTTTTAGAGGGAAAAATATGAATTTCAGCCAAAAAAGTAAAAAAGAGTGTGAAATAGATAAGTGCTTTATACACACACACGTCTTTAAATATAATAAAGACATGATAACAACATTGTTAGTCCAGGTATGGATCTTCATTCTTGTCATAGTCTTTTATATGATGGATGCATAATAAATGTGTGGATACAAAATTATCGCACTAAGTCCGGACTGGGGTAAGTTGAGCCAAACAGCATGGGGCAAGTTGAGCCATGGTAATTCTTATGGTAATGTATCTTAAAAAACAAACCATAAAAATCGATTGAAATGCAGGCTGAAAGGAGCAAATTTACATTACTGCTCTTTTCCTTTTAAAGGATGTTAGTATTTATAGAGAATTAGCAAGTGAAAAGACTTTAAACAAAAAATTGACATGCTGGTTCTCCCCCATACATTTTGTACATAGTTTTTGTGGCTCAACTTACCCCAGAAGGTGGCTCAAACTTACCCCACAGATGGGGCAAGTTGAGCCATTTGACACCTCTTTTTTCAAAGGTGACAATGACTTTCAGTGTGGGCGTAGAAAGTTAAAATATAGCTGAAAAATATTTCAGAAGAATTAAATTTCAAGGCAAGGTACTTATTTCGACAAGATTATCAATCATATCAATTCTTACATGCAAAAAGTTAAAACTGTCACAACTTACCCCGCCTTCCCCTACTAATTATGTCTAAGGTTTTGAGTACACCAGTTACAGTAAGAACATCTGTTCCATATCAACAAATATGAAATACCAACAGAGAGGGCAGACATGTACATTGTCTAAAGTCTGAGATGAGTCTTTCGTGCAGGAAACCCACAAAGCGGCCGGTCACTACCAATTGTCACACTTCACCATATGGACAAGACGGTTTATTTCCAATTCGTCTAATGCCAATTAGTCCAATTGCCAACTCGTCTACTATCATTTGGTCTACCATCAGTAATTCCACTCAACACATGGTCTACTTTCTTTTGTCTAATGCCATTCCATCTAATAACCAGTTTGTCCAGTAGCCATTTAGTCCATATACCATGTGTTCTAATTAAATCAAAGTGTAAATTGTGCAAAATGAATGAAAAGAAAATGGGTATTAGACCAACTGGTTATTAGACGAAATGGTAATAGATGAACTGGTGATTAGACTAAGTGATGATTGGACCAAATGGTTATTGGACAAAATGGTTGTTAGATGAAATGCTGATGGACGGAACGGCATTAGACTAAATGAAGGTAGACCATGTGGTGAGTGGACGAGTTGGCAATTTACCAACAAGACAATTGGTAATGCAGGAAAGCCGCTATAAAGAGATTCATGCCTTATGGTGGGATTTCAAGTTAAAAGACTTTAGGCAAGGTACCTTAATGCTTTATCATTCTTTAATCATCTGATTGATTACACTTTAGATCAATAAGTTTAAGCAATCAGGTTTGATCAATAAAGCAAAATCAATTATAGTCGTTGATCAAACTTACCACACAGTCGAGGCCTTGCTTGGGGTAACAAGTCGTATTATATTCTCTCCCATACACGCAAGAGGTGTCCATACTGCAATTGAGACACTGTGCACCTAGCTTCTCACAAGGCAGACCAGACGGACAGAGCTCATAGTAAGTTGGTAGAGGTGGTGTAGTTGGTTGAGCAGTTGTAGTGACAGAATCTTCATCATCAAGGCCAGTGGTTGCCATGGCTTCATCTGTTACTGCATCTTCAGTTGGGAGTTCCTCATTGGTTTTTTCACTCGCCTGCAAAGGATAGACATTGATTTTACATGGAGGTGATTTTTTTTACCTTACCATTGAGAAAGTATATTGCTTGTAAGAGAGTAACCAAATGATTGAAGGATTAAAGTCCTCTCTGTGTGAGGACTGCTAACAAAAGGTAAGTTATCACACCAAGTAGGAATCAAATTTGGGTTGTGCTCTAACAATTGAGCTACATGTATCACGCAGCATGCTTCCTCTATATCAGATCATTGTCGCTCAAAATAAAAATGAAAAAGTTTTGATGAAATTAATGTGTATGACATGTTAATTATTCCAGGACCCTGCTCACAAGTCTATGTTATAATCCAATTGATTTACTCATCTTATGCATTGTATGTTATCTATACAACAATAATATGATGTTTTTGATGAACGTAAACTTGATGACCGCTTGACAAGGGTATATCTCTTATGAAAATGTATATATATAGAATTTCCTTCAGCTAACAATAAATGTCTTTTATCACAAGCTCCTTTGATATCTTTTATAAGGATTTAAGATTTACTCTACATGTACTTCTTAAAAATAAACAAGATGATACTTATACAGACAGTACACACACATTGAGCAAAAATGGAAATACAAGCATGTAACATAATTTAATGCATGTAGATGATAACTATGAAGGCATGAATCAAAGAGTGTGAGAGCTATCAAAGTGTCTATGTAGACCTTGAGGTGAGTTACTCCTACTGGAAGAGCTATCAAAATGTAGACCTTGTTGAGACTGGTAGCTCATATCTCCTGAACTGATTATGCAGAAAACAATAAGACAAACTTGAAATTTGAATATTGAAAGAAAAACTAAGAGAAAACATTTTCCAAACATAGTATGATGCATCAAAAGATTGGAAATTATTGAATCATGTTTTGCACTGCTACTTCATATAAAGATATCAGTATCATTCCCCAACAAATCCCAATTTTGAGTTTCTGGTTTTCAATTATTTTGGTGAAATAAAAAAACAAAAACAAAGAGTGAATGAGAAACAGAATTGTACTTTGAAATGGTTATACATGTAGTTCTGGCAATGCATGGTATCTAAATTAATCAGCTCTAGATAATAATCCTTAAAGGGGAATGAAACCTTTGGAACAAATAGGCTTGTGTAGAAACAGAAAAATCAAAGAATAAGAATAAAGAAAGTTTGAGAAAAATCAGAAAAATAATGAGAAAGTTATGAGCATTTGAATATTGCAATCACTAATGCTATGGAGATCCTCCCATTGGCAATGCGACAAGGATGTGTGATGTCACTGATGAACAACTTTTCCTTTGGTGGACTATAAAATACCCTCAAAATGTATCTTTTTGCTTTTTCTTATGATGATACAAACTCTTTATCCATGATGTATTCTTAAAAAATATGTATTACTTGCCCTCATGTAGAAAGAACACATGATCTATGGATAGATGTGATAAAAGAGGCAATTCAAGTGAAATATATACTAAAGTAATGGGGAGAGTTGTTCACAAGTGACATCACACATCTTTGTCGCATTGCCAATTTGCTATCTCCATAGCATTAGTGATCGCAATATTCAAATGCTCATAACTTTCTCATTATTTGTCCGATTTTTCTCAAATTTTTGTTGATCTGTTTCTTTGATTTTTCTGTTTTCACACAAGCTATCTTGTTCCAATGGTTTCATTCTCCTTTAAAGTAATTAGCTCTAATGGTCCTCAATTTTAATCAATGTAACATGAAAAAAGTGCTAGAAACTGTCACTTAATTTCAATCTTTCTCTATAAATTCTACAATCCATACCGATGTTGTAGTTGTAGGACTAGAAGTGTCATTTCCTGTAGTTCCTGCGGATGTGTTTGAAGATTTCGATGTTGGCACTTGAGCCGTTGGATCCGATATGTTGTGAGTCACAGTCTTAGGTGTGGTGGTAGTTTTTGTAGCATTCTCCTGCACCACTGCTGCCACAGTCTGCACTGGTGTTGTAGAAGTCTGTCCAACTGTTCCAACAGTTGTTCCATCTTCAGGATATAAAATGAAACATATATATATAAAAAGAGAGTCTGATCCATGACCAATGGGAAATTAATTTGTGATCCCACAATAAATAACTGTATAATATGTCACTTCCACCTGAAAACCCACAATAGGTTGCCCAAAATATGTTTCAACAGATCCTAATCTTTATCATTTGTCAAAATTATTTGAACAACAAACCATATCACACCACTACATGTACTTCATTTAGAAATTAAAATAGTTCCAATGAGAGCTTCAAAGAATAGGAGAAAGCAACATTTTGAAATGTTGTTTAACTCGTGCATGGTAAATTGGTATGTGTACACTGTGCAAACTGGGTTAGAGTAAAAACAAGCAAAACCAAAAATGCTGAAAATTTCATCAAAAATAAAAATCTGAAAAAATAAGTTATTGAAATTTGTAATAGATCTAGGTCTACATGTATGTAGTTTGTGAAAAATGTGGATATGTACGTCATGAATATTCATTAGGTGGAATACCAAAGTCACATGCCCACTTTCCATTTTCTTTAATAAGTAGGTCTAGATCTATAGTCAAATGTTGTATTACTGGACATTAGGGGCCTGTTGCATGAAATGTTCTTTGGTAGAACTGCTCTACGTAAGAACGAGATATCGCTCAACTGTTTCACAAAGCCGATTTGGGCGATACGAAGAATAGTCCTTGGAAAGACACCTCCAGACAAGTTCTACGTAGGCATGATCTTCTTTGCACACCGCCCGCCACCGTCAGCATTAAGAGAATATGCGTTTACGACAAGCCACACTGACATATCACCTTTAAACATTTTTTGGGGGTCATTCGAGTGCACTCTGATGAATTTTATCTGGGATGACAACCGGGGATGGCGCCAAGTTATTTTTTATTGGGGTTTAATTTCAGGATTTTCAGGTCGTCTTGCACGGAAAGACAAACCAAAACAGATGTCATTTAAACTTCTCCGGGGTCAATCTATATTATCTAGGCCCAAAGAATTTTCTAAAAATGTTTTCTTTTATTCTCCCTCATGTCTTTTCCATTTTTTTTAAAAATTAAACTTGTAGTATTGAAATGGGCGGCAATCTCTCTCACTAGATAAACAACATGAAAACAATTAGAAAAAAAAAATATGAATGGTAAAATGTGTTTATAACATTCAGCAAAAAAAGAAAAACACGATAAAAAACTAAGATTTTCTTAAACATGCTAAATCATTTATTTAATTTTGCTGAGATTAATTTTAATCCATGAAAATTAATTGATGGATTTGTCATTTTGTGCTAACTTAATAGAGATGATGAATCTGCAGTTACAAAATAGCTAATTGAATTCAATATATAGATTAGGCCTATTATGATAGCTCACGAATCCATCACAATCATTACAAATGAAGATAATTTTGTTGTACCAATAAAAGAAAAGATTATGGAAAGTCCATACGCAGAGGCACATTTTAAATCGTAGGGTAGCCCCTATTGGCCCCAATGGCATGTTAAAGCAATAATGTAGTCTTGACTCCTTAAATTTTATACTACATGTATGTAAAGCTTATATTCTTATACAGACTTCCATAAAAGGACTGTGTTCTAAATAAGGGAAATAATGAAAATTTCGATTTTATCCAGTTTGTTTGTGAATATTCAAAGTTTTTTTTTCTCCTTTTACCCCATATAGTAAGCTCCATACATCTATTCTACAATCAGCAGTAAATAAAACATTATTTGATCTCCATTTATTGAAATATATGATTTTATGAAAAGTCGTCATTCCAAAATAAAAGGTTCAGGTGACGATGAAGACTGAATATTTTTCCGATACTATCGATCAGGATCAAAGTTTCAAACGATGTCGCGGACTTGGAATTTGGAAGACAAAATTGCCTTCGTGAAACAGAAAGCGCTGATTTGTCGCCAATCTTCCTATCTCGGAAAATGGTCCTAGGACGTTCCTTTGTATCGCCGCTTATCTCGTCATGCAGCAGGCCCCAGATGGACGCGCATTTAGAATCTACTGTGTAGTGTGTACGAAAACAATTTGGATTTTGGTCAGTGCGAAAAAGTCTATGCCAATTGGCAATGGCTGGTATTTGGTAAATATCAAATACTTTAACCAAATTCATAATTTTCATAATATTTGGAATAGCAAGTGGGATTATTAAATATGTGTTTCCTTTGTCAGTTTTAAGGCACTAAAATAAAAGTGTCCAGCAATAGGTTGGATACTAGTACTACAAACCAACATGAAAAGCTATACCCGGGACCAAAGTAATTTTCCTTAAAAAGGAGACATTAATCAAGTAGTCGATGCCAATACATCAAACCATCCTTTCGCAAAAATCATGAAAAAAAGAGAACTATATTTACCCTGACACCGTATATAAAATGGAAAAATGAATAAAACCACGATAAAGAGTTTTCTACAGCCCATTTCCGAAATCTGGTTGAGATCAAAATGATGAAGAAAAATTCGTGCGGTATCGTCAACAGACAAATAATGAAAAGAAAATGTTCAGAGGGTTACGTACGTGCATAGGTATAGAAAGCCCCACCTCTCTAGGAAATTTTATGAAAATAAGCGAAACTTTAAAACGTCGTAACTTTCTTATTGTACATCCGATTCTGATGAAATTTTTTAGCATTACACTTGTCTGATTTTTCACTGTTGATTCAAATCAACATTTTTCTGAGGTGGACTTGACCTTTAAAATGCTGTTTATTATTTTAATGCAAATGAAATGTTTAGTTAGATTATATGCATGCTGTTTATGTGCTTAATGTAAATCATCTCGCCTCCGCGCTTGGGTTCTTGAATTAGTGAGGTAAGTATCCTTTTCATGAATTCGTGCATGCAGGCTTCAAGACCTTGAAGCTTTAACTGTCTAGTTTTCAGAGCGGAATAAAAAAATCCCAATCGCACTTTGCGTTTGCATCAATTAATTGGTTTGTTAGAATTAGCCATCACATTCACGGTTGTAAAAAGTGCTTATATTGTCCTTTTTCAAGTCTGAAAGAGTGTTAGAGTTTTTGGTTCAGAATAATGTAAATAATACAGGATTGGGTCTTTTAAGGTTTGGAGGTTAGGTTTCATATTTTCCTTTAAGTACAGATTTTCCATCGGAGCAATATTGTCGCCGGATAAAATGTCATGGAACCGCCCAGTCCAGTCACAGAGCATAAGAAGGTAACAATAATTCAAACTTATAAAGACACATCGCGGGGAAAACGACGTTCTTATTGGACAAAAGTTTGTTGCTATGTGACCGCCTCTCACGTCATGATAGCATACAGGGCCAGGGGCCCGTTTCTCAACACCGTCATAAATCTAACTTCTTGACTAAATCGGAGATAGTGAGCTACTTGTCCGCTAACCGTTTCACGAAGCCCTCTTTACCAAGATCGGGTACAACAACCTCACTAAATATTTATGACACCTCCAAACCTGTCACAACTTCTTTCTTAATGACGTATAGTGGCATCACGTGGGTAGACTATGACATGCAAAAGTGCATAGAAATGTGAAAATTATAATCTTACGTAATCAATCATAGATGTTGAAATTACATCCAAACACAAGTTGGATAATGCATTCTATGATCATTGTAATACAAAGAATCTACATAAACTGTTGGTAATACTCCACAAATCCATTCATTTTGAAATAGTGAAATAATTTAATCGAAAAAGATTCTACCACGTCAGGCCATGCATAAATGGACTCGTATTTGTCATTTTCAGACCCCTATTATACATTTTGATAAATTCTATCTCTAATTTATGCATAGAATTTGTCAAATCGTAAGTTTCAGTATCTAAGATTTAAAAGAAAACTGTTAAACTATATTTTGATGATGTTTGGAATCGTAAAATACCGTATAATTATCATCATTTTACAACGAAAACCGTTATGGTTTTACTTTCGTAAACTATTAAAATTGGATATCCCGGGGGTACCCATCTCAACGTCCACATGTGATTTTTTAGTCACGAGATCAATTATTCATAATTCCATATTCTCAGCAATTGAATGCTCTAGTCTTCATGGTCTAAGTATGTATGGTGCATAATATACCTGTGCTATTATTTTCAAAAGATGAAATTCCCAATTCATCACAATATTTGCAATTTTGTTGTAATTTTTCCTTTTGAAAATTATGCTATTTTGTGACTAAGGCTACGTCTCGTCTGCTTTTTTTACCGATAATATCGATATCAAGGTATTTAGTTAGAAAGCCTTTCGAGAAACGGGTTTAGTAAGATTTGAACTAACTCCGTTGTTGGTGGATAAAGATATGACTAACTTGTTCAGGTGTTGAGAAACGGGCCCCAGGAGTATAAGTTCAAGTTCATTGTTACATTATGATAAAGCTAGCGCCTGGGTCCTCTCGTTGTTATACGCATGCGCGCACTATATTTGACCAAATTGTTGCGTCACGATAAAGACGCAATTTTCCCTTTCTATAGGCGCGGCTTGCATTTCGCAACCAATAATCACAATGATACATGCAGCATACTACCAAACACGTTTAGCTAGCACCTTATCGAAACTTCGAAACTAAACGAACTATTTGCGTTTTAATTGTTGATTTTAGTTATCATTTTACGGAAACCATTGTGACATAGCAGGTAATGTGAAATTCAACCTTTTTTTTCAGACCATAAACCACTTTTGTTTTTATCAGGAAAGTGATGAAAATAAAATAAAGAGAATAGCTCTACGTTTATTGTGATAGAGAACTTTCATATTTTGTTTGACGTCTTAAGATTAATTCCTTAACATCTCGTCATCTAATTTGGCGTTTGCCTATGGCGTCTTCATCATGTTCGATTTCCCTGTATAGATCATGATTATTTCATTGATCGAAGACTATTAATAGATGATGGTTGTGATGATGATAATGATGATATTATGACTATGCTGCTGCTGATGTAATGACGACGATGATGATAATGATGATTCAATTACAATGATGATGATGATGATTAGAGCTAGACGACCTAAACGTGAATATATTTGCTTACAGAGCTACTAAACACTTATTTTTTTTCATATTCTGTTAATCCATTTTTGTTCCTCATTTCCACTCTGACGGGGGATGGGGGGGGGGGGTCACTACTTGAATAATAAGAGGGGTACGGAGTTGTCTATTTTCTTTAAGATGCCGCCCCTGATTAGTATTCAGTTATCTGCTTGGTCGTAGCGAGCCAGGGCATCGAAACTTAAAAATATCGAGCGCACACCATTGTAACGTAATATATCGCAAGGAGTACTGCACCAGGGGTACGGCACGAGGTTCTTATTGGACAAAAGTTAGTTGCTAGGTCACGACGACTGTTTTGTAACCTCGCGATGCACAGCTTGGGTACAGCTATACGCATGCGCGCACTGTATGCACCCTCACTTGACCAAAGTTATTGTTGCGTCACAATACAGACGCAATATTTTCTTGTGTTCATAGTAACAATCTTCACAATGATATATGCAGTATACCCTCATACACGTTTAGCTAGCACATTATAGTAACTTCGAAAATTAACTAATCATTTTGATCGTTGATTTAAATTTAGTTAATCATTGTACGGAAAGCACCAGGCGCGGATCCATGGGGGGGGCCGAGGGGGCCTTGGCCCCCCCCCCCCCCCTTCGGCGAAAAAAAAAGAGAGAGGGAAAGAAAGAGAAAAAGAGGGGAAGAGGGGAAAAAAGAAGAAAAAGAAGAAAGGAAGAAAAAAAAGAGAGGAAAAGGGGGAAAGAAAAAATAAAAGAGAGAGAGGAGAGGGGGAAAAGAAGAGGGGGGAGAGAGAGGAAGAGGGGGAAGGAAGAAGAGGGGGAAAAGAGAGAGGAAAGGGGGAAAGAAAAGAAGAAAAAGGGAAGAGGGGGAAGGAAGGGAAGGAAAAGAGAGAGGAAAGGGGGAAAGAAAGAGAAGGAAAAAGAGAGGGAAAGGAAGAAGAGGGGGAAAAGAGAGAGGAAAGGGGGAAAGAAAAGAAGAAAAAGGGAAGAGGGGGAAGGAAGGGAAGGAAAAGAGAGAGGAAAGGGGGAAAGAAAGAGAAGGAAAAAGAGAGGGAAAGGAAAAGGAGAAAAAAAAGAGAGGGGGAAGGAAGAAGAGGGGGAAAAGAGAGAGGAAAGGGGGAAAGAAAAGAAGAAAAAGGGAAGAGGGGGAAGGAAGGGAAGGAAAAAGAGAGGAAAGGGGGAAAGAAAGAGATGGAAAAAGAGAGGGAAAGGAAAAGGAGAAAAAAAAGAGAGGGGGAAGGAAGAAGAGGGGGAAAAGAGAGAGGAAAGGGGGAAAGAAAAGAAGAAAAAGGGAAGAGGGGGAAGGAAGGGAAGGAAAAGAGAGAGGAAAGGGGGAAAGAAAGAGAAGGAAAAAGAGAGGGAAAGGAAAAGGAGAAAAAAAAAGAGAGGGGAAGAGGGGAAAGGAAGAGAAGAAAAGGAGAGAGAGGAAAAAGAGGAAAGAAAAGGAGGAAGAGAAGAAAAGAAAGGGGGAGGGAGAGGGAGGAAAGAAGAGAAGAAAAAAAAGAGGGGAAAGAAAAGAAGGGAAAGAAAAAAAGAGGGGAAAGAAAGAGGAAGAGGGGGAAGGAAGAGAAGAAAAAGGGAGGGGGAGGGAAAAGAAAAAAAAGAGGAAGAGGGGGAAGAGAGAGGAAAAAGAGAGAGAAGGGGGAAGAAAAGGGGAAAGGAAGAGAAGAAAAGGGAGGGGGAGAGAAGGGAAAAAGAGGAAGAGGGGAAAGAAAAGGAGAGAGGGGAAGAGGGAGGAAAGAAAAAAAAGAGAGGGGAAAGAAAAGAAGAAAAAGAAGAGGGGAAAGAAAAGAAGAAAAAAGGAGAAAAGAAGAGGGGAAAGAAAGAGAAAAAAGAGGAAGAGGGGGAAGGAAGAGAAGAAAAGGGAGGGGAGGGGGAGAAAAAAAAGAGGAAGAGGGTGAAAAGAGAGAGGAAAAGGGGAAAAGGAGAAAGAGGAAGAGGGAAGAAAGGAGAGGAGAAAAAAGAAAGAGAGAAAGGGGAAAGAAGAGAAGAAAAGGGGAGACGAAGAGGGAAAGGACGAGAAGAAAAAAAAGAGGAAGAGGAGGAAAGAAAATGATGTTCGAACCAAAAGGGCGCTGAAATGATGTTCGAACTGGGGGCAGAATTGATGTTTGAACGGGGGGGGGGGGGGGGCGAATTAATGTTCGACGTAGGGGCGCCAAATTGATGTTGGAACTGGGGGGGTCAAAGTGATACTCGAGCTAGGGGGGGGGGGCGAAATGGTATTCGAACTAGGGGCGCCAAATTGATGTTGGACCTACATGTAGGGGCGCCGAATCGATATTCGAACTAGGAGGGCGCCGAAATGATGTTCGAAAGGATGCCAAAATCATGTTCGAACTGGGGGCCGAATTGATGTTCGAACGGGGGGGGGGGGGCCGAATTGATGATCGACCTACATGTAGGGGCGCCAAATTAATATTCAACTAGGGGCGCCAAATTGATGTTGGACCTACATGTAGGGGCGCCGAATTGATATTCGAACTAGGAGGGCGCCGAAATGATGTTCGAAGTGGGGGCGCCAAATTGATACTCGAACTAGGGAGGGGGGCCGAATCGATGTTCGAGGTAGGGGGCGCCAAATTGATACTCAAACTAGGGGGGCGAAATGATATTCGAACTAGGGAAGGCAAATTGAGTTCGAAGGAATGCCAAAATGATGTTCGAACTGGGGGCCGAATTGATGTTCGAACGGGGGGGGGGGGCAAATTGATGATCGACCTACATGTAGGGGCGCCGAACTGATATTCGAACTAGGAGGGCGCCGAAATGATGTTCGAAGTGGGGGCGCCAAATTGATACTTGAACTAGGGAGGGGGCCGAATCGATGTTCGAGGTAGGGGGCGCCAAATTGATACTCAAACTAGGGGGCGCCGAATTGATGTTCTAACTAGGGGGGGCGCAAAATTAATACTCGAGCTAGGGGGGCGAAATGATATTCGAAGGGGGGGGGGGCAAATTAATGATCGAACTAGGGGGGCGCAAAATTGATACTCGAGCTAGGGGGGATGATATTCGAACTAGGGAAGGCAAATTGAGTTTGAAGGGATGCCAAAATGATGTTCGAAGGGGGGGGGGGGGCAAATTGATGATCGACCTACATGTAGGGGCGCCGAACTGATATTCGAACTGCTGCCTTGTTGTTGGCTCATTGTTCCATATATTGAAAGTTTGAAATGCCTTGGCCCTGAGGTTTTTAGGCATGGCCTTGGGGATTGATGCCTTGGTCTTGGGTATTAAAGCCTTGGCCTTGGAGGTTTGAGCCTTGACTACAACACTGATGGACATATTGATTGATATATATTATTTACAGAAATTTTGAAGTTTACTTGCAAGCACTAAGAAATAAATGTTCAGAATTGAACCCCGAAGGGTTGATGCAAAATCAGCACCCTATGGGTTAAAAAATTGAACCCCTGATTTTGGGTTCAAAAATTGAACCCTGCGGTTGGGGTTCATTTTTGCACCCTGCGGGTTCAAAATTGCACCCTAGGGGTTCAATTTGAAATTTAGGGGTGCAGTTTTGAACCCGCAGGGTGCAAAAATGAACCCCAACCGCAGGGTTCAAATTTTAATCCCCAAATCAGGGGTTCAATTTTTGAACCCATTGGGTGCTGATTTTGCAAGAACCTTTCGGAGTTCAATTTTGAACCTTTATTTTTTAGTGTGCAATAATATAAATGATACTTTCATTGTAATGGTGAAAGTTTCGGATGCGTTTTTTTATTTTTTGACGAATCGTCAAATACTCAAATAACTGAAATAACTCTATGGTTTATATCGTTCCTATATTTTTTGTTTCATATAGTAATGCGTATATACAGTTGATGATACGACACCTTTTCTTTTCTAACCTACAGTGGGAAATCACGTTTTATTCTTTTAAACGAATTCCACTGAAAATATTACGTGGATTTACTCAGGCCTAAACTGCATTGCTATCATTTACATTTATTGTTACATCTTGAAATAGTTGATGTATACAAGATACATGGGACCTTGGAATTCATGTTTCACTAGTATTGTATGAAAGAGAGAGATAAGAACTTATCGTCCAAAATGATGCGAACTTAAGAGCATTGTTTTCATATTTATAAAGACACTGACAATAAAGTATATTTTTACAGTAATTTATCTTTAGTATCTTATATTCTTTTTATATACACCGTTTACACGCATTTTGTTTCTTTTGAAAATCTATTTGGAGTATATAAAATTTGAGCAAGATTATAAGATGCATAACCTTTTGATACTTTATATGATTGTTGCAAGAGCGGAAGAGCCAATGTTTGCTGATTAGGATTGACAAGACAACTCACTGTTTTGAATGGAATTCAAGCAAATAACAAAAGATTATATAATATATCCAAACACTTACAGATCAAAGTAGGCAGTGCACTCCCAATTAGTAAATGCTGAGTGCTGACTACTGAATCTACCTCACCTTTATAATAAAAGACATGTAAATTTATATCTTTTTCAAGAATATCTTACCCAAAATAAAATATTAATTTTCTTTCATGCAGTGATGCAGAATATACAATTTAGTTATTGCACAACCAGTTTTCATACGCGGCGATACAGGGGCGTCATCCCCGTAAGATTTTTCAACCCCTGAAGCAAAAAGTAGAAAAGAAAAAAATAATGGGAGTACCCACAAGAACGAAGAATGCCTACAATGCAAGAGAGGTTTCTGTGAGAAGTAACTGAACTAGACATTACCCATTCGGCAATGGGAGTCAATATTTCGGAACGATTATTACTTGACTTGAAATTAGGGCCCCCTAAGAAATCCTGGATCCGCGCCTGGATCCCGCTTACATAATTCTAGCAGGGCCTACTCTGATGAGAAGTTAAACGAATTGAAAGCATCAAATGGTTAAAATAGAAATCGCTCGAGTTTCCCGCTCGCATCGATTATTTGTTAAAGTGATATTACATTTATTCATGAACACATCATTATAAAACCATTATTCAATTGCATCTTCTTCATGCATAGGCGGATCCAGGTGGGGACCCGAGGGGCCCGGACCCCCTATTGGTAGAGCAAAAAAGGGGGGGGGGGGAGAAAGAAAAAGGAAGGAAAAGAAAAAAGAAAAGGAGGAAGACGAATGAATAAAATAAGATGAGAGGAAGACTTGGAAAAAATATTTTATGTCACTATATAAAATTTTCGCTCGCGCTTCGCGCTCGCATTGCCTGTTAAGTGATCAAAATATCTTGTTCAACACGGAGCTTGAATATCAAGTTTGGAAGTCAGTATACAAAACATATTTCTCCTTGGAAATCGAACTTTCATTAATTTTTGTGATTTACATATTGATTTTTAAAACGTGCTCTGTAAAAATGTTAGTTTTATGGTCTGAATATTAACATTTTCCAATTGCGCTGCGCGTTCGCGAATTTGATTTATCAGGTACCTATTATTTTCATTATATTATATCCCTTTTCAGGTCTGATTGTCAAAACGCATCAGCTAGCGCTGCTATGCTTGCATTTTTGATTGGCAGGTTATGTATGTCTCAATATTGATTGTATAACAAACTACTTAAAATCCCCTTTTCATGACAGTTTATCAAAAATTTCTGCTCGCGATTTGCGCTCGCATTAATGGTTAAAAATATATCAACTAATTAATGATGCATCCTATTCATGAATAAAAGGTGCTTGAAATGTTCAGTGTTCAGGCCATAATATCATCAGATTCCGCGCCCTCATTATGCATTAATACTAAGATATCAATTTAATAATTAAATTGTCACTTTTGTTTTATCTCGCGCTTAGCAAGATGAATAGGAAGATATATAGTCATCATATTCATATGATAACATGTCCTAAGGATGTCAAGGTCCTATGTCTCAAAATTAAAGTAATAATGAAACATATCAGCTCTTTATCAAGTGCGATTTATATCCACCTTACAAGTTTCCTACAAAGTGTTTGAAATATCAGATCTGAATATCAAATATTTTAAGCTCGCGCTTCGCGCTCGCTTTTATTTTCATGATAAAAGATTGTTTAGAATGCCTAGATTCTAGGTGTAAATCTGAAACACGCGCGCGCATTTTCATTCAGTTATCCAGATTCAGATCACAATATCGAAAAATTCTGCTCGCCCTTTGTGCTCGTATTAGGAAGATCCCCTTTCTCATCCCTTTCATGATTTACAAAACACGAATAGAGTTTCCGTTCAAGGTCGAAATCTAGATTTTTTTTTACGCTCACACTTCGCGCTCGCATAATTTGATTGTGAAATATGTAATGTCTTCATGGCTAAATGCAAGCAGTCCTTAAAAGGCACTTTTCGATCAGTTCAAAACGCACTTCGCGCTCGCATCAATTTTTTAGTTACATAGCTATCTTGTTCATGATTACAAAAACTGATTAAGTTTTCCATTCTTTATGTAGAAATGTCAACAATTTTGAGCTCGCGCTTCGCGCACGTATTTATTTGATTGTGAAATATGTAATGTCTTCATTGCAAAATGCAAGCAGTCCTTAAAAGGCACTTTTCGATCAGTTCAAAACGTGTACAAGCATTTTTCTGCTTGCGCTTTGCGCTCGCATTATTAATGTAGGAAGATCCCCTCTTACTCATCTTTTTCATGATTTAGGAAACATGAATAGAGTGTCCGTTCTAGGTCTAAATCTAGAATTTTTCCGCTCGCACTTCGCGCTCGCATCAATTGATTTGATTTGATTTATTGTTTTCTTCTGCATCCATAACATTCGTATAATACATTTTTCACAACATAAAAAACATAATATGTTAGCACTTTTGGCATGAATCATAAATAATGAGTACTAAAAAAATAATTCCAGGCAAAAATGATTAACTATATGATATTCACAATTTGCAGGAGGATTGTCATCATAAGCAGATTGCTTGAAAAAATGACAATCCCAAACTTATACTAATTGAATTAATACATTTATAAAGCAGAATTGGCATATATTTTCAAATACGAAACATGAATTCATGCAATGTTAAAGTATGAAGATGAATATGATAAAGCTAAGGGTGACGGTGATATGATGATAATGTTGATGATGATTATGATGATGATGATGATGATGGCCATGGAGATGATGGTGGTCATGATGAAGATATTGGTAATGACTAAATCGAAGGAGGAATAAATTCACGATAAAAAGGATATGACACAAAAATTTTACTTCAAATATTCTGATAACATAGATTTAACGTTTGCCTTAAATGAGTGAAGAGACGAAGATTGTTTTACAGACTCTGCTGGTAGAGAGTTACACAAATCTGGACCTTGGTGTCTTATGGATTTCTGCGCAATAAGCAGTTTGGGGTTGATTAAATGGAAATTTGAAGTTTCGGGTAGGGTATGAATGAATAGATGTATTCAGAAAATAAAAATTGTGGAATGAAGGTAGGTGGGAGCATGTTATTTACGTACTTAAACATAAGTAGTAAACTTTGAAGTGTATTTATGTCAAATACTGCATTAGAGTCTTTAGTTTATGGAATAATGGATTTGTGTGTGATAAATATTGGGAATCAGTACAGATTCGAATTGCTTTTTCTGTAATTATAAGTAAATTGTATTAAAGTTTTCCATTCTTTATGTAAAAATGTCAAAAATTTTCAGCTCGCGCTTCGCGCTTGCATTGTTTAATTGATGAAATACGTAATGTCTTCATGTCTAAATGCAAGCAGTCCTTAAAAGGCACTTTTCGATCAGTTCAAAACGTATACAAACATTTTCTGCTCGCGCTTTGCACTCGCATTACTCATCTTTTTCATGATTTAGGAAACATGAAGAGTGTCCCGTTCTAGGTCTAAAACTAGAAATTTTCCGCTCGCACTTCGCGCTCGCATCAATTGTTTAGTTATACTGTATAGCTATCCTGTTCATGATTACAAAAACTGATTATTAATTTTTCCATTCTTTATGTAGAAATGTCAAAAATTTTCAGCTCGCGCTTCGCGCTCGCATTATTTGATTAATGAAATATGTAATGTCTTCATGTCTAAATGCAAGCAGTCCTTAAAAGGCACTTTTCGATCAGTTCAAAACGTATACAAACATTTTCTGCTCGCGCTTTGCACTCGCATTACTCATCTTTTTCATGATTTAGGAAACATGAATAGAGTGTCCCGTTCTAGGTCTAAAACTACAATTTTTCCGCTCGCACTTCGCGCTCGCATCAATTGTTTAGTTATACTGTATAGCTATCCTGTTCATGATTACAAAAACTGATTAAAGTTTTCCATTCTTTATGTAGAAATGTCAAAAATTTTCAGCTCGCGCTTCGCGCTCGCATTATTTGATTGTTGAAATCTTTAACGTCTTCATGGCTAACTGTATGCAGTCTTTAACAGGACTGGTAGGCCTACCCTTTTCAGTTCAAAACGTTTATCAAAAAATTATACTCGCGCTTTGCGTTCGCAGTATTGCAGGCACATCTTTTTTCAGAATGTTCAAATTTTAGGAAAAAATACATACAATTTCAAAAAAAAAAATTGCTCGCGCTTCGCGCGGTCATTATAAAATAAGGATTATGATATTATACATTTATGTTGATTTAGAGAATAAAGCTAAGAGGTGACTTATAGGACTACCCCCTTCAAAGAAACAAACGAAAACGAAAATTGGCGGCGGAAGCCAAAAAATGTAGGGGGTGTGCACTTGAATTTTTGGGATGGACACAGGTACAAAATTGGACAAGCGCCCCCCAAAAAGGTTATCAACCTAAATTTTAGGAGTTGCTAAACCAAAAATTTTTGACAAGCAAAAAAAAAAGGCCATCAACCTAGGGGGGGGGGACAACACACGTTTCAGGGGGATTCCACGTGAATTTAGGGGGGAACCAGGAAAACAAATTGCCCAGCCAAAAAAAAAAAAAAAAAAAAAAGTTTATCATAAACAAATTTAGGGGGGACCGTCCCCCGTCTAAAATTTAGGAGGGGACACGTCCCCCCCGCTTCCGCCGCCTATGGGGGCCGCCATTTTTCCGAAAAGTACACAGGGGCGCCAAAATCAGGTCGAATTTGGGCCCCCCTCCCTTCGAAATCCTGGATCCGCGCCTGGAAAGCACTGTGACATGGCAGGCAATGTGAATTTGAATAATATACTCTGTTAGGTTCTCAGTTTAAGATGTTTAGGCCTTCAAGTTTATTTGCCATCTACGTTGACAGTCAGAATTCATTATAACCCCATTTATAGAAACCCTTTTCACATTTTTTCCTTTATTCCAACTGTTCATCAATGATGGAATTGTTTTTATTGAAAAGATACAAGGTACTCATTGTTAGCTCCATGATTATTGTAAAAAAATAACTGTTTGTTGGACGTTTAATGTTTTCATAAAGTCCAGGTTATGATTATTTCGTCACCTATAATGGTAGTTTTCGTAAAAGTTGGAATTTGCATTCTTCAGATTCCATTTTTATGATTTCGTTTATTAAAGGCTACGCTGAAGTCCCTGATTATGTTGATGGTGACGATGATGATGGTGACGATGATGATGATGATGGTGATGTTGGTGGTGGTGTTGGTAGTGATGATAATATGGTAATGATTGTGAAACTTCTGCTGCTGAAGATGAAACTCCTAGACAAGCAATTCCTTTCAGGTTTATACGAAAAACACTTTAGCTATCTGCTCTTTCTATATAGAAAATCTATGTCAATAACTACTAAACAATACTGTGAATAATATTTCAGTTTATTTTATTACCTTTTTTATTTCAAACATTGTTTAAAGAACACAGAAGAAAATTCTCCCTCCTCTACGAAGTAGAGTGAGGAAGATAGCAGATAGCAGAGTTTAGCCCTTTGACTATTTTGTTCGACACCACGACTTGATGTACTGTTTATAAATCCAATTTGCGTTTGAAAAAAAACGTGCAAAACAATAAGTAGAACTGAATTTTTTTTTCTTCAAAATTCGTTTAATTACCAACTCGTCTACTATCATTTCGTCCACCACCATTTCGGCTAATAACCAGTTGGTACATTAGCCTATCAATACATATACCATTTGGTCTAATTGCACTGTGTGTTAATTGAATGAATAATTTAAATCACTGTAAATAAAATGGGTATTACAACTAGTAATGAGACGAAGTGGTCATAGAGGAAATGGAAAGTAGACGAACTGATGATTGGATCTAATGTTTATTGGACTAAATGGCTATTTGACGAAACGTTGATGGACGGAATAGAATGAGAGTAAATGAAAGTAGACCATGTGATGAGTAGACGAGTTGGCAGTAGACGAATTGGCAATTTACCGAAAATTTATATCTGGACACTAGTCTAAACTGAATTTATAAGTGACACTTCTATGGAATGCTGGCTTCACAACATTTCTTCCATAAAATGTTGGTGACAATTATTATGTACCAATTGATTATCGCCACATTTATTTATTCATATTAAGTCATCACAAAATAAAGATAATTTCAATTCTTAACACTCTCAAATCACTATTTCTCCCCCTCTCTCTTCGTCTGGCATGTCTGTTCCGAAATAAGATTTTCATGATCATTGTGGATTCCAACTAGAATTCTATCTCTATCACTCCCTTGTAATCTATTTCTTTCTCTCTACCAAAACTCTCTTTTACTGCATCATACATCTCTCCTAAAACAGACTGCCATCGTTTTCCAAAAACACCGTCTTTTTTCCACGCCTCTCCCAACATGCCCAAGCCCAACCCTAAACCTAACCCAAGAAAAACGCCGTGTAATTTTTTAAGACGCTGTTCAAGCCCGCCAATCTCACAACTATTATTCAAATGTTTGAACAATTTTTAAACATTTAAACAAGTTGTGTGAAAATTGTAAAAACTTAATCAGTTTAAGCAATAATTATAGCGACGAGATTATACAGCGCGTACTTTGATTTTCTCTTTTTTTTACAGTGTATGCTCGTTTGCCTCCTCTGTCTTTAATTTCTCATTCTGGAATAAAATAATCTGTCATACCTCTTATGGAATAATATTGCACGATTTCATCTCTGCGTCTACTCTCGTTCTCTCCCTCTCTCTCTCTCTCTTCTCTCTCTCCCTATATCTAATTTCTCCCTCTCTCTATCACCTTTCTCCCTCTTTTACTCTATCCCATTCATCTCTTATGGAAATAAGCTTGTCTTTTCACAAGTGATTTTTTTTCAAACACGGCGAATAAAAATTCAAACTGGTAAAGAGACTTTTAAAAAATAGGCATATCAGTTCAGTTCATTTATTTATTTTCATGATTATTTCACAATCAATTGCTGCACTCAACCCAGGGAGACATAGGTTACAACCAGGGTGATTAAAATTGCATTTATTATACAAGGTACTTCTAATAAAGATTTGTTTTGCAATATTTATAAGCATACATCGTATTATATGTAAGTTATACAAATTAACCCCCCAAAATCATTTCTTTCCGATGTTAACCAAAGTTATTAATTCAAAACTATCAAATATTAGTTTCGCAGGCCACACAATCGTCTTAATATTCGATCACATGTTTCCTAACATATGAAACATAATACACTTTTTTTTACTGCAAATACATATGATATGGAAATATAAGTAACAATCACAATAAAATACCAACACCCCCTCCCTCGAGTAGATAACGTGCATTTCACTATATTGAGCATAAAATTAGTACATGTCTGATCAACCAGTACAGGCTTGTCATGAGATAATACCGCTTTGTGATTATTCAATTACGAAGTGAATCCATAACGTATGTTCTTGAATGCAGTTAACAATAAATCTGGAAAAAAAGACCCAAAATTGACTGCTCAAAACCTCTCGGCCGACATACTTCAAGCTTTCTACACCCGGTTTACAGTCCTTTTAACGACTCCCCTCAGTTGCTCATTCTGCTTGTGTTGGTAACGCACACTTGGAGATTTCATAATTCTGTGAGGCTTGCCCCTTATCCTCATCTTAACTACAAAAACAAGAAACCCATTGCGCAGTTACGTACATCCATTCCTATAAAACCCCACATCTGTATTTTCACAGAATATAAGCAGGCGCACTGTTGCTTTAGCGAGTGTATGGTTAAAGATAGTTGTTATGAATTCGAACATGATGCAAACATGCAGTTTGACAGTTCAACATGCAATTTCACTAATTACAGAAATAAATCACAAAGTGGCTGTGATGTATGCAGATGTGGAGTCAAGGATGAGAGGCCCAAATTTGCTGTGCATGAGGAAAAAAAGGACTTCTTTGAACATGCCATCCGATAGTATACTTGTCGAGATGGATATGTTGTAGTTTTGGAGACAGTAAGAAATTTTAATTTCTCTGAATAACTTTACACTAATGGGCTTTTAATGGAATATATAACAAAATACAATTATACAAAAATAGATTCTCACAATATTCTGCCGATAAAAAAAATACTCAGATCTAATCAGATAAAACGAAACTTCAATCTAATTCCCTGATGAAATGAAGATTGTGACAGAGCTATTAAGGGTAACGTAGAAACAAATTAAATTCAGCTCATGAACATTATAGTGTATTATATCTACGTGTTCCGCTTAAGAGGTCGAAGAGGTCGTCAGTCATGGTGGAGTGTTAACCAGTCCTTCAGGCGCCCTGTTGCTGAGCTCTCAAAGAAGGCAGCATAATACTTCTTATATCATTCATTGCATTTGTATACTTTTAACACATAAAACCCAGCTTAAACACGCTTTTTGGGGGTCAAATTCTTAATTACACGAAATGAAGTATCTTTTTGGGGGTTAATTGGTACTTCCCAGAACCGTCCTCTCAAATAATTTGACCCTTAATCTAAAATGTTTCAGTAAGCAGATTTCTAAAACAACTCGTGCATGAAGTTTGGTCATGTGTTGGCAATACCGAACCACAGTGACATAAGCAGTACCACCTCTGCAGCCGAATGCTTTGGAAAGAGAGGCACAAGCAGACATTGCTACTGTAAGACGGGTAAAATCTTGGTGTCAAATACTTATATGGAAAATTAGAAACATCATGAAATAAAAATTTCAAAAGCTGGATCAGGAGATAAGATGTTAGGAAACGACCAACACAATGGGCGATTTCAAGTCAAGAGTATGAAGCTGTTGTTGGTGCTCACCAATATCTATATTTTCACAGAATATAAGTAGGTGCACTGCTGTATTAGCGAGTGTATGGTTAAAGATAGTTGTTATGAATTCGAACATGATGCAAACATGCAGTTTGACAGTTCAACATGCAATTTCACTAATTACAGAAATAAATCACAAAGTGGCTGTGATGTATGCAGATGTGGAGTCAAGGATGAGAGGCCAAAATTTGCTGTGCATGAGGAAAAAAAGGAGGACTTCTTTGAATATGCCATCCGATAGTATACTTGTCGAGATGGATATGTTGTAGTTTTGGAGACAGTAAGAAATTTTGATTTCTCTGAATAAAAACTTTACACTAATAGGTTTTTAATGGAATATATAACAAAATACAATTATACAAAAATAGATTCTCACAATATACAAGATAAATGAGAGTTTTATCGGGAGCATTATATATGCTGCCGATAAAAAAAAATACTCAGATCTAATCAGATAAAACGAAACTTCAATCTCTTTCCCTGATGAAATGAAGATTGTGACAGAGCTATTAAGGGTAGAAAAAAATTGAATTCAGCTCATGAACATTATAATGTATTATATCTACGTGTTCCGCTTAAGAGGTCGAAGAGGTCGTCAGTCATGGTGGAGTGTTAACCAGTCCTTCAGGCGCCCCGTTGCTGAGCTCTCAAAGAAGAATTCTTAATTACACGAAATGAAGGGGTCCACCCGCCAGTCATAAGGACCACTGGTCATAATACCCGCTAGTTATAAGGACCGCTAGTCATAATAGTCATAAGGGTCGCTATTCATAAGGGGCTTTGTTCATAGAGGTCGCTAGTCATAATCAACGATGGGGGTCGCCATTCATAATCAAACAAGAGGGTCGCTAGTCATAATAAAGGAAGAGGGTCGCCAGTCATAAGGAGGAAAAAGGTTCGTTGATCATAAGGGTCGCCATTCATAATAGTGGATGAGGGTCGCCAGTCATAATAGTAGAAGGGGTTCGCCAGTCATAATAATGGATGAGGGTCGCCAGTCATAATAATGGATGAGGGTCGCCAGTCATAATAGTGGATGAGGGTCGCCAGTCATAATAATAGATGAGGGTCGCCAGTCATAATAATGGATGAGGGTCGCTATTCATAATAATGGATGAGGGTCGCCAGTCATAATAATGGATGAGGGTCGCCAGTCATAATAGTGGATGAGGGTCGCCAGTCATAATAGTAGAAGGGGTTCGCCAGTCATAATAGTAGAAGGGGTTCGCCAGTCATAATGGTAGATGAGGGTCGCTAGTCATAAAAGTAGAAGGGGTTCGCCAGTCATAATGGTAGATGAGGGTCGCTATTCATAATAGTAGAAGGGGTTCGCCAGTCATAATAATGGATGAGGGTCGCTGTTCATAATAATGGATGAGGGTCGCCAGTCATAATAATGGATGAGGGTCGCCAGTCATAATAGTGGATGAGGGTCGCCAGTCATAATAGTAGAAGGGGTTCGCCAGTCATAATAATGGATGAGGGTCGCCAGTCATAATAATGGATGAGGGTCGCTATTCATAATAGTAGAAGGGGTTCGCCAGTCATAATAGTAGAAGGGGTTCGCCAGTCATAATAGTGGATGAGGGTCGCCAGTCATAATAATGGATGAGGGTCGCCAGTCATAATAGTGGATGAGGGTCGCTAGTCATAATAGTAGAAGGGGTTCGCCAGTCATAATAGTAGAAGGGGTTCGCCAGTCATAATGGTCGATGAGGGTCGCTATTCATAAAAGTAGAAAGGGTTCGCCAGTCATAATAATAGATGAGGGTCGCCAGTCATAATAGTAGAAGGGGTTCGCCAGTCATAATGGTAGATGAGGGTCGCTTTTCATAATAGTAGAAAGGGTTCGCCAGTCATAATAATGGATGAGGGTCGCCAGTCATAATAGGAGAAAGGGTTCGTCAGTCATAATAATAGATGAGGGTCGCTTTTCATAATAGTAGAAAGGGTTCGCCAGTCATAATAATGGATGAGGGTCGCCAGTCATAATAGGAGAAAGGGTTCGTCAGTCATAATAATAGATGAGGGTCGCCAGTCATAATAGTAGAAGGGGTTCGCCAGTCATAATGGTAGATGAGGGTCGCTTTTCATAATAGTAGAAAGGGTTCGCCAGTCATAATAATGGATGAGGGTCGCCAGTCATAATAGTGGATGAGGGTCGCCAGTCATAATAGTAGAAGGGGTTCGCCAGTCATAATAGTAGAAGGGGTTCGCCAGTCATAATAGTGGATGAGGGTCGCCAGTCATAATAATGGATGAGGGTCGCCAGTCATAATAGTGGATGAGGGTCGCTAGTCATAATAGTAGAAGGGGTTCGCCAGTCATAATGGTCGATGAGGGTCGCTATTCATAAAAGTAGAAAGGGTTCGCCAGTCATAATGGTCGATGAGGGTCGCTATTCATAAAAGTAGAAAGGGTTCGCCAGTCATAATAATAGATGAGGGTCGCCAGTCATAATAGTAGAAGGGGTTCGCCAGTCATAATGGTCGATGAGGGTCGCTATTCATAAAAGTAGAAAGGGTTCGCCAGTCATAATAATAGATGAGGGTCGCCAGTCATAATAGTAGAAGGGGTTCGCCAGTCATAATGGTAGATGAGGGTCGCTTTTCATAATAGTAGAAAGGGTTCGCCAGTCATAATAATGGATGAGGGTCGCCAGTCATAATAGTGGATGAGGGTCGCCAGTCATAATAGTAGAAGGGGTTCGCCAGTCATAATAGTAGAAGGGGTTCGCCAGTCATAATAGTGGATGAGGGTCGCCAGTCATAATAGGAGAAAGGGTTCGTCAGTCATAATAATGGATGAGGGTCGCTAGTCATAATAGTAGAAGGGGTTCGCCAGTCATAATAGTAGAAGGGGTTCGCCAGTCATAATGGTCGATGAGGGTCGCTATTCATAAAAGTAGAAAGGGTTCGCCAGTCATAATAATAGATGAGGGTCGCCAGTCATAATAGTAGAAGGGGTTCGCCAGTCATAATGGTAGATGAGGGTCGCTTTTCATAATAGTAGAAAGGGTTCGCCAGTCATAATAATGGATGAGGGTCGCCAGTCATAATAGGAGAAAGGTTCGTCAGTCATAATAATGGATGAGGGTCGCCAGTCATAATAGGAGAAAGGGTTCGCCAGTCATAATAATGGATGAGGGTCGCCAGTCATAATACTAAAAGGGGTTCGCCAGTCATAAAAGTAGAAAGGGTTCGCCAGTCATAATGGTAGATGAGGGTCGCTATTCATAATAGTAGAAGGGGTTCGCCAGTCATAATGGTAGATGAGGGTCGCTAGTCATAAAAGTAGAAGGGGTTCGCCAGTCATAATGGTAGATGAGGGTCGCTATTCATAATAGTAGAAGGGTTCGCCAGTCATAATGGTAGATGAGGGTCGCTAGTCATAATAGTAGAAAGGGTTCGCCAGTCATAATAATGGATGAGGGTCGCCAGTCATAATAGGAGAAAGGGTTTGCCAGTCATAATAATAGATGAGGGTCGCCAGTCATAATAGGAGAAAGGGTTTGCCAGTCATAATAATGGATGAGGGTCGCCAGTCATAATACTTAAAGGAGTTCGTCAGTCATAAAAGTAGAAGGGGTTCGCCAGTCATAATGGTAGATGAGGGTCGCTATTCATAATAGTAGAAGGGGTTCGCCAGTCATAATGGTAGATGAGGGTCGCTAGTCATAAAAGTAGAAGGGGTTCGCCAGTCATAATGGTAGATGAGGGTCGCTATTCATAATAGTACAAGGGGTTCGCCAGTCATAATAATGGATGAGGGTCGCTGTTCATAATAATGGATGAGGGTCGCTGTTCATAATAATGGATGAGGGTCGCCAGTCATAATAGTGGATGAGGGTCGCCAGTCATAATAGTAGAAGGGGTTCGCCAGTCATAATAATGGATGAGGGTCGCCAGTCATAATAATGGATGAGGGTCGCCAGTCATAATAGTGGATGAGGGTCGCCAGTCATAATAGTAGAAGGGGTTCGCCAGTCATAATAATGGATGAGGGTCGCCAGTCATAATAATGGATGAGGGTCGCTATTCATAATAGTAGAAGGGGTTCGCCAGTCATAATAGTAGAAGGGGTTCGCCAGTCATAATAGTGGATGAGGGTCGCCAGTCATAATAATGGATGAGGGTCGCCAGTCATAATAGTGGATGAGGGTCGCTAGTCATAATAGTAGAAGGGGTTCGCCAGTCATAATAGTAGAAGGGGTTCGCCAGTCATAATGGTCGATGAGGGTCGCTATTCATAAAAGTAGAAAGGGTTCGCCAGTCATAATAATAGATGAGGGTCGCCAGTCATAATAGTAGAAGGGGTTCGCCAGTCATAATGGTAGATGAGGGTCGCTTTTCATAATAGTAGAAAGGGTTCGCCAGTCATAATAATGGATGAGGGTCGCCAGTCATAATAGGAGAAAGGGTTCGTCAGTCATAATAATAGATGAGGGTCGCTTTTCATAATAGTAGAAAGGGTTCGCCAGTCATAATAATGGATGAGGGTCGCCAGTCATAATAGGAGAAAGGGTTCGTCAGTCATAATAATAGATGAGGGTCGCCAGTCATAATAGTAGAAGGGGTTCGCCAGTCATAATGGTAGATGAGGGTCGCTTTTCATAATAGTAGAAAGGGTTCGCCAGTCATAATAATGGATGAGGGTCGCCAGTCATAATAGTGGATGAGGGTCGCCAGTCATAATAGTAGAAGGGGTTCGCCAGTCATAATAGTAGAAGGGGTTCGCCAGTCATAATAGTGGATGAGGGTCGCCAGTCATAATAATGGATGAGGGTCGCCAGTCATAATAGTGGATGAGGGTCGCTAGTCATAATAGTAGAAGGGGTTCGCCAGTCATAATGGTCGATGAGGGTCGCTATTCATAAAAGTAGAAAGGGTTCGCCAGTCATAATGGTCGATGAGGGTCGCTATTCATAAAAGTAGAAAGGGTTCGCCAGTCATAATAATAGATGAGGGTCGCCAGTCATAATAGTAGAAGGGGTTCGCCAGTCATAATGGTCGATGAGGGTCGCTATTCATAAAAGTAGAAAGGGTTCGCCAGTCATAATAATAGATGAGGGTCGCCAGTCATAATAGTAGAAGGGGTTCGCCAGTCATAATGGTAGATGAGGGTCGCTTTTCATAATAGTAGAAAGGGTTCGCCAGTCATAATAATGGATGAGGGTCGCCAGTCATAATAGTGGATGAGGGTCGCCAGTCATAATAGTAGAAGGGGTTCGCCAGTCATAATAGTAGAAGGGGTTCGCCAGTCATAATAGTGGATGAGGGTCGCCAGTCATAATAGGAGAAAGGGTTCGTCAGTCATAATAATGGATGAGGGTCGCTAGTCATAATAGTAGAAGGGGTTCGCCAGTCATAATAGTAGAAGGGGTTCGCCAGTCATAATGGTCGATGAGGGTCGCTATTCATAAAAGTAGAAAGGGTTCGCCAGTCATAATAATAGATGAGGGTCGCCAGTCATAATAGTAGAAGGGGTTCGCCAGTCATAATGGTAGATGAGGGTCGCTTTTCATAATAGTAGAAAGGGTTCGCCAGTCATAATAATGGATGAGGGTCGCCAGTCATAATAGGAGAAAGGGTTCGTCAGTCATAATAATGGATGAGGGTCGCCAGTCATAATAGGAGAAAGGGTTCACCAGTCATAATAATGGATGAGGGTCGCCAGTCATAATACTAAAAGGGGTTCGCCAGTCATAAAAGTAGAAAGGGTTCGCCAGTCATAATGGTAGATGAGGGTCGCTATTCATAATAGTAGAAGGGGTTCGCCAGTCATAATGGTAGATGAGGGTCGCTAGTCATAAAAGTAGAAGGGGTTCGCCAGTCATAATGGTAGATGAGGGTCGCTATTCATAATAGTAGAAGGGGTTCGCCAGTCATAATGGTAGATGAGGGTCGCTAGTCATAATAGTAGAAAGGGTTCGCCAGTCATAATAATGGATGAGGGTCGCCAGTCATAATAGGAGAAAGGGTTTGCCAGTCATAATAATAGATGAGGGTCGCCAGTCATAATAGGAGAAAGGGTTTGCCAGTCATAATAATGGATGAGGGTCGCCAGTCATAATACTTAAAGGAGTTCGTCAGTCATAAAAGTAGAAGGGGTTCGCCAGTCATAATGGTAGATGAGGGTCGCTATTCATAATAGTAGAAGGGGTTCGCCAGTCATAATGGTAGATGAGGGTCGCTAGTCATAAAAGTAGAAGGGGTTCGCCAGTCATAATGGTAGATGAGGGTCGCTATTCATAATAGTACAAGGGGTTCGCCAGTCATAATAATGGATGAGGGTCGCTGTTCATAATAATGGATGAGGGTCGCCAGTCATAATAATGGATGAGGGTCGCCAGTCATAATAGTGGATGAGGGTCGCCAGTCATAATAGTAGAAGGGGTTCGCCAGTCATAATAATGGATGAGGGTCGCTATTCATAATAATGGATGAGGGTCGCCAGTCATAATAATGGATGAGGGTCGCCAGTCATAATAGTGGATGAGGGTCGCCAGTCATAATAGTAGAAGGGGTTCGCCAGTCATAATAGTAGAAGGGGTTCGCCAGTCATAATGGTCGATGAGGGTCGCTATTCATAAAAGTAGAAAGGGTTCGCCAGTCATAATAATGAATGAGGGTCGCTATTCATAATAATGGATGAGGGTCGCTAGTCATAATAGTGGATGAGGGTCGCCAGTCATAATAGTAGAAGGGGTTCGCCAGTCATAATAGTAGAAGGGGTTCGCCAGTCATAATAGTGGATGAGGGTCGCCAGTCATAATAATGGATGAGGGTCGCCAGTCATAATAATGGATGAGGGTCGCTATTCATAATAATGGATGAGGGTCGCCAGTCATAATAATGGATGAGGGTCGCCAGTCCTAATAGTGGATGAGGGTCGCCAGTCATAATAATGGATGAGGGTCGCTATTCATAATAGTAGAAGTGGTTCGCCAGTCATAATAGGAGAAAGGGTTTGCCAATCATAATAATGGATGAGGGTCGCCAGTCATAATACTTAAAGGAGTTCGCCAGTCATAAAAGTAGAAGGGGTTCGCCAGTCATAATGGTAGATGAGGGTCGTTATTCATAATAGTAGAAAGGGTTCGCCAGTCATAATAATGGATGAGGGTCGTATGCAGTCATAATAGAAGAAAGTGTTCGCCAGTCATAATAGTAGATGGGGTCGATAGTCATAATGGTAGCTGAGGTAGATGGTAGATTTTGCGTATTGACCTTCAACCCACTACATTTAGCAAATGAATCCAAAATATTTAGTACATTACAGAAACTGGCAGCTGTACCATCGAGAAATAAAACTGTGTCATCCGCATATTAAAGAACTTTGTATTCTTTTAAGCCAACATAAATTCATTTGACACAGTATGAATTTCGAATTAACAACCCATGAATTTTAGAGCATAGCAAAAACGAATCTTAATGTCATTTGCCCATTGACTATAACACTAGAAAATGCATTCTGATAAAGTATTTTTATTCATGTCATGAAAGATTTGCCAAATTCAAAAATGGAAAGCGTTTTAAACAAAAAATCATGAAAAATCAGAAATCAGGAATATGTTTCTTCTCCGTATACACAATTAAATCATACAAAATTTTCCTATTTTCACCAATAAATCGTCCAGACAAGAATCCTGATTGATTAACATGAATAATTATATGGTAATACTTTTTAAAGTCTGTGAGCAATACAACTTTACAACAGTTTATAAACAACATTCAACAATGAAATTGATCTCTAATTTTTGATGAAATGTCTTACTTTGTCACCTTAAGGAATTAATGTTATCAAGCCATTATTGTTTGTGAGATGGATAATTTTCCAGAAATATAAGCAAAATTCATACTTCGTACCAAGAATATACCTAAGTCCTGAAAGAATGCTTTAAAAAAATCAGTTGAAAATCCATCTCGTCCAGGAGGCTTATTATTTTTCATATTTTTTTAATGCTAAATCAACTTCACTGTAAGATATTTCTCCTTAAGAAGAATCGTCTTCCTCTGTAAGACTATGGAAACTCTCTTCTCTAATAAGATAAAAAAAAGTTCTTCAGCATCACTATTTGCATATTTATATAACTGTTCATTATATGAGCCAATTTCTCTTAAAATGTCTGTTTGTTTTGCAATACTGTACCATTATCATGAATCAATTCAACAAATGTTTATTTCTGCTATCCTCTGCTTTTCAAGATAAAAAAATATTTAGACGGTTTTTCTCCATATTGCATTATTTGAAGTCTTATCTAAATTGTTCTAATTATTTCCTAAGTAGCCTAATTTTTTGTAAATTTTCTCTAGTATTTATATTTTGGTCTAGAAGTTTTTCTAAGTTAAGTATTTCAATTTCGAGGTTTTTTTCTACACTCTCTTCTTTTCTCTTCTCTCTTATTACATACAATATAGTCGCTGCTCTCAACTCCATCAACAGCAGGGGCGGATCTAGCCTTCGCCAATAGTGGGGGGGGGGGCGGCGGATTTTTTTCAGACATATTTTCCCCGATCGGCCACTCGAAGATGATTTTTGGTTTCTTTGAAGGGGTAATCCTAATACTCACTTCTTAGCTTTATTCCTATAAATAAACATTTATAGACAATATCATATCTTTATTTATATAATGTGAGCGCGAAGCGCGAGCTAATTTTTTGGGAAATCTTTTGTATTTTTTCTGAAAAAGATGTGCATGCAAATGAATAACTACTACAAACGTGAAGCACGAGCAGAAATGACTGAATGGCTGATTTTGTGGACAACTCTCCATTTGTTTTGTACACATATTTTCAGATTTTCCCCTTTATTCTACATATTTCACATTATCACCTCCTGACCTCCTCACTATTTCTTTTGTATTTTGTTAAATGAAATATGTTTATTTTGTCGTCATTGTCTGTGAAATGAAGTTTCATTCCTCCCTGAACACGTGGAATTCCATTATTTTAACATTTTGTGCTTCACGCAAGGAGGACGGTCCTAATCGTCAAATTCGAAAAAAATTGAAATATTGTATAATTCAAACGATAAAAAACAAAAGAAATAGTGAGTGAGTGACATCATCGACTCTCTCATTTGGATGTAACTGGCTCGTTCATATAACTATTTTGTTGAAAATAAGCGAAACTTTGAAATGTCATAACTTTTTTATTTTACATCCGATTTTGATGAAATTTTCATCATTGTGCTTGTCTGATTATTCTCTATATTGATTTAAATCAACATTTTTCTGAGGTGGACTTGACCTTTAATATAGCGAGCGCAAAGCGCGAGCAGAAATTTTTAATATATACGTTTTGATGTAATAAAAAATGATCTGTTAACGGCTGCTTGCAGTTAGCCTAAGAACGTTATATATTTCAATAATCAAATAATGCGAGCGCGAAGCGCGAGCTAAAAATTTTGATATTTCTACCTGAAAAACGAAATTCTGAGCACTTTTTGTCATCGTAAAAAGGATAAGTATGTAACTAAACAATTGATGCGAAGTGCAAGCGGAAAAATTCGAGATTTACACCAGTGGCGTAACAGGCGGGGGGGGGGGGGCAGCGGGCAAGCTGCCCCCCGGCGGATTTCACCGGGAAAATAAAAAAAACGGGAAAAATAAAAGGGATGGAGAAAGAAAGGGAAAGGGAAGGAAAGAGAGAAAGGAAAGGAGGAAAAGGAAAGAGGAAGGGAAAAGTGGAAAGAAAACAAGGAAAAATGTATTTTTTGGAATAGAAAAGGAAGGAAAGCGGGAAGAAGAACGAAAGAAAAACATTTGAGAAAGAACAAATCATTCTGAAATAGACCTATAGAGTGCAATAGCATGATGGGAAATAAATTAAAAGATGGCAAACAATAGCGGGAAATGAAGGTAGAATGGAATTAGTCCAAAGCAAAATTGGAAAACAAAGAAAAGGGACAAGAAATAAAAACTTAATAACACGACCGGGCTGACGAGGATAGAAAATAAAGAGCGGGAAGAAAGAGGAACTGCATACAACATTGTGCTATTAGCTTGCTAAATTTTATGCAAAAAAAAGCTACCGGGGCTTTGCCCCAGACCCCAAGCAGTAGGGGCTCTTCATCTATGACCTTCAAATGGCTCTATTACGCCCCCCCCCCTTAGGGACCCTTCCTACATTAAGCTTTACGTTCAATCACTGGCGTACAGGCGCGGGGGGGTCTTGGTTCAACACCCAAGAGGAAATAAAAGAATTTATGGGAGACAACGTATAATGAAATGAATGGAAACAATGAAATGTGTTATTTGCTGAATATAATGGAGAAATTATCACATAATTAGAATTTAATTTCAATAGGCAATTTTTTTCCAGCTAGCTTTGCTCGCTTGCGACTTCCCCCCCCCCCCACATTGCTATGTTTTGCCCCTCAAAATATTTGGTTCAACTGGGTTGAATAAATGTGTTGTGTAAAAGCTATATTCTGTATATACCCGCAATTTGATTAAATAGCGGCAATCTGCGAGGTTTAAATGGCTTTGAGATCAAGAAGTTCCGGGGGCTCCGCCCCAGACCCCAACCGCATAGCACTGCCGTATATGAGTATGGAAGGGTTGGGCCATGGTCCCCAAAAGTTTTACCATGTAAAAAAAGATATCTCAAAGTTAGATTCTCATGAAAAGGTGATTTTTTTCTCGCTTCGCTCGCTCGGGACTTATATTAAACAGCTTTTTAGCACATGCGCCATACTGCGCACCTTGATTTTTGTTTTGTTTACTCTGCACGCTACTGCCGCAAATAATCCTGTTAACAGTGGCGTACAGATCACAAAAAAGGGATGGAAAGAGAGAAGAGTGAAATATATTCTCTGGATATCATGTCAAAATCTATCACAAAATTGGATTTTTGTATTAAAAATGTCAAAATTTTTGATCGCTCGCTCGCATCGCTCTCTCGCGACTTTTTTTTAAAAGATAAATTCTGCCTGATACACAATGTCTTGCCCTTTCGAAATCGTCGCCTAATTACACCATTGCGCCTGTTTATACCATGATATGACCGGGAAATTTTTGGCTCTTGCCCCCCCCCCACCCCTTGGCCACCGACCCCTGTTACGCCGCTGTTTACACCTAAAAACGGGACACTCCATTCATGTTTTGTAAATCGTGAAAAGGATGAGTAATTGGATATCTTTCTACATCGATATTGCGAGCGCAAAGCGCGAGCACAAATTTTTTATATTGTGGATTAAAACTGGATAATGATTTATACAGAGCACAAGCTGCGTATCTGAATAAACGCGCGCGTGTTTCAGATTTAGACCTAGAATCTGAGTGGGCATTCTAAATACCTTTTTTGATCGTTAAAATCGATAAAGTGAGCGCGAAGCGGGAGCTTAAAACATTTGATATTCCGATCTGAAAAGGGTCAATTTAAGCTCTGTATTTCAAGCACTTTGTAGGAAAAATTGTGAGGTGTGTATGGATGACATTAAAAAAAGAGTTTCATTATTTTAATTTCATTCAAAAGTTTCATTATTATTACTTTGAGTTTTGACATAGGACCAGGACATTCCAAGAGCATTATGTCATCATATTAAAATTATGACTATATCTTATTTCTCTTCCTAAGCGCAAGATAAAACTTGTCGATATTGCATTCTGAAAAAGGGACAATTTGATTCTTGAATTAATATCTTATTTATTAACCTAATAAGCCTAATGTGAGAGCGTGAAATCTATTAATATTATGGCCTGAAAACTGTACATTTAAAGCACTTTTGTATTTATGATTTATGAAGAAGATGCGTGAGTTGATAGATTTTCAACAATCAATGCGAGCGCGAATCGCGAGCCGAAATTTTAAAAAATTCAGACCATAAAACAAAAAGTTTTGCAGAGCACTTTTTAAAAATCAATTTGAAAATCAAACAAAATAATGAAAGTACGATTTCTGAGCTGAAATATGTTTTCTATGTTGACTTCAAAATTTGATATTTCAATCTCCATATTGATATGTAAATCACCTAACATGCAATGCGGGCGCGAAGCGCAAGCGATTTTTTTTTATAGTGACATTAAGGATTTTAAAAATCATTTTTCTAGGCTTCCCCTCATCTTATTTTATTCACTCGTCTTCCTCTTCTTGTGTTTCCCCTTCTTTTTTCTCCTCTCTTTTCCCTTCTTTTTCTTTCTTTCTTTCTTTCTTTCTTTCTTTTCTTTCTTTCTTTCTTTCTTTCTTCCCCCTTTTACTTTTTTTTTGGGGGGGGGGTGGGCCCCTCGGGCCCCCTAGATCCGCCTATGAACAGTGTATAAACAAAACAACTGATATTCAATAATAAATCTGAGTTTCTCTTTTCTAACAGTTTCAAAAGCTTTATCATGAAGACAATCAATATCAAGATACTGTAAAAACATTCATCTAACACAGTCTCTAAACTGACCATTGTGTGATCGGTACGATATCCTAAATCAATATCACATTTTCTAACCAAAGAAATAATATCTGAAGATATCAAAAAATAATGTTTTCTACTTTGCTTCAATGGTGTGGACTGTCTCCAAGTATAACATTTTGAATTTGGATTTAACTGACGCCATGGATCAACTAAATTAACTCACTGACTCAAAACTTTGGACCAGGTTCCAATCAACACATAGGATTTTATGAGGATCATCATAGTCCAATAAGATATTTTCTATACATCTAAAAAAATTAGGGTCATTTTGCCTATACAATGATATCAATGAAATAAGCAACATAGTTTCCATCAGTATCGCATTTTACTCTCTTAATAACAAGTTGTATGTTTTTATCAAATAATATAGCATTGCATTAGATGATTTATATGAGAAAAAAACCTTCCTCCCACTCCTTTAATATGTTTTCTTCCAAATCCTTTACAAAATGAGTGTCCTGTAAACAATAAATATTTGGGTTTTTTCCTTTTCAAAAAATGAAATATATAATATGAAGGAATAATTTCATGCTCATATCATATTCAACATCAACTAAAAATAAGTATAATATAGATAGAAAAGACATTTTTCTGTAAAAAAACCAACCTCTATTGAAAAAAAGGCTTTTAGAAAGTACTGTGGTACAGGTTTAGGTCAACACTATCTTAAATACATATATTCAAAGAATATTTCCTTGTTATTGGAATTAATCACAATCTACACCTTTTCGCCTAAAGATAATTTGATTTTTTAGGGGAGGGTATCATTTCTAACAACTTCTGCTGGTTAGGATGAAAAAAAATCGCCGTAGGTAAAAAAAAATGCCCTTTTTCAAAAGTAAAAAGCCTTTTGGCGAAATGAAAAGTGCGCTTTTTTCAAAACTAAATACTGTTCTTGAAGTCCAACATAAAACATTTCAGGATGGTCACAAAAGTAATGTCAATAACATGAGATAATCTATCTTTTTAAAGGGTGTCATTTTTAATAGCTCCTGCTGGTTATGATTAAAAAAAATCCCATTTTTCAAAATAAAAATGTGCTCTTATTCGAAATTAAATACCCTTTTTGAACTACAACATAATACATATTAGGCTTGAAAATCACCTTTTTTGTGTTCTCACGCTTTGCGCCCACCTAAGCTATTATGTAGCAAAGTTCCTTTCTACTGACATGCGAACCACTTCCACTATCATGGCTAGCAACCCTCTTCTACTAATAAGACTAGCGACCCTCATCTACTATTATGACTAGCAAACCCCTACTACACTGTAAAAATGAATTGCTAATTCAGCACTTACAGTGCTTGTATAGTGACTGCACTAGTAGTGCTGATTTTCTAGTTCACATTTAAACTAGAAAATCAACACTCCCAGTGCAGTCACTATACAAGCACTGTAAGCGCTAGATTAGCACCTCATTTTTTACAATGTACTATTATGACTGGAGATCCTCATCCATTATAAATGACCCGCGAACCCCATCTACTATTATGACTAGCGACCCTCATCCATTATTATGACTGGCGAACCCCATCTACTATTATGACTAGCGACCCTCATCTACCATTATGACTGGCGAACCCCTTCTACTATTATGACTGGCGACCCTCTTCCACTATTATGACTGGCGACCCTCATCCATTATTATGAATAGCGACCCTCATCCAGTATTATGACTGGCGAACCCTATCTACTATTATGACTAGCGACCCTCATCCATTATTATGACTGGCAAACCCCTTCTACTATTATGACTGGCGACCCTCATCTATCATTATGACTGGCGAACCCCTGCTACTATTATGAATGGCGACCCCCATCCACTATTATGACTGGCGAACCCCTTCTTCTATTATGACTGGCGACCCTCATCCATTATTATGACTGGCGACCCTCATCCATTATTATGACTGGCGAACCCCTTCTACTATTATGACTGGCGACCCTCTTCCACTATTATGACTGGCGACCCTCATCCATTATTATGAATAGCGACCCTCATCCACTATTATGACTGGCGAACCTTATCATTTATTATGACTAGCGACCCTCATCCACTATTATGACTGGCGAACCCCATCAACTATTATGACTAGCGACCCTCATCCATTATTATGACTGGCGAACCCCTTCTACTATTATGACTGGCGACCCTCATCCATTATTATGACTGGCGAACCCTTTCTGCTATTATGAATAGCGACCCTCATCTACAATTATGACTGGCGAACCCCTTCTACTATTATGACTGGCGACCCTCATCTATCATTATGACTGGCGAACCCCATCTACTATTATGAATAGCGACCCTCATCCACTATTATGACTGGAGAACCTCATCTATTATTATGACTAGCGACCCTCATCCATTATTATGACTGGCGAACCCCTTCTACTATTATGACTGGCGACCCTCATCCATATTATGACTGGCGAACCCTTTCTACTATTATGAATAGCCACCCTCATCTACCATTATGACTGGCGAACCCCTTCTACTATTATGACTGGCGACCCTCATCTATCATTATGACTGGCGAACCCTTTCTACTATTATGAATAGCGACCCTCATCTACCATTATGACTGGCGAACCCCTTCTACTATTATGACTGGCGACCCTCATCCATTATTATGACTGGCGAACCCTTTGTTCTATTATGAATAGCGACCTTCATCCAATATTATGACTGGCGAACCCCTTCTACCATTATGACTGGCGACCCTCATCCATTATTATGACTGACGACCCTCATCCATTATTTGAACTGGCGAACCCCTTCTACTATTATGAATGGCGACCCCCATCCATTATTATGACTGGCGAACCCTTTCTTCTATTATGAATAGCGACCCTCATCCACTATTATGACTGGCGAACCCCTTCTTCTATTATGACTGGCGACCCTCATCCATTATTATGACTGGCGACCCTCATCTATTATTATGACTAGCGACCATCATCAATTATTATGACTGGCGAACCCCTTCTACTATTATGACTGGCGACCCTCTTCCACTATTATGACTGGCGACCCTCATCCATTATTATGAATAGCGACCCTCATCCACTATTATGACTGGCGAACCTTATCATTTATTATGACTAGCGACCCTCATCCACTATTATGACTGGCGAACCCCATCAACTATTATGACTAGCGACCCTCATCTACCATTATGACTGGCGAACCCCTTCTACTATTATGACTGGCGACCCTCATCCATTATTATGACTGGCGAACCCTTTGTTCTATTATGAATAGCGACCTTCATCCAATATTATGACTGGCGAACCCCTTCTACCATTATGACTGGCGACCCTCATCCATTGTTATGACTGGCGACCCTCATCCATTATTATGACTGACGACCCTCATCCATTATTATGACTGGCGAACCCCTTCTACTATTATGACTGGCGACCCTCATCCATTGTTATGACTGGCGACCCTCATCCATTATTATGACTGACGACCCTCATCCATTATTATGACTGGCGAACCCTTTCTACTATTATGAATAGCGACCCTCATCTACAATTATGACTGGCGAACCCCTGCTACTATTATGACTGGCGACCCTCATCCATTATTATGACTGGCGAACCCTTTCTACTATTATGAATAGCGACCCTCATCTACCATTATGACTGGCGAACCCCTTCTACTATTATGACTGGCGACCCTCATCTATCATTATGACTGGCGAACCCTTTCTACTATTATGAATAGCGACCCTCATCTACCATTATGACTGGCGAACCCCTTCTACTATTATGACTGGCGACCCTCATCCATTATTATGACTGGCGAACCCTTTGTTCTATTATGAATAGCGACCTTCATCCAATATTATGACTGGCGAACCCCTTCTACCATTATGACTGGCGACCCTCATCCATTGTTATGACTGGCGACCCTCATCCATTATTATGACTGACGACCCTCATCCATTATTATGACTGGCGAACCCTTTCTACTATTATGAATGGCGACCCCCATCCATTATATGACTGGCGAACCCTTTCTTCTATTATGAATAGCGACCCTCATCCACTATTATGACTGGCGAACCCCTTCTTCTATTATGACTGGCGACCCTCATCCATTATTATGACTGGCGACCCTCATCCATTATTATGACTGGCGAACCCCTTCTACTATTATGACTGGCGACCCTCATCCATTGTTATGACTGGCGACCCTCATCCATTATTATGACTGACGACCCTCATCCATTATTATGACTGGCGAACCCCTTCTACTATTATGAATGGCGACCCCATCCATTATTATGACTGGCGAACCCTTTCTTCTATTATGAATAGCGACCCTCATCCACTATTATGACTGGCGAACCCCTTCTTCTATTATGACTGGCGACCCTCATCCATTATTATGACTGGCGACCCTCATCCATTATTATGACTGGCGAACCCCTTCTACTATTATGACTGGCGACCCTCATCTATCATTATGACTGGCGAACCCTTTCGCCTATTATGAATAGCGACCCTCATCTACCATTATGACTGGCGAACCCCTTCTACTATTATGACTGGCGACCCTCATCTATCATTATGACTGGCGAACCCCTGCTACTATTATGAATAGCGACCCTCATCCACTATTATGACTGGCGAACCTCATCTATTATTATGACTAGCGACCCTCATCCATTATTATGACTGGCGAACCCCTTCTACTATTATGAATAGCGACCCTCATCCACTATTATGACTGGCGAACCTCATCTATTATTACGACTAGCGACCCTCATCCATTATTATGACTGGCGAACCCCTTCTACTATTATGACTGGCGACCCTCATCTATCATTATGACTGGCGAACCCTTTCTACTATTATGAATAGCGACCCTCATCTACCATTATGACTGGCGAACCCCTTCTACTATTATGACTGGCGACCCTCATCTATCATTATGACTGGCGAACCCCTTCTCCTATTATGACTGGCGACCCTCATCCATTATTATGACTGGCGAACCCCTTCTACTATTATGAATGGCGACCCTCATCCATTATTATGACTGGCGAACCCTTTGTTCTATTATGAATAGCGACCTTCATCCACTATTATGACTGGCGAACCCCTTCTACCATTATGACTGGCGACCCTCATCCATTGTTATGACTGGCGACCCTCATCCATTATTATGACTGACGACCCTCACCCATTATTATGACTGGCGAACCCCTTCTACTATTATGAATGGCGACCCTCATCCATTATTATGACTGGCGAACCCTTTCTTCTATTATGAATAGCGACCCTCATCCACTATTATGACTGGCGAACCACTTCTTCTATTATGACTGGCGACCCTCATCCATTATTATGACTGGCGACCCTCATCCATTATTATGACTGGCGAACCCCTTCTACTATTATGACTGGCGACCCTCATCCACTATTATGACTGGCGAACCTCATCTATTATTATGACTAGCGACCCTCATCCATTATTATGACTGGCGAACCCCTTCTACTATTATGAATAGCGACCCTCATCCACTATTATGACTGGCGAACCTCATCTATTATTATGACTAGCGACCCTCATCCATTATTATGACTGGCGAACCCCTTCTACTATTATGACTGACGACCCTCATCTATCATTATGACTGGCGAACCCCTGCTACTATTATGAATAGCGACCCTCATCCACTATTATGACTGGCGAACCTCATCTATTATTATGACTAGCGACCCTCATCTACCATTATGACTAGCGACCCTCATCCATCATTATGACTGGCGAACCCCTTCTACTATTATGACTGGCGACCCTCATCCATTATTATGACTGGCGACCCTCATCCATTATTATGACTGGCGAACCCCTTCTACCATTATGACTGGCGACCCTCATCCCCTATTATGACTGGCGACCCTTATGATCAATGTAGCCTCTTCCTTTTTATGACTAGCGACCCTCATCTAGTATTATGAATTCCGACCCTCATTGTTGATTATGACTGGCGATCCTTATGATCAATTACCCTTATGGTCCATTATGAATAGCAACCCTTATCTTGCATTATGAAAATCGGACCTTATGACCCATGGTCCTTATGACCTTATGACTAGCGACCCCTTTTGCCTATTATGAATAGCGAGCTTTTGGGTATAGGATTTTACACGTTATGACTAGCGGTCCTTATGACCAGTTAGTATTATGACTTATGGTCCTTATGACTGACGGGCTTATCCCCAAATGAAGTATCTTTTGGGGGCTTATAATTAATTGGTACTTCCCAGAACCGTCCTCTCAAATAATTTGACCCTTAATCTAAAATGTTTCAGTAAGCAGATTTCTAAAACAACTCGTGCATGAAGTTTGGTCATGTGTTGGCAATACCGAACCACAGTGACATAAGCAGTACCACCTCTGCAGCCGAATGCTTTGGAAAGAGAGGCACAAGCAGACATTGCTACTGTAAGACGGGTAAAATCTTGGTGTCAAATACTTATATGGAAAATTAGAAACATCATGAAATAAAAATTTCAAAAGCTGGATCAGGAGATAAGATGTTAGGAAAAGACCAACACAATGGGCGATTTCAAGTCAAGAGTATGAAGCTGTTGTTGGTGCTGGTGTTACACCAATATCCATATTTTCACAGAATATAAGCAGGTGCACTGTACAGTTGTATTAGCGAGTGTATGGTTAAAGATTGTTATGAATTCGAACATGATGCAAACATGCAGTTTGACAGTTCAACATGCAATTTCACTAATTACAGAAATAAATCACAAAGTGGCTGTGATGTATGCAGATGTGGAGTCAAGGATGAGACGCCCAAATTTGCTGTGCATGAGGAAAAAAAGGAAGACTTCTTTGAACATGCCATCCGATACTATACTTGTAGGGATGAATATGTTGTAGATATTGGAGACGGTATAAGAAATTCTAATTTCTTTGAATAGCTTTACACTGATGTTTTTAATGGAATATATGATTGTCTTTTTATCAGTAAAATCTGCACTATTTTTCAAGTTTTTTAATAACTGACTCAAATATACTGACTTCATATAATTGAATCTTTAAAAATACATGCATATCATACAGGTAAAATCTTCAATCGCTGATGTGGTTTATGGTACACCATTTGGAGTATTATAAAACATAGTGGATAGAAGAAGAAAAAAAAGAAAAAGAAATGGATAGGCAAGAAAGTGGAAATTTTAAAGTAGAGTAATCTTTCTTGAATGAAGTCCTGTAAAGGTTTACAGCCCTTACAGTCCTTTTCAGGACTACATTCTGGAAAGATTACTTTACTCTCAAATTTCCACTTTCTCGCCTATCCATTTCTTTTTCTTTTTTCTTCTTCTATCCACCGTTTCTATAATACTCCACATGTAGTCCAGGATAGAAGAGGCATAACCTTGTTTTTTATATATACAATATTTTTTGATGGTTTCTTGTCAATTCGAGGGTGCTGATTACGAATCTGAATGATGCCACTCGTGTAACCTTGAGCATTTTCCGCAAATTGGCAAAATCCAATATGGCCGCCAAAATATGCAAATTACCCATGAAACTCATAAAATTGTCCTCACATTGGCTGTGAAATGCATGGAATTGTGTGGCAGGAGTGAAATACAATCTTAAAAAATAATTTTTAATAAAATATTTATTTTCCTGATATTCAAAATGGCCGCCATAGGCCATTGTATACACTATCATGTACAATATGAATAAGGAAAACTAATTTTCACAAAAATGAGCACTAAACTGCAAAAAATCGCGATGAATGAACGAAGTAATATATGCAAATCACCATTACTAACGAGATATATAATTTTGATGTCATATAGGCCTTTGGGAAAATTGCAGTATTTTGATATCTAAAATAGCCGCCACTGGCCCAAACAGTATTGCGTACAATTGCAATGGGGGCCAAAAAATTCTCAAGAGTGATCACTAAAATGCTTATTATGAAGATTAAACAATTGGAATACTGACTATAAACATAATTATTAACGAAATATATTATTTATATGCTATGTATGTGGTAAATGTTGTATTCTGATATTCAAAATACCAAATACCCTAAAAGTATTATACACAATAAGAAACGGGAGAAAAGAAATCACAAGTTTGAGCGCTAAAATGCATATATATGTGATAAATTAATTGGATACTGTCTAAAAACGTATTTTCTAACGAAATATATCATTCCGGTTTCAAGTTTGTGTTAAATACTGTATTTCGACTTTCAAAATGGCCGCCATCGACATTAACCGTATTATGTACAATGCAAAGTGGGAAACCAATATTCACAAGAGTGAGCACCATAAATGCACGTAATAGTGATCTATGAGTAAAATATTGTCTGAAAGCATCATTTCTATTAAGATATATCATTTATTCTGCCAGTTAGGTGATAAATACGGTTATTTTAAAGTCAAAATGGCCGCTACAGTCCCTTACGGTATTATACACAATATGAATGGGAACAAATCATTTGAAACAGAATTTGGCTTTGCTTGGTCAAATGGTGATGTATGAGTGGAATATTGTCTGAAAACATGATTTATAACAAAATATATAATATCTTATGTAATTTAGGTGATAAATACTGTATTTCAACATTCAAAATGGCTGTCATATGCCCTTTTTGTGAACATCATTTGTCTCCACCCAAATTGTATATATACGATAAGTGCTTATGGTGGCCATTTTCAATTTAAAAATGCAGCATTTATCACCCTAATTACACAACATTATGATATATCTAGTTAGAAACCATGGTTTTAGACAATAATTCACCTTTACATCACAATTATATGCAATATTCAGAGTCAAGCAAAGCCAAATTCTGTCAAAATTATATGTCCCATGTTACAATGTATACAATACTTTGAGGACCTATGGCAGCCATTTTGGATTTCAAAGTACAGCATTTATTACCTCCACCATGTCCACGACCAATATGTGATGTATTCAGTTAGAAATAATGTTTCAGACAATATCTTTACCAGTACATCACAGTTATATGCATTTTATGATTCTCACTCTTGTGAAAATTAGTTTCCCTGTTCGCATGTTACATAATTTATTTAGGGCTTGTAGAGGTTATTTTGAATGTCAAAATACAGTATTTATCACCTATATGGAAGAAGAAATGCGATGATTAAAAAAAATGTTTTCAAATAACGTTTTACTCATACAACAGGATTATATGAATGTCATAGTCAAGCAAATCCAAATTCTTACTGTCCCAATTCACATTGTAGGTAATACTGTTAGGGCCTATAGGGGCCACTTTGAATTTCATAATACAGTATTTATCTCATGCATGACAAAAGAAATGATATGTCTTGCTATAAAACATGTTGTCAGACAATAATTTTTTCATAGATCACAATTACATGCATATTATGTTTCTTACTCGTGTGAAAATTAGTTTCTCTATTCGCATAGTAGATACGCCTAGCCTGTGATGTCATAATTGATAGTCTTGTGATCTCTTCGTCTGTGCGATCGTACACAAGTTGGAGGGATTTGAACAAGATTTCCATGAAAAATTCTTTTTGCCGACCCGTTTTATAAAACAATGCACATTTTAAGATTCGTGATGTTAGTGACGATGCGAGCAACTCTCGGGCATTCACAATATTATGCAAAAGCACTCGGCGCAAGCGCCTCTTGCTTTCGCATAATTGTAAATACCCTCGAGTGTGCTGCATCGTCATAACACCGGACATAACACACTCATAAATGTGCATTAATTGTATAATATATCTCATTAGTAAGGATGATTTGCATATATTACTTCGTTCATACATCGCGATTTTTGCAGTTTAGTGCTCATTTTTGTGAAAACTAGTTTTCCCTATTTATATTGTACATGATAGTGTATACAATGGCCTATGGCGGCCATTTTGAATATCAGGAAAATAAATATTTTGTCAAAAATTAATTTTTAAGATTGTATTTCACTCCTGCCACACAATTTCATGCATTTCACAGCCAATGTGAGGACAATTTTATGAGTTTCATGGGTAATTTGCATATTTTGGCGGCCGTATTGGATTTTACCAATTTGCGGAAAATGCTCAAGGTTACACGAGTGGCATCATTCAGATTCGTAATCAGCACCCTCGAATTGACAAGAAACCATCAAAAAATATCGTATATATAAAAAAACAAGGTTTGGTCAATTTTCTATGGGGCCTATCCTGGACTAATGGTGTACCGTAAACCACATCAGCGATAATACATTGCCACCATGCAAACCTTCAAACAACATCTGACTCAGCTCTACGGGGAGCCTACTCAACGCATCGCCAGGCAACTTCAGCGCGACCTAGCTAAATCAGCCAAGCTTACAAACCACCTCGCCTTCCTAAAACGCTGCCGCGACTCCGACATCATCATCCCTCCAGGACTACCACTCAAATCTTCCGTTGACACCCCTAAAGCCAAACGCATCCTACACCAAGCCAGCTTACACCTTACTCGTGAACGCATCGCACACGCCCGACACCAACTCCACGATCTTAGCCTACACAAGCCAACACAACCCTCAACCGAAATAACCAAGGACACTTTTATCAACTTAAGCCGACACCAACTTACCCAAGCCGAACACAAAGTCCTATCGCTCGGACTCAACTTCGCCATAGCTCACAAGAAGATCCCTTTCTCCGACATAGTACAACAACTCGAACTTAAGCTCCGCTTTCTCTCCAAAGCAGCCGCCAACGAAATAAGACTCAAAGTGACCAATGCCCTGTCCGACGCTATAAGCCACCTAAACAGAACCTCTCAAAACATCTTTATGTAACATTTCGAGCACCAAGCATTCAAGACTTCCGACAAACCTCCCTCACTCTGGCTCCGCTACGTCGACGACACCTTTGTCATCTGGCCGCACAGCAAACCCGACCTTCTCCAGATTCTTAACCACCTCAACCACCAGCACCCCCGCATCAAGTTCACCATGGAGACCCAATGCGACAACCTAATTCCTTTTCTAGACGTTCTCATCACCAAGACACCCTCTGGATTCCCGTCTCACAAGTGTACCCGAAACCCACAAAGCACACCGACCGCTACCTCAACTTCCGCTCACTCCATCACCCATTCGTCCACCAATCAGTCTCCGCCGCTCTCATCAGACGAGCCCACCAACTTAGCGACAAGGCACACCCTCAGCAGGAACTCAAGCACGTCAACCAAACCCCAGAAGAAGGAATAACACTCAACCTTCCCGTCATCAACCCAGCACCAATAGCCCAGAAAAACCCATCCAAAACCAAGCCTATCCCCACCATAGTAGTTCCCTACATCGGCAAGACTTCACACCGACAACAACGTATCCTCCACTCTGCCACTCGTCAGACACCAATCCTTTCGTAAGCTACACTCCATCCTTCACTCTCACAAGGACAAGCACCCACCCAACAAGCAACCAGGCGTCTACAAGATCCCCTGCGACTGCGGCAAAGTCTACATCGGGGAAACCGGCCGAGACTTCGACACCAGACTGTAGGAACACAAGACCCACCACCGACGCAGCGACTGCTTATCCCTTTTGACTGTATTACCCCATTCATTACAGAGTATCATACAGGTATAAGCTTATCCCGTTTGGTTTGTATTGCCTCATACATTGCAGAGTATGATACAGGTATAAGGTTATCCCTCAAACGCTCGGCTTTGATGTCGAGGTATAAGGTCATACCCCAAATTATCCGGTTTCAATTATATAACTTATATGTCATACTGTCTACATAACGAGATATAAGCTTATGCCAGAACTATATGGTTTTAATATCCAGGTTTATAATTTACACCAATCCGACCACGTTCAGGATATAAGCTTATACATTCTTTTTTTTTCAACAATGATATTCGCTCGATGGTATTGATTATATTTATTGTTGTAGAATTATTGTAAAGTTCTCTTTGGATTTGTTTTGTGAAATAAACCTTATATTGTTATAATTTATTTCCGATTTTGCCCTATTCTTTCCCAATTTATTTGATGTTTGAAATTCAAGTGAGAATTACTAATGATTCTTCATGAGTTATTGACTGAGTGAAATGATGATTGATTCCAATATAAAATGTCACTTTTTATATGAATGGTGTGTTGTTACATATTTTTGTCCTCTTTTAGATATGTATGAAAAAAAAATTAATTTGTCAGTCCAGATTGAAATAATTTAGTTAGTTCAATTCTGGCTTATATCATTTGATTTGATTTTATGTGATAAAAATAAAATTTTAATTTGATAGTTTGATATATTCGCAATTAATTATTTTGAGGAAGAAAAAATAAGAGACATAATATTGTCTAAGAGAGGAAGCGAGGGAGCACGATAAAAATTAAAATATAGGACGGTTTTATTTCCTAAATTAATTATTCTTTCTCTTTAGCTGTTTTGCTTAGTTTCGTAAACTCAGAAAGCCTCTGAGAATATAAGAGTTCTCACATGCACTCCCCATTTCATGTCTCCTTTAAGTTCCACTCCGCAATGGGTGACGCTACATTACACATCATTCCTAAGCATGCTAAGGGAGTGGAGCTTATCTCGAAGAAGATGAGTGGTAAATGGTAAACAAAAAAGGAGGGCAAACCCAAAACGAAACGGCAAAAAGTTAGGAGGACCACTCTTCCTCACAAGAAAGAATCCTAGCCCAAATATCCACTTGAACAGAAATGCTAAATCCATAAAAGAAAACCTCATTAACGTCACCATTTGAAACATTAATGCAAACCACGTGAAGTAACTTTCAAAAGTGTCAAAAGTATCAGAACGTGTTATACACAAGCAACTTTTTAAATATATCCGAGTAGTGACTTATTGGTAGTAGAAAAATCTGGATTAATAATTAACATAACTTAATTGAATACAAGCAAAAGAATGCAATTGCCCCAAAAAACTATACGTAACGCCAAAAAGAATACTGGATTATGGCAACTCTTAATTTGAATAGATGTACAAACCTTGGGGACGTGTGGAAAAAAGAAATTTTAGGCAATCCGATTAAAGCACCAACACCACTAGTTTCTCAAGGAACGAAGCTTTATTTCACATCACTCCACAATGGAGTGAAGCTGAACTCGAAGAAGATGGGGAAAGAAGGGTGATTAATGGTAAACAAAACAGGTGGGTAACCTTTTAAATAGATTTATAAACCTTGGGGACGCATTGAAAAAAGGAGGACACTTCCTCTCTTTTACTTTCGCCTGCCGTGATCAGACGTAAGCTAAGTACGTGTGGAAAAAAATTAAGAAATGTTATAGGCAATCCGATCAAAACACCAACACCACTGGTTTCTCAAGAAGTGAAGCTGCATGTATTTCACATTACTCCGCAATGAGTGACGCTACATTACACATCACTCCTATTAGAGTGGAGCTGTACTCGAAGAAGATGAGTGTTTAATTGTAAAGAAAAAGGAGGGCAAACCCCAAAAGAAACGGCAGAAAGTTAGGAGGAGCACTCTTCTTCACAAGAAAGCAAAACCCAAATATCCACTATAGGAAAGAAATGCTAAATCCTTAAAAAACGAACTCAAAGTTACTATATGATAAACATGATAAAACACTTCAACGCAAATATATCATGCACATATGGATCATATACCAGACTATCGGCCTACCCATACATACTGCACAGGTAACACACCAAATATAGACGCACATTCTCTCGCCAGTAAAATACAATGGGCGGTGTCACAAAATTTTATTTTGCAGCGACAACAATATCATCGAAATAGAGCTACAAATTACCAAAACAATACCCACAAAAACAGCACCTAGCCCCATATATTCACACTGGACATCAAAAACGTAAACTGGGCATCGTACAGAAAACATTTTAATTTTTCTCTTTTACTTTCGCCTGCCGCCGTGATCAGACCTTAGCTAAGAAAGTGTGGAAAAAAGTAAGACTGTTAGGCGATCCGATCAAAGCACCATACACCACTGGTTTCTCAAAGAGTTTTTCACATCACTCCGCAATGGGTGATACTACATTACACATCACTCCTACGGGAGTGGAGCTGTACTCGAAGATGAGTAGTTAATGGTAAACGAAAAAGGAGGGCAAACCCCAAAAGAAACGGCAAAAAGTTGGGAGGAGCACTCTTCTTCACAAGAAAGAATCCAAACCCAAATAATCACTTGGAAATAAATGCTAAAATACATAAACAAGTGGAATGCCTCTGGCCGTCTCACCTGCATCACGCGATTCAACATAGCAGCAGTGCTGACTTTGAAAACTACTATAACTCGCACAAGATGTTCAGTGATACTTGGTTACTCTTATTTCCACGTTTTATGAATTAGACCAATACACTTACAGAGATAGGATGGTAATTCAACAAATACCCCCAATGCGGCCAAAGTTCATTGATCTCACATGACCTTTGACCTTGATCATGTGACCTGAAACTTGCACAAGATATTCAGTGATACTTGATTACTCTTAGGTCCAAGTTTCAAAAGTCAGATCAATAAACTTGCAAAGTTATGATAGTAATTCAACAGATACCCCCATTATGGCCAAAGTTCATTGACCTTTGACCCTGGTCATGTGACCTAAAATGTGCACAGGATGTTCAGTGATACTTGATTACTCTTATGTCCAAGTTTTATGAACTAGACCAACACTTTCAAAGTTATGATGGTAATTCAACAAATACCCCCAATTCGGCCAAAGTTCATTGACCCTAAATGACCTTTGACCTTGATCATGTGACCTGAAACTTGCACAGGATGTTCAGTGATACTTGATTACTATTATGTCCAAGTTTCATGAATCAGATCCAAAAACTTTTAAAGTTTTGATTGTAATTCAACAGATACCCCAAATCGGCCAAAGTTCATTGACCCTAAATGACCTTTGACCTTGATCATGTGACCTGAAACTTGCACAGGATGTTCAGTGATACTTGATTACTATTATGTCCAAGTTTCATGAATCAGATCCAAAAACTTTTAAAGTTTTTATTGTAATTCAACAGATACCCCAAATCGGCCAAAGTTCATTGACCCTAAATGACCTTTGACCTTGGTCATGTGACGTGAAACTCATGCAGGATGTTTGGTGATACTTGATTAACCTTATGTCCAAGTTTAATGAACTAGGTCCATATATTTTCTAAGTTATGATGACATTTCAAAAACTTAACCTCAGGTTAAGATTTCGATGTTGATTCCCCCAACATGGTCTAAGTTCATTGACCCTAAATGACCTTTGACCTTAACCATGTGACATGAATCTCTAATAGGATGTTTAATAATACTTGATTAACTTTATGTTCAAGTTTAATGAACTAGGTCTATATACTTTCTAAGTTATGATGTCATTTCAAAAACTTAACCTTAGGTTAAGATTTGATGTTGACGCCGCCGCCGCCGTCGGAAAAGCGGCGCCTATAGTCTCACTCTGCTATGCAGGTGAGACAATAAAAACACCTATAGAAGAGGAATATCAAAAACTTGAAATATACCTCAATCAATATAACTTCACATTACTAAATTTCTACAACCCCTGTAAAAAGATAGAAATGCACAAACTAAGCAACATTCTCGAAAAAAGCAAAGAAAATATACTCTTTGTTGGGGATTTTAATAGTCAGTTTTTTGTGGGGTAGTAAAAAAGAAGATGCGAATGGAGGGATGATCAGAGAATTTATCAATAACAATAATCTGGTTCTTCTAAATAATGGCTTATACACAAGAATAGACCCACATACAGGCAATACTTCAAACATAGATATTTCTTTAGCCTCACCCTCTTTAGCAAATAAAATAAAATGGTCGGTATCAAAAAACCTATTTGGAAGCGATCATTTTACTATAGAAATAGAACTACAAATTACAAAATCTGTACCCACAAACACAACACCAAACCCCATAAACACAAACTGGACATCAAAAAACGTAGACTTGGCATCATACAGAAAACATTTTAACACAAAAATACAATCATACCAAACAGAGTCTCAAAATATTCAAAGTATATATGACAGTTTTATCGGGAGCATTACATATGCCGCCAATAAAACAATGCTCAGATCAAATAATAAAAAAGAAACTTTAATCCTATTCCTTGGTGGAATGAGGGTTGCGACAAAGCTATTAAAGCCAGAAACAACGCGAAAATAGGCTTTGTTGTATTATAAATCAACATAACTTAATTGAATACAAACAAAAGAAGGCAATTGCCCCCCAAACCATACGCAAAGCACAACAAGAATATTGGATAAAATACGGTGACTCGTTAAATAGATTCACACATTTAGGGGGTGTATGGAGAAAAGTAAGTAAGGTAAGGCAACCTGACCAAACAAAACATTTCATAACAAACCTCATAGATCCCCAAAACAACATTATTACTAACAACTCTGAAAAGGCTAACGCCATAGCAAAACATTTTAAATTAATAGACGACGGAGTGTCCCCCGAAGAAAAGAAAAAAAGAAAATATTTAGAAACGATTATAGACAAAGAAATTACTAAGAAATGGACGCCTAATTTTTATACAAAAGCAATGAACGAAAACTTTAATAGAACAGAATTTGACAATGCCGTAAATACCATGAAAAATACAGCACCCGGGAAAGACGGGATCAAAATAATGATAAAAAATTTACCAGAAAATGGAAAAAATAAATTACTTGAGTTATTTAATCTTATTTGGGACAAAGGCATTTTCCCAGACCAATTCTATGAAAGAATACAAATTCCCATACCAAAAAAGATTGAAAAAAAAACCCTCAAACCCCACCTCATATAGACCAATATCCCTTTCATCAGTCATATGCAAAATCATGGAAAAAATAATAAAAAAGAGAAAAACGTGGTTTTCTGAAAAATTCAATCTCATAAACCCGATCCAAGCAGGTTTTCAAAAAAAAGGAAGCACCAAAGATCAACTACTAAGACTTGAAACCGATATACATAACGGTCTAAAAGTAGACAACACGCAACAGCGGTCTTTTTAGACCTTATTGATAAAGCCAAGATCGCCTATGGAAAGGGGTCTAATTTTTAAACTCGGTTTACGCGGCAGAGTACTTCAATGGACCCAAGCCTTTTTACGTTAACGAGTATAAGATGTACTCAGAAAGATATATTTTAACTAACGGAATTCCTCAGGGTAGTTACACTGAGACACTTTTACACAGATACACTTCATAAACACTATTGAAAAAACTTGCAGCTGCTATTAAAGACGGTTTAAGAATCATGATTCCGAATTTACCGGCATATGGTAAAATGTATTAGACTTGTAAAATTCAATTTGGGATAAAGGTATAATTCCATCCCCCAGTTTTACGCCGTTTCAGTTGCAAACAGTTTGGTCAAAGGGCAAAGCTCTAATACAATAAGATGCTTTAAAGTGATTCTTTAAAAAAATCTGAGCTAGAAGGTCACACTTGTCACCTGTGTCCGTGATGTTACAAAAATAAAACCAAGAAAAAATTGCGTTCGAAAGTAATTATTTAGTGCTTCAAAAATTGAAATATAAAGTGACCGGAAACACCATCTTAATTTCATCCCATACACTTATGTGTACTATTTAGGCGTCTATAAGACGCGTATTTACAAAATCGGGGTTTGCTTTGTAGTTTTTCAATAATGATTGTTTTCAGGGTTTATTAGTTCTAATACATGCACTTGTACACATGTTTCATCTTGGTTTGAGAATTTTTTTAAAAGTCAAACAATACCTTTAAGGTGTGGAGGGCAACGCAACTTTGATAATTCATAGCTCTATGGATTATTGCCCTAAACAGAATAGGCCTACCCAATGTACGAGGTACGGACAAAACCATTCTTGTGCATAAAAGGGATGGCGTGTTGTCAGAGAGGCTGTTGCCATGACAATCAAAACACAAAAGGCGAAGAAAGAAAAAAAATGTGGAGAATTATAGAAAAATATCTTAATTTCCTGATAGGTAAATGATTATCTCTAACATTTTGGCTTTACGAATTACAGAGATTCGAGGAGTAAAGATTGATGACTGGATTAATAATTCCTTTTCCAATCCCAAGATCAAATGCCAAGGCGCCAATCATGCTCACCGCATACAAAAGCGTGTCCAGGTTACGCTGACTCCAACTGAACTAGGTCTCTCTATAAAGAGATAATCTTTAAGAGACTCATCCTCTGTTATAAAGCCCAGAATTGCCTCTCCTACAATACATATCAGAACTGATAGAACCATAACCAAGACGTAACCTTCGATCATCCTCACAAAATCTTCACTGTTCCCTCCACAAATACCAATACATATGGTCAAAGAGCCCTTTCTTTATCAGCCCCTGTACTTTGGAATTCTCTACCTTTAAATGTAAGAGCTGCACCATCCTTCCCCATCTTCAAATCAATGTTCAAAACTCACTTATTTTCAAAATAGTCTTTTTATAATGTTAAATATATTATGTTGTTAAATATTTATCATACACATATTTTAACTCATTTGTATATTTGCCTAGATAATTCAGCTCGCTCTTATACATATACCAGGAAGAACGATGAAATTCTCTTTTCATACACAAGAAAGTCGTTGGAAGATGCCCTCAACATCAAGCTCACGATCTATGCGATATTATGTATATGATCGTTCTGGTCCTTTGCAATCCAAGCTATATGAATAATTTTTCAATTCCCTCCCTTCTTGTCTTCTCCTATATTCTCATATCTTTAAAATTCCATGACAGGACTGCAGCGCCATGACAGGAAGAGTCGACAAATTTGTTATACTTTTAATCTGCATAACCACGTCATCGCATGTGTAAATATGTACTACTCTGACCAGAAATAAATGCTACCGTTATTTATGTCTTTGAATGCCGTAAAATTATATTAAACTAATCTTATTCTGCTAAAGTCGAGGTATTCAGGGGAATAAGCCAGTTCACAGTTAGCCCATGATCAGCTTTTCTCAAATGACCTTTGTGATTTTTCATTAGGATAAGCACTATCATTTATAAATGTAGATGTTGCGTAAGCTTTACCGGTAGAGTGTTCAAATTCTAAAAACAAAAGGCATTGCATAGACCAGGTGACTAGAATAGTACATCAGGGATAAAGTTTGGAAATCTGTTTTATTGTCTGCCTTTGGCACATTGACTATTGTTTAGGCTACTGTCAAATAGCAGTGACTATGAAGGCTCTATTTATTACTCTTCAGCTTGGATGTGATAAAATGAATATTTCGAAAGGAATACATGAATAATCATCAAATTACAAATGCCCGTGTCAGTGAATTTGAAAGCCACCTTCAAGGTTTATCTCAAATGACCTTTTTCTGCTCTTGCGCAGTTTACAATCGTGAACAGGCTTATAACTCTTGCTGAGGTAATGTGGAATACGCAAAGGGGAAAATAATGGTAATTTTTCGAGTTCCCAAATTAATCTGCTTATGTAATGGATAACACTTCCTTAGATCTTAAAACTGAAATCAGTGTACATAAGGAATTAAATAATTTATATGAATTCATTATTTCTAATAAATTTCATATTTCCATACAGAAAAGACATAACCTTGGCTTGCTCTTCAGGTTTCACATTGCAGTGACTGCTCGATGATCCAGGGCTGAAGGATGTAGAGTCATCCATGATGTCTGCTTGGCGGGATCTCTCATTGTGAACTGTTTCAGCTGATTGGTTACCATGGCTACAAAGTCTTGATGATTATGATGTTCTCCAATCATGTATCTTCTAAGTTTGCTGAATCATGTGAAAATTAATGAAATCATTTAATACAGTCACCTGTGTGTATATGACTCTGTCAATTCTTGCAAACAACGTGTACAATGCGAGGAGAGTAAAAACGGATTACATTCCTCTCAGAGTGAGACGGTCAAGGGACAAGAAATTTTGGAGTGGGATTTAAATCTTTTGAGAGTGCATTATAGCCCCGTCTGGAGTGAGTGAACAATGTGTGGTTTTAGATATTTTTCACTCCAGAAGGAAATATCACTAACAAAAGATGTAAATCCCACACCAAAATGACCAGTCTCTCATCTCTCCCTCTCTCTCTCTGAGTGGAGCTTAGAGACCAGACTAGCTCTTTTGCTTTTCGAGTGTACAATAATTACATCATTTTACAACATTTCGATAACAAGTGGAATGCCTCCGACCGTCTCACCTGCATCACGCGGTTCAATATAGCAGCAGTGCTGACTTTGAAAACTACTCTAACTCGCACAAGATGTTCAGTGATACATGGTTACACTTATGTTCACTTTTCATAAACTAGACCAATAAATTAACAGAGATATGATGGTTATTCAACAAAAAAACCCAACATGGCCAAAGTTCATTGGCCTTACATGACCTTTGACCTTGATCATGTGAATTGAAACTCGCACAGGATGTTCAGTGATATTGATTACTCTTATGTCCAAGATTCACTAATCAGATCCTTAAACTTTCAAAGTTATGATGGTAATTCAACAGATGAACTTTATTCGGTCAAAGTTCATTGACCTTTCACCTTGGTCACGTGACCTGAAATGAAACTGATTGATCTTATGTCCAAGTTTCCTGAACTAGGTCCATATACTTTCTAAGTTATGATGTCATTTAAAAAACTTAACCTCAGGTTAAGATTTGATGTTGACGCCGCCGCACAGTGGGCCAGGAGAGAGCAAAAGTGCGCCAAAACTGGTTTTTGGTCATGAAACAAATTTTGTTTTTTTCATGTTCTAAGCAAAGATAAGAACCTGTAGGATGTCTCCATACAATATTTCTCCATGAAATTGATTATTAGTTGCCCGTTTTATTCAATATTACCGGAAAAATGACCCTTTACGGCTACCGCATGTGAAAATGACACGTTTTAGATATTTCACTTTTTCAACAAAACAGATAGCTTAATTTATTTCTAATTCACGGTACTTTGTGATGAATGATTGCTTTAAGTGATCAAAAATTTTCAAGATAAAATGATGATCCCTTCAGAGGTAATTTTGGACGAAACCATTTGACAATGGGGGGTTTTAGCAATTTTTTTTTCATGAGCATTTCTTTTACAAATTGCTGCCGATTGCTGCGCTATAAATACCATGACGGTCTTTGTTATAGTTCATGCTTTACAATGATACCAAATTTAGCTGCAGATACGTGCATTTTCTGGAGATATATCCAATTTTCCAACCACATGTTCGCCGTATTTATCACAAAAAGTCGTTCCAAGTTAGTGTCCCATTATGCGCGTGCCGAACGTTGCGGGTGACATTAAACAAACTCCCCGCTCCCTTCGGGACCGTATAAGACCGTATCTCTGTGAAACTCACCGTCGCGTGGTGGGAGAGAGAGAGAGAGAGAGGGGGGGGGGGGGTGTCTGGTTCTTTAGACTGGTATCTTCCTAGAATATTTTCGTTAAACATACGTTAAGACAAGCTGTCATTTCCACTTCCACTAACTATATAGTAATACATGTAAAACAACTTCATTTTGATGTCAAACTGTTCCATCCCGTGTTTCATATATGCTGTCATTCTGAGAAGATTAATTCTTAAGGTAAGATTCCCGGGTAAGATTATTAATTTGTTTTGTTGTTCATAAACCAAGTCCTACTGTATATCGCTATCATAAAGCAAGTCCTACTGTATATCGCTATAACACACATGACTAGGGATGTGATTGGTTTCACTCAGTTTTCTGCCAAAAAAATGAAAATGACAGATACGTGGGATCTATACATGTATAAAGTTGCATTATCATTATCCCCCCCCCAAAAAAAAAAAAATGAAGGGTTTGTAACTTCACATACACGTATGAATTCGTTTATCTCTTGGCTCATTCTAAATTTGCTATAAATTATTGTTAAAATCAATCAAGAAGGAAGTGCATATTATCATTTCAAGGATTGATTGGTCTATGACTCTTATTGACTTTATATGTATTCCACAGACTAATGGTAACAAGTGACATTGTGATTAGTAGCAATTTTTTAAGAGTACAACAAGCACAGCCTCTTCCTCCTGATGTTCAAAGTACATGTATGCTAAAAGATCCTCTCACCAAAGACATAATGGTTGTTGAGATAACAGAGAGAGACTCTGTTTCGGAATAACTTTGTATACGCTGTTCTTGGTGAAATATATAGGTAGGCCTTGTACCGATTAACCTGCAGAGGACCCGGCCTCTATTATTTATCATTGGGATAATTATTTTAAAGATTTCACTGTCGAATACTGGCATCAATCCATTTTAATTCATGTAGGTGTGGTTAATCATTGTACCCATTGAATAAAAATACCCCTTTGCATTTTTTTACAATTTCACTTTAAATTTTACAATTCCGGATTCATGGTAGGGCGCCCTCTTTAACCCTAAATAGACTGGGCTATTTCGACGCCTAAGAAGACGGGGGGGGGGGGGGGGCTGATTCACCCCCCTCCCCTTATGATCTCGGCCGTCGATCGCGCGATCGCGACGAAAATTGGCACACGCATTACCCTTGGCATTACCTACAAAACTATAACATCAAATTCTTCAAAAAATCTCATGTCTCATTAATGATGCTGATTTATTCGTAAAACCATAAGTTTGCTCTAATTAATAAAATAATGCCCCTGAATTGCTTATTTTTGTTTCACATACTCTAGATAGACACCTGATCAAATTTATTTTTAAAAAATTTCAACATCACATTTATTTTCTTATGTTTTCTATTGTTTTCTAAATTTCTTATGTATTTCTTTGTTTTTCGATTTTTAATTGTTTTTTTCAATGTAAATTGTCAGGGGCTTAATTAATTGATTTTAAGCAGTAAAAGGAAAAATAATGATACATTCATGAATTTTGGCTGAAAACACTATTTGCATTGGATTTGTACACAAATTCACGTTTTTGAGTAATTTGGGGTCTGCATGCACTTACAAAATGTTGCGTAATTTCGGAACCGAGTACCCGGGGGTCACAATTTTGGTCTCAAAAGTTGCCCGAGACTTGAAAGTAAAAAGTCAGTGAGCGACGCGGTCAAAAAATTTTGCGCGGCGGATTTATCGCGAAAAATGTCGAGGGGATACTCAAGTCACAAATTGAATTGTTTGTACCCCGAGCACAGACTTTTTTTGTTTGTTTGCCTGTTTATGTGTTTGCTGTTTGCTAATATGCTTCCTTATTGCTGAAATTTCTCTAAAACTAGTTTCTGAAAATTTGAAAATTATTGTAGAATTAGAAACATGTAATTTCTTCTCAAATGTTAACAGCCAATCAGAAAACAGTATTTTAATGACGTCATCAATATTTGAAAATACTTTTATTGAATTCTACGGGTGAAATTACCCCTATCTACCAAATTTAATCGTATAAATATGTGAAAAAAGGGTTTTGTCGCACTTTGGGTTCATTCTGGCCCACTGTGCGCTGCCGTTGGAAAAGTGATTTTACTTTGCCATTTTAGATCACTTTTTAATGGGAATTTCAACTTTTCTTAGGTATCATCTTATATAGCTACTAAGAATATATACATTAAAAAAATCAAACTTGATTAAAAATGGACCTAACCCCCTTTGCAAGTGAGCTATGTTTTTTTTCACACTCAAGTCGTCTTTTTTCGTTACTTGAAAAAAATAGGGATTCGTGGGACTGCTTCCCTACCCCTTGTAGTACCGTTCTCGCCTCTGAGTAATTGACTTTATTCAAAATGGATGAAAATCGCCTGTGGAGCATCACAATTTTTTCTTTTAATTTAGAAAAGTTGATCGCTAAGGACTTGCACCGGAGGCAATATTTGAGTGGATTTCATTTCAAATCGCGTTGCTGCAGCTACAATTGCCACCTAAACCAAAATAATCAAAGAGATTTGTTGAAGAATGAATTTGCAATCATAAGAGATAGGATTGTCCTATATAAACCAGATTCGTATTTATATACAATTTAATCATTTTAAAAATAACCATTTGTATAAATTCAAGTATAACGCAATAAAGAGTCATTAAGTCTGGCATGTGTTAATAATTTTCTTTCATTGACAAATTTTAGTAAGGGGGAAACATTATTTTAAAGCGTTACATGAGTCTGAAAATATCCATGGCATAAAAAATTGGCAAATCTCCTTAGTTATCAACGTAGAGGGCGTCAACTTACCTCGGCGTGGCAATGAGTTGTGCCGATGTGAAATCGGGATGTTGTAGACATGGGAATCGAACCTTTCCTCTTTTTTCCGAATACCAAGACTCGTAGGCTTGTTCGGTCAATTGAGTGCTAGTGAAAAGAAATGGTAGATTAATAATCAAAATATTTTACCGGTGTTGAGATGGTATTTAATCATTTTTAAATTCAGTCAAAATAATAGAACAATCACATATTTTGATCATCAGTCAGCAAAATGGATATATACTATGGATTTTTATATCATTCTAGCGATTGCAAAACATGAACAATATATTAATCCTTGGCGAAAACAAAACTTCGATTTAGTATGCTCTTATATCACTGATATTTGTTAACAAGTGGAATGCCTCTGGCCGTCTCACCTGCATCACGCGATTCAATATAGCAGCATTGCTGACTTTGAAAACTACTCTATCTCGCACAAGATGTTCATTTCCACGTTTTATGAACTAGACTAATACACTACCAATACAGATAGGATGGAAATTCAACAAATACCCCCAATGTGGCCAAAATTCATTTACATGATTGTAATTCAACAGATACCCCCAAATCGGCCAAAGTTCATTTACCCTAAATGACCTTTGACCTTGTTCATGTGACGTGAAACTCATGCAGGATGTTTGGGGATACATGATTAACCTTATGTTTAAGTTTAATGAAGTAGGTCCATATATTTTCTAAGTTATGACATTTCAAAAACTTAACCTCAGGTAAAGATTTTGATGTTGATTCCCCCAACATGGTCTAAGTTCATTGACCCTAAATGACCTTTAACCTTAGTCATGTGACATGAAACTCTTATAGTCACATGACTAATACTTGATTAATCTTATGGCCAAGTTTTATGAAATAGGTGCATATATTTTCTAAGTTATGACATTTCAAAAACTTTACCTCAGGTTAAGATTTTGATGTTGATTCCCCAACATGGTCTAAGTTCATTGACTTTAAATGACCTTTGACCTTGGTCATGTGACATGAAACTCTTATAGGATGTTCAGTAATACTTGATAAAGCTTATGGCCAAGTTTTATGAACTAGGTCCATATACTTTCTAGGTTTTGATGTCATTTCGAAAACTTAACCTCAGGTTAAGATTTGATGTTGACGCAGCCGCCGCCGCCGTCGGAAAAGCGGCGCCTATAGTCTCACTCTGCTATGCAGGTGAGACAAAAATGTTTAAAATGTTTAAGTTATATATAAGCCATTATCCTGGGATACTGAGGGCCACCAGCCTAGCTCCCTTCATAAAAATAAATGTGTTTTTGCAGGCCTTACCTGAAAAAATTAACTCGTATGCTTGATTAACAGACGTTTATGAATACATGACTGTATTAGAACGGTCAGAGCGAGGTAAAATAATACACTTTGGTCTATGTTGTGAATTTAAACAATGGCCCAGACCATGACAAATTTGTCTGGATTTATTATCCTCGTGGGTCTCTAGGACCAGATGTGACGGTCTGATACAAGATGGCGTCCCACAAAGATGTGAAGCTTCAAGATTGGGCGGTATCTTCCATGATCCATGTATGATGGTCATGTAGGAGAGTCGGTGAGCTGATCTAACCGTTTTGCCTAAACCTGGAATCACTACATCTACCATGCCATGACCCGATTTGGATTTTCTACCTGTAAAAATCCAGCATCCACTTTCTCCTCTATCCATTTCTATCTTGTTTTCTAATATTCTGCGATAGTGAGAGCACCATTCTTCAAGTGTGAAATTAAACCGCGACATTGTAACATCCTCTTTTCAGGACGGCAACATTTGCAAGTGAACATATTGACTGGGTTTCGATGTAATTAAACATGCTAGAGCTGGGACGTACATTCTATTCTCTTGAAAAGTACATGAAATATGTGCCTAAGTCATGTACATGCAAGGGACGTGGAGCGATTTCGAAGGGGGGGGGGGGGTGAGGTGATGAGCATGCATACATTCGCGATTTCACGTTTTGTAAGGATACTGAAAAATGTGGGAAGGGGCATGAAGCCGCCCCTCGATTTCGCGCCCCCTGAAAATTATACTTGACATCATTAACTAACTTCTCCAAACTCTATCAGAATAAACATCCTAACCAAAAAGCCTTAGTTTAAGATCAGTTTTAGGTATCCATGCTGTCGTTGGTGCGTTGGTGTAACTATGATTTTCAATTATGGTGCCTTGTGCTCTTACCTTAATCTTCAATGTTTTGTGCACACGGTGCATCTCAAATTATTGTTCTCATCTCGGTAAAACAGAGCATAGCATGTCGACGAGGAATTGCAGTAGGATTATGACAGAACTGGTTCCACCTTTGCGTTACATTGCACCCGCGGCATTGCATCACCTAACTCAGCACCTAAATATAAATTAATGCAATCATAATGACTTTGGTTGAAAAATTAACACGCAATTACATACGTTATCAATTGTACCAGTTGATTTAACTGTCATATGTTGTATGTAAATTGATTACTGTAAATATGAAAAAGAGAGGAAAATGAATTGAATTGAATTTATGTAGGACAATATTTGTTTAAAACTATATCAAACTTTATGAATTAATATATTCAAAAGCTTTAAAAATATATAATTTGAAAAAATAATACATGAACTTGTCTCCATTATCATAACTGAATAAGAATAAAATTGGATTCACAAAATTATTCAAGTGGAACAAAATAATAGCCCCAAGTTGTTCTGAACAAAAAAGGACGTTAGAATATTTTTCATGCTTCGAATAATGAGAACTTTGTTAACGGTACGAATTTTGACTTTATGATTCAGAAATAAAATCTTCGACAGCGAATCGCACACAGTAAATACCCAGTGACTAACCACGAATACACTAGTATTCAAGCACGAATATATCAGACATCCATAGTTTGCTTTATATATTTCAACGAAATAACATTGGTTTGTGAAGGTGTGTCTTCATTAGTACTTTGAAATACAAATATAATGAAAATAAAAATGCTGAAAATAATAACGTTGTTCGTACTAATTTTTTTTTTGGAGAAAATGAGATAAGAAACAGCAATGTGAGTTGTAGTTTTAATTCTGTGACGTCAGGCATCCGTGAAAAGCACAGTCAGTCAGGATGTCACGTAATATATATTTTTCAAACTGCCACTTTGAAATGGTAATCGAATTAAATTAGATCTTTTAAGGAGCTCTCCGAGCTGAAAACATATCTGAATAGAGTAAACTTCATACAAAAATACCATTATCATCACCATAATCACAACTAGCCTTATTTTCACATAATCACTATGATCACATCTGCCGTTATCACCATCATCCCCATCCTCACCATAACAATCCCACTATCATCACTAGCATCATCACATCATGCATTGTATTGAGCATCATAATCACACCATGATCACATTTACCAATATCGCCATCACTATTACCGCTATCACCATCACCATCATCACCCAGGGTGACCAGACGTCCCGTATTTCCCGGGATTGTCCCGTATTTTGCTCCTTTGTCCCGGCGTCCCGACAAACCCTTCCCAGGACGCCTTATTGTCCCGTATTTAAGAAAATTGAACAAAATGTAGTAAATGCATTTAAAAGGGGTGAATTTTCATCAAATAACCAACAGATGACGAAGCAGAGATAACAATGAAACTAATTTGGAGATGTAATCGGTGGAACAAATTGAGTTTTCATAACTAGATCTTGTTGTTTCAGCTTTCGTTTTGAGTCTTGTTGTGTATGATGCCGCTATGTTTCATCTAATTTTTAAGTTTGACAATGTTTCACTTTAAAATTTTACTCATTTCTAAATAATTTTAGTTTTTCAAAATTCTGAAAATATATTAAAAAACACCAAACTTCATTATGATTTTTGTTAGATGACTTGATTTTTTTGTTTGCTTGAAGTTTGAACTTTTTTCCTCTTTCTTTCTTTTGTATCATTCTTTGTTCATCCTTATATCCTTCCTGCTTGCCCTTTTCTAATTTATCTATCTTTATTTCTGATCTTTTTTTCCTGAACCTTTCCCTCTCTCTCTCTCTGTTCATTTGTCTTTCTTTCCTTCTTTCTGTTACTTTTCTTTAATAAATTTCCATTTTTATTTCCTGAATTCATTCATTCTTTCTTTCCTTAAACTTTTCTTTGCTTCCTTCTCCCTTCCTCTCCCTTTTTTCGTTCTCTCCTTCCATTATTTTCTCTTTTTGTCATTCTCTCATCTCTTCCCTCTTTCCTCCTTTCTTTCATTCTTTATTTTATTTTTCCTTCCAATTCTTTTCCCTTATCATTTCTTTCCCTTCCTTCCTCCCTTCCTATTTTCTTCTTTGTTTGTTTCTTTCTTGGCAAAGAATGAAGGAAAATATTTCTTTCCTTCATTCTTTCTTTCCTCCCCTTTTTTCTCACTTTCTTTTTTCCTTTCTCTCCTTTATTTTGTCTTTCACACATCTATTCATCTTCCCTTCCTTTCTTTTTTGTCTTTCTATATTCATTTCAAAGAATGACGGAAACCTTTTTTCTCTCTTTTATTCTTTCTTTCATCCTTCTTTTATTCTAATTTTCTTTAATGTTTTTCTTTTCATTTTCCCCTTCAGTTCATTTTCCTTTCTTTCTTCATCTCTTTAGTTTTATCTTTTCTTTCTCTCCTTCATTCTTTCGTTTACCCTCCCTTTCAATTCTTTATATTTTTCACATGTCTAACATTGTGTATCTTTGTTGATATTTTTTGTTGATTGTCCCGAATTTCATTTTGTGAAATCTGGTCACCCTGTCATCACCACCGCCAATCATCATCATCATCATCACCACCATCATCATCACCACTATCACCATCAACATCGTTATCATCATCATCATCACCACCACCACCACCATCAACAGTCATCTCAATATCATCCCATCATCATCACAATCATGTTTTATGACCAGCGCGTTTTGTTAGATATGCGCAAAGAGAAAATGTATAAGCGTACTGCCCCCAGCGAAAAAATTTGTGCCTACGGCCATGTTTAGTGCCTTTTTTCGAAAGAAAAGGTGTCCTTTTCACTGTGCCACCCCCCCCCCCCCCCAATTTCAACTTTGTTCCACCGCTCCTGGGATTAGTGTATCCTATAAGATTCCATTCGCGACTGAGCTCACATTTTCCGTGTCTTATCAAATCTGATAAAATAACGATAACGTGTAAGATATCTATTTTTCTAGTTAATATACAAATTCAATTGACATTTACATTCAATTACGCTTATATCGTAAGATTGGCCTACATATCGTGTCTATGCCTACAGCTCTATAGAATTACACATTTGAGTTAAGAAATAACAGATTTTCAGCGCACTCTTCGGAAAAGCATGTTTGTAAAATCAGATATATTTCATATTCACGCATACGTGTCCCCTTTCTTTTCTGTTAAGTATATCAAAATTTGAGTTCGCACTTAGCGGCTGCATTATGTTTAGTGAAATACATATGCTGGTTGTAATTCTTATATACAATACAAGTGTCATACGTACTGGAGGGGGGGTATCAAAATTATGAAAGGACCATCAAGTTTGGTGTATATAAGCCAACTTTCTTTTCTCAAATTGTTAGTGGTCAGTGGCGGATCCAGGGGGAGGGGGCACAGCCGGCCTGTATCCCCCTTCTCTGAGAGCCATAATCAAAATTTTGTTAAACCGATTCTACCCAAGTGTGACCCCCTTTTAAAAGTTAGAATTCTTTTTTTGTTTGTCAAATTTTCATCGGTAAAATGTTCCCCCCTGGGAATCCTGGATCCGCTCCTGGTACTAGTAGTAAAGTGTCTTGTGGGTATAACGGTTTCACCTTGGGGCCCAACTCATGGACTAGGTCACGATTAACAGTTACTACCCAGTGTGGGGAAATAAGGTTCAATTCAATTCTTTTATTTCATTTCCATTCAAAACATAGTACAAAGTAATATAAAACAATACAAATCAAATACAATTTTACAGAAGGGCATTCTTACTTCGTAAAAAAAACAACAGTATAATATAGAGCATAAATGGAAATGAGGGGATCCACTAAAAAGCAAAGCTTGTAAAATTGTGGATCCCCCTTGGAAAAGAAGAAATTATAGTCGACTTACTATATGCGTACATGCATGTATTACAGGAAAGAAAAAGAGAAAAGGAAATCATATTGACGGAAACATAATTACTGAACAAATGCAAAACTTTTCACACAAAGAGGTCTTTGTTGTAAAGAATATGTTGCGCAAGATAGAAGAAAAAAAACAGAGAGGATGACAATGGTTGGCAATGTTTGACTTATTTTCTCTTGTTCTTGTGGACAAATGCTTGCTTTTTTACACTGTCAGTTTGCTTAACGACTATTTATCATATAACTTGGCTCTTAAAGGTAAAGTCCACCTCAGAAAAATGTTGATTTGAATCAATAGAGAAAAATCAGACAAGCACGATGCTGAAAATTTCATCAAAATCGGATGTAAAATAAGTTATGACATTTCAAAGTTTTGCTTATTTTTAACCAAATAGTTATATGAACGAGCCAGTTACATCCAAATGAGAGAGTCGATGATGTCACTCACTCACTGTTTCTTATGTTTTTATTGTTTGAATTATACAATATTTAATCTTTTACGAATTTGATGATTAGGAGCTCCTTGCCTGAAGCACAAAATGTTAATATGATGTAATTCCACGTGTTCAGGGAGGAATGAAACTTCTTTTCACATGACAATGACGAGAAAATCAAAATATTTCATATTTCATATAATAAAATACAAAAGAAATAGTGAGTGGTGTCATCAGTTCCCTCATTTGCATACCAACCAAGATGTGCATATAACTGTTTTGTGAAATGCTGCGAAACTTTAAAATGTCATAACTTTCTTATTTTACATCCGATTTTGATGAAATTTTCAGTGTTATGCTTGTTGAATTTTTCTCTTATTATTCAAATCAAGTTTTTGATGGGGTGGACTTGTCCTTTAAGTTAATTTGATTTTATCTTTTTTTCTAAATAAAATATAGATTGTAAAATGAAAAATTTCTTGCATTTTTCCACTAATAGAGGCCATACACAAAATGCTCTAAATTACAGTTTTTGAGCGTTCTTTGGAATAACAAATAATGATCACAAGTTTATGAATTAATCGCAACTATATGCAAATAATTATTTTCTTTTGTCACAAAAGTGATATTTTAAAGAATTACACCGTATACTATAGGTCTACATTTAGACTCCCCTTACGCAGGGAGGTTGCAGTGAATAAGTGATGGGACAGTTGGACATTATTGGACATCTAGTTAATGGAAAAACATACGGTGTTGGGTATCACAATTACACAAATGACAAATGAAATGCAAGAATGTGGAATCAGACATAAGGAATGGAAAAAAAAAGGACAGATAAATGTATTTGAGGTCGTAAAATGTCAAATTTGGTTCAGAATGTAAGTAATACAATATAGAGTGCGGGGCATGAAGTCACGTTTCGAATACAAAGTAAATCGGGTATTTTATGCTTTAAAAAAAGAAGGTATGAGACTAGACAGAAATGAATCGCGGCGCCCTGACTTTAACGACACCACATAATTCTCTCTTTTTCTCTCTCATAGACTTTCATATCAAAATGCTCCGAAAATGCTGCAGATAATTAGAATCAGCAAGGAAGAAAATATATCAACTTACCTGAATCAAAATACTCCAAACTTGTTGAACTGAATCATCTTCTGCTGCAGGACGATAAGAAGAGGTACCTCCACCTTCCTCAGTACCACATGGTCTCCTTGTGCACGACCTGGCCTCATATAGCACCGATGATATGACCCACTGACGGCGTGTCTCTGACTTGATGCTGTACAGTACAAAACAAAGGAAATTCCCTGAAGCAAAAACAGTCACAAAACATTTCATACAGGGGGTACCTGTATTAGGCAATATGTCTACCCCCGCGAGGGAACTCATCACCTGTTTTACATACCTATCTGTGCTGTGAATCCGTGGACATTCCGTAATGTATCATTGTGATCGACAAATTCCTCCCCTAATGCAACCCTAATCACATGATAATAGGCACGGGGATCATCTCATGAAACAAATGAGTCAGTGAAGTTAACTGGCGATTGGTTGTAAGCTACTGAAATCTTGTATTTGATTGGTTGAGAGATATTCGGTCGGTGAATGTCGCCAACTATTTGTTTCATGAAATGCCCCCTCTTTACTAACATATCAGTATTGTACTCATTGCTATAATTTAAACAAAGGTGCTCTTTCCAATTTGAAAGCTTGCCATAGACGTGGGCTTAGCAGGTAAATGTATGCAAACTGGATACCAATACCTTTGTTATTCTTTAAATGAATATATAATTAGTGGGTATCAAGGACCCGGTCACACAAATGTAAGCAATTAATATTGGGGGCTGATATTTACCATAGATCATGCACAATAATGAAGACAGTCAATGGTAGAAATAAAAACACTGATCAATTGCTAAACTTGATGTCATAGGGCCCTGGGAAGAAAGAAATCCCAGACAGGCCTACTCCGCAAAGGCTCCAAGTATCACGGATATATTAACAGAAAACAAAGAGCATGTGATTAAGATATTCAAATTATATATTATTCTTGCATCTTGAAATGCCCCCCCCCAAGTATTTTTTTTTATATTTCCGACCTGAAAATTGACATTCTCAGCATTTTCTTTCAACCATAAACATGGAAATTCAAACATGCTTTTAATAACGTTATCTCAGTAATTATTGCAAGCGCGGGCTAAAAACTTTTGAGATTTAGATATGAAAAAGGGACATTTAATTTTATTCAATTTTGCTTTAAAAGCTATGAAATGCCCCGTAATCATGGCAAGGATGGCTATATCCTTCTAAATCTGAATCCGAGCGCGGAGCGCGAAGTGGACAATATTTATATATGGAATCGCAAAACCGGAAATTTCAAGCACGTTTTAATGAATTGAAATGGGGAGGGTATTTATGAGAGACAAAATCAGGAAAGAAAAAAAATATTCATTCTCTGTTCCACCTCTTGTTCCGCCAAACAACGTTGGCCCCATTTAACTCTCTACACGAGAAATAATGTCAGAAAAAATTTAGACAAATGTCGACATTTTGAAATAAATTATGCAAGTATGATTCTTATTCTTGTCACAAATGTGGGGCATCAGAAGGGCTAGCTTGAAAAGCATTTCTAGAATAAAATTTTCCAGTCGTTCTTATGAGCCACTGTTGCCAGGTTAAAAAAAGAAATATCGTATTGATATCGCACCAGAGTAAAAAAATTATCGTCTTTTTTTAAACGAACATTAATATGAAATATTTGTATGAAATAATAACAATGCGATTGTTATCGGACTGAAATTAGTGCTAGTAATTATGTGTTTATACCAAAAAAGAGGAAAATTCTTAAAATTTTAGAAAGACGTGTCGTTATTGCTATAAATTATTGTTATCGGTACATCGTACAGAGAGGCAAATAATCGATTAAATACGATACAGATCGTACAGGTGTATGTCACCACTGGTCGATCGCCTGCTGCTAGGTCACGTCACGGAAATATTTCCGTGGGTCACGGTACGCGCAGCCGACTGGCTAAACAACCTACCATCCGACTACGGCTATAACGGCCGGTCATGACCGGTCAAGCGCAGCGCAATACATAGCCTATTACGATTTAAACATGGCGGTCAGCTCGGCAACTGCAAGGTCGAACTAAAGTATGACCCAAATTACTGGAGAATTGAATAGGGAGGATTTAGATTTCAATTTTTTTATTTCTATATTGTAGAGCTAATCGAGTCAATTAAGTCTCCTTAATCGGGTGAGTAGACTCTGAGTTAATTAGGCCTAACGTTAAAGGTTTGACCAAATTGAACTTGCGTACCAATTACCGTAGGTCTAAAAAAATAGACGATTTTACAGTTGGTGTGGCGTTACAACGCTGATAAATATTCATAAGACTTAAGACCCTTGAGTCGGGTCTTAAGTCTAGATTTTTTATAGGCCTAAGTTATAGATACTTATGATAAAAGGCTGAGAAACATAATAATATGTAGCCTACTGCTCTGTATTTGGATGACGGTTGAAATCGTCACTCATTCAGTGCTTTTCATACCGGCCCTTCTATCATCCTTCGGCCTAGGCCTCGGTTGGGAGATAGAAGGACCGGTCTAAAATTCACATCGCCAATTGGTCTACAAAACCTCTGTCTACTGCTTGGTTTGTCTCATCTCAGATGGTCTAATCCCATTTTGTCTACAGCCATTTCGTCCAAGTAACCTTTTTGGTATAAGCTACCAGTTGGTGACATGAATCACCATTTCGTCTAATTTCAATTTATCTGGTTATTTCATTGATATGACTTGGTCTAGCATGAGTTGATCTATTTTGGTATTTACCATTTATGGTTCGTCTTATATCCGATTCGTCTTTTCATTATTTCGTCTGATAGGACTCGTAGATTATTTGTGCGGGCTACATTTAATTCTATGTAATAACCAGCTTTGCAAAGCAACAATTAGTCTACTGACCAGATGATCTTACATATTTGGGTTTAAATATGCAGTGAATGTAATACCCATTTTGTCTAATGACTAGTTGGTCCAACGCCCATTAATTTGCTCAAACACTAAATCGGTCTAATGACCATTTAGTCTAAAGGTCATGCATGTGGTCGATCAATTTGTCTAAAGCAATAAGTGAACTTTCCCTTTAAAAGTTTAAGCAAGCGTTACCATGGACACGGACTTATGAGTAGCTAAAAGCTATTATCATCACAAAGAACATCTCCTTTGTAAATTACCTGCAACTTCAAGTGTGTATCGCCAGACAGGAATCTTTTGTCTGCGAATTTACCAAAGACTGACATCTACCACGTGCCTGAAATATCTTGCTCCATTCTCGTTTTCAATGCAGGGACCGCGGAACCGGGGGGGGGGGGGGGTGGGGGGTGGGGCTTCAGCCCCCACTTTCTTTTCTAAAACCATGAGCGTAAAAAGTTACCATCTGATTGTGATTTTTTGCATAGTCACCCCCCCCCCCTTTCCCAAACCGTTCCGCGGCCCTTAATGGACTATGTTGCTGCAATGCTGTTCTTTCTACTCAAAGATTCTTGATATTATGGAAGAGATGCAATCTATTCTTAAATAGATAGGCCTAATTGAGAGATGTTCAATATTTGAAGGTACATCGTCAGAATGCTATATTTTCGAGGAATATTTTGTTTATTTCTTTATCTTTCTCTGGCCCGACTGGCTGGCGAAACGTTGAAAAAGGCGTGAAATAACTCAATTTATCATCATTACTAACACGATTGAGAGATTTGAATTATGCTTGAATTGAACTTAACCAATCGGTTTATAGATCACTCATAACATTTGCATGGTTTGATGTCAAGATATTTACGAAAACTAGATTATAATTTTGAGAATAAAGGGGAGGGGATGGTTCTCTCAAAAAAATAAAAGTGGTATGGTCATTGGCGTAACTGGGGGGGGGGGCAGGGGTAAAAAAAACGGGGAAAAGGAGAGAGGGAGAAGGAAAAAAACACATAGCGGGAAAATAAAAACTGGTAATATAAGCACCTTTTTCATAATATGATGAAACACCATGTTAAGGCCTATGGTTTTCATCACTCAATGGCTAGCGATGAACAGTTTCATTTGCAAGTCTCTATAATAATAATAATAATAGTAATAATAATAATATGTCAATTAGACTTATATCGCGCCAAATCCACTTTGTAGAGTGCTCAAGGCGCTTTTTCTAAAATTATAAAAGAAATTAAGAAATACACCCTATATTTTCCCTCGCGATTCGAACTTGCAGTATTTGATTTGTGACATACGCGTTTTTGTTAGGACTACATAAAAAGATCGTCACCTTTTAAGGTCTGATTATTATGTTTAAAATATTTCACTTCCCGTTCGCATTAGTGGAATGGTGATGAATTTCAAACTGTCTAAATATCTCATATTTCATGCTCGCGCTTTGCGCTCGCACTCTTTGATCAGTGAAATACTTTTGCTGTCTACAAATTGCTAGACAGGCTTCCAAATGAACCTTTTTTCAGGTCTGATTAAACAAAAACTCTGCTCGCGCTTCGCTCTCACAATGTTTGATTAATGAGATACGTATCATATTCACGATTACAAAAAAAGCTTCAAAATATTTCCTGTGCATATGTCTGAATCTACAAAAACATCTGCTCGCGTTTCGCGCTCGTATTAGTCGACTGCCGACCATGGTGAGATACGTATGTTGGCTCTTCATGATTTTTTTTTACCCCGGGCCGAAAGCATTTTATATCCGAATAAATAGAGTAAAATTCACAGAGCAAAATGCTTAAAAATTCTTGAAAATCGGATAATTGCATTCTTAAGTTTAGCAAAATTTTGTGAAAATAGTTATAATGTACGTCATCATAAATATTCATTAGGTGGATCCCCACTTTCCCTTTTCTTATGCATGTTATCCTAATTGTTTCATTTTTTCATACATATGTGAATAATGTGTCTCCTTTATAATGAAATAAGTTGCAGCAATGAATATCTAATGCACTAAATCAGTTGTCAATCCAATTTTTTCAGTTCTTGGTATAAAAATCTGAATAAACTTATGACATCATCAATTTGCTCATTGAATATTCATGAAGACATGCCTAGAACTGTTTCACCGGAATAATGCAAATCTTTAAAATGGTATAACTTTGTTATTCCTAGTCCGATTTTGATCAAATTTTCAGTGTTTTGTTTGTCTGATTTTTCTTCATCTGATTAAATCACATTATTCTCAGGCTGGCTCAACCCTTTGAAGAGAGAAGAGAGTCCGTAAATATTTTTTTTTGGAGGGGGGGGGTATACAAAGATTTCAGCTCGCGCTCGCATTGTCTGCTTAGTGAGATACGGACATACATAGCCATAATCAGGCATGAATAAACATTTTTAGCTCGCGTTATTTTATATTCTTTTCACAATTCCTACCAACAGTCCTTAAAATGTCTCTTTCCATGTGGGTGTTCATAAAGCTGTTCGTGAAGTAACGAACGACTGGAACATGTTCTTATAGTCTAGGTGATTGGTGAAAAAAATGTTCAGAAAATGGTAAAAGCATGAAAATTGGCACAGAGGTAGAGTAAGTTATTCTTATCACTTTTAGCAGGGGGTGCCAACGTGAATTTGCCAAACATAGCAACGGTTGCTAGGTAACATATTTACCTTAGTAACTGAGCTTTATTGGGGTTAAGTAACATTTTCATGAGCGATGTGTTGCATGAATTTTAACCTAAAGCATGTTCCTTTGTATCACAACAGTTTTGATCCATTTATTCACAGTAACGGCTTCTAAGGGACCATTTTCCATAGCAACAAATTGTTTATCATTGTTCAGATGAATATGATCAATATGATTTACTCAGAATAGCTCAGAAATTAAATCTGGCCAATAGATTCCTCATGTGATGAATTTTTCCTTAGGTATACCTAATTAGCACCATAGCAACGGTTGCTAGGTAACATTTTTTTCCACAGTAACAAATTCTTATAGGGTATTTTTTCATGATCATAATTCATATGAACCATATCTTTTCTATTAAAGCATTTATACATTAATCACAACAACCCAGGAACAATCATACCATGTATACACGCCCATGCGAAATACCAGATGATGTAACATGTTTTCTGTAGCAACCAATGGTTAAATGTCTTACGATAAGATTATTGATTGACGTAAAATCTTGCACAAATTAAACTACCTCATGATGTGGTTCATATTTCCAAAGACGATGTCTATGGGTTCCATATTGTTGGTATAGTAATGCTTGCTGCATGTTAAAAAAAAATCACCTTAACACCAATTTTTCTCCATTTGGAAACCATAATTATTATGGATTAACGTAAACACAATGTAAAAGATCGACCACCGATTTAAATTATTTGGTGTCTTTCATAGCAAAGGGTACTTTGTTAATGTCTGCTATTACTAAATTAGTTACCCATTTATCATTGAAGGATAATAGACCTCATGTTTACTTATCTAAGTGATTGGCAATGGAGGTAGAATTGATCGAATTTGTATAATCGAGAATAAAATGTCTAGAAACCGTTGACATTCTGGAAATTTGTGGCTATGTAGTTGCCCTATAAACATCCTTTAAGACCCTGTACAACACCTACAAATGCCCATGGAAATAATTCCACAAAACCAACATTTAACAAGAGAAGAACAGTTAGAAGATCAGTTACATTTCGCCAGGAGGTCATGGGTGGCTAAAATGACCGCCGAGAATTGATTGAGTCAACTAAAAAAATATTTCAAACAACAAAATCCCGCCAGAAAGTAATTTTCAAATGAGTGCTTGGATACCACTTTATCTCTAGCTAAAAGTAGTCGTTCTTGAAAGCCAACAAACTCTGCCTTGATTTATCTCCTCCCTTTCGAAGCCTGCAATGAAGATCATATTAGCTTTCCATACTGTTTCTGGACCTAATGCCATGTGCAGGAGTTGATTTTGACTTGTCAATTCCGTCTCCAGGTGTTCTGACTAATTGGATCAACCCTGCAGCTCTGTGTTCTATCATGACGTGAAAGATCCTGCATGCTAGAGTTGATTTTGACCGATCAGTTCCGTTTCTAGTCATGTTGGCCGGATCCTGTAGCTACATGATTGATCTATCATGACTCGACCCTGCAGAAGTTGATTTGGACCTGTCCGTTCTGTTGTAGGTGTTTTGACCTGGATCAATCCTTCAGCTTCAGGATTTATCATCACGTAAAAGATCTGCAAAGAGTTGATTTGGACCGACCATCAGTTCTGTTTCCAGGCTTGTTGGCCTGGATCCTGCTGCTCCGGGATCTATCATGACTTGAAAGCTCTTGCAGAAGTTGATTTTGACCAGTAAGTTCCGATTGCAGGTGTTTTGGCTGGGATCCTGCAGCTTCATGGGTCATTACTTGAAAGATCTAGCAGGATGTACCATATGACGCTCTTGTGATATTTGGGGCCCGTTGCAGAAAGAGTTGTGATCAAACGCAACTCAAAAAATTTTGCACAACTTGATTTTCAGCCAATAAAGCACCCGTGTTAGGGACTTGCGTTTAAACGCAACTCTTTCTGCAACAGGCCCAGGTTGGCTGGACGTGATCCATACTCGACCACAAAAATCCCGGCACAGAACAGTAGCATTAAGTTCTATATGCTTCTTCCTTCAAAATATCCCAAATACATTTTTGCATGTCCAACTCAGAACTCAGATGAAAATGAATTTGCTGATTGCACTATCACCTTATATAATGTCCTTATGAGGAGAAATGTCTCTCACACTGATTGACGAACAATTCATTGTTACACCGAAGATGATGATGGCTGTAACTTTCTTGATGTATTCCTCTGTTGCCTCTAATATTCTTTGTCGAGCATAATGCATGCTTTACAGTGGTTTTGCTTTTACCGACTTATAACCAATCCAGACAGTCTTAACCTAATTTTTGGACTAGATATATGCCCAACTCTGTGAAGGCATGTGCGACACATTCAATGTACGTTCTGTTCATTCGCTAGAATGGTGCACAAAGTCCTAAACTACCGGAAACTGCACAGTTGTACATTATGTAAATATTTTTTCTTCATTATCTAGATAGAAACTGTTGCAAAATAAATGACTCAATTTTCCAGCATTATAATCAAATAAAAAAGGTGTAACACACATACAGACAATGATGCTTGAGCTGTTTCAGGTCTACTGCACATGCTCTGCAGTGCATATACAGGAAATGATTCTTGAGGCTGTTTCAGGTCTACTGTACATATATATTCAAGTCAGTCAATATGATATCATAATTTTACTGAAAAGTGCGTATGCGTTACTCGTCATTACTTCCCAAGAAGGTTTGTCATTTGATTGGGAGCGATTAGTTAGTATCAATAAAATTTCAGCTTCCCCTTTCCCCTCAAGGTTCGGTGTTTTTCCGAGTGTTCAGTGTTATTCAGTTCCATAACAAGAGAGATACTAACTGCACATTCAATGACCCAATGACGATTCTTGTCTGTGTGTCAGTTTTGTCATGTGTGAATAAAAAATATGCAAAAATAGTAAAATTATGTATATCGAAATTTGGTTTGTTACCTAGAGAAGATTAGGCCCTCAGGCATTATAATTATTTGGACTGTCTCTGAACTTTTTAGGGATCTGGTATATTTTTTCACTCCAGAGTCATACCTTGATCAATTTTCTAACCAATTTCATTCAAACATTATGTCCAGATATTGTATTAAGTAATATTATCTATAGTTGCTATGGAAAATGTGTTGCTTAGAAACTGTTGCTATACATGGTTGGAATGTTTCTTGATATTATGTGATTGTAAAATGAGAGCTTCGAAGTCAAAATATATTTTTTGAAATGTAGATAACACCCCAAAATGGTGGTTGTCAAGGTAAATATGTTACCTAGCAACTGTTGCTATGCGAGAAGAGGTCAGGTTGGCACCCCCTGCTAAAAATGTTCAGCACTATTTTCTCTACCTGTCAGCCAAATTTCATGCTTTTACCATAATCTGAACAATTCTTGCTATTTTTTGCACCGATCATCTAGACTATTAGTTCATTACTTAATTACATATGGATATCCAGGGGCGGATCCAATATTTTCAAAGGGGGGGGGGAGCAAATTTTTTGTAGGAAAATTGGAGGAAAAGGGGTTTTCAACCACAAATGAAGGATATTTTGTACAAGCCCCCCCCCAAAAAAAGGTTCTTCAACCACAAATTTAAAGGGGGGGGGGGGGCACATGCCCCTTGGGTAACCCGACACATGCTCCGGCGACGCTTGCTCCGGTAACAAATGCTCCCCAAACTGCGACATTTGCTCCGCGACATTTGCTCCTCGACATTTGCTCCGTCGACATTTGCTCCGCCGACATTTGCTCCGCCGATATTTGCTCCGCCGACTGTTGCTCCGCCGATATTTGCTCCGCCGACTGTTGCTCCGCCGACAGTTGCTCCGCCGACTGTTGCTCCGCCGACAGTTGCTCCGCCGACTGTTGCTCCGCCGACAGCTGCTCCGCCGACAGTTGCTCCACCGACAATTGTTCCGCCGACAGATACTCCGCCGACAGTTGCTCCACCGACAATTGCTCCACATTTAGCGACGAATGCTCCTGCGATAAATGCTACCCGAACGACACATGCTCCGGCGACAACTGCTCCGCCAATATTTGCTCCGCATGTAGGGACAGTTGCTCCGCCGACATTTGCTCAGCATGTAGGGACAAATATTGTAAATATTGTATATATATGTATTTTGTAATTCTGATATTGATATGAATGCAGAAATAAATCAAATCAAATCTAATCAAATCAAATCAAATGCTCCTCTGATAATAGCTCCGCCGAAAATGCTATCCACTGAAAAATTATTTTTTTTGTGTGTAAAACTAACAACGCTTCTTCTCCAAAGCTGTATGGTTTTTATCATTATTCTTTACATTTTTAACATACCTAATTGAATTGCTCAGCGAAAAGAAATAGTTTGGCTGAACTTAAATTTCCCATCAGCGCTTTTATCTCGATTATTTCTCCCTTTCGTTCCTTGAAAACCACCTTCTCCCCCGTCCCTCTCTCCTCCTGTACTAAAATTTATTTCTCTCTCTCTCTACATTCATGACTTCTGTTTCTTATTTCTTTTACAACCTCTCCCATCTTCTCCTATCTCTTTCTTAAGCTAATATGCCTAAGTAGGGCACGAAATCATGACCTGAAAACCGGACATTTCAAGAACTTTGGTAATTGTGAATAAGATGAATGAGTGAATACATTTTAACAATTAATGCAAGCGCAAATCGCGAGCCGAAACTTTTGATAAACTGTCACAAAATGTGGATTTTAAGAAGCTTGTTGTATAATCAATATTAAGATATACATTACTTGCCAATCAAAATGCGAGCGTGCAGCGCTAGCTGATACGTTTTGACTATCAGACCTGCAAAGGGATACTTTGAAAACTTTATGGAATATTAATAAAGGTAACTGATAAGTTAACATTTGCAAGCGTGCAGCACGAGCAGAAAATATTAATGTTCAGCTCGTAAAACTAACACTTTCAAAAATCACTTTAAAACAATCAATTTGTAAATCAAACAAAATAATGAAAGTTCGATTTCCGCGGCGAAATATCTTTTGCATATTGACTTCCAAACTTGATATTTAAGCTCCATATTAAACAAGATATGTAAATCAACTAACAGGCAATGCGAGCACGAAGTGCGAGCGAAAATTTTATATAGTGAAATATGAAAGATTCTTTTTATTTTCCAAGTCTTTCACTTGTCTTCCTCTTCTTTTTTCTCTCTTTTCCTTTTTTTTCCTTTTTTATCTTTTTTTTGCTCCGCCAATAGGGGAGACCCGGGTCCCTTGCCCCCTGGATTCGCCTATGATATAAAGTGGCACAACAACTTGAATGGTAAAACAAAACAATACAAAAAGTATGTAACGCAAAAGGATATAACAAATATTTTCGTCAGAGCAAGTGTCTTGTTCTTCGAGGAGCATTTGTTATTCGAGGAGCATTTGTCGCAGGTATTTTATTTAGGTCTTATATTTATTTTTTAAAGCAACATGCCGAGAAACTGTCAATGGAGCAATTGTGGACGGAGTAATTATTGGCGGAGCATTTGTCCCTGCATGCGGAGCAAATGTCGGTGGAGCAACTGTTCCTACATGCGGAGCAAATATTGGCGGAGCAATTGTCGCCGGAGCATGTGTCGTTCGGGTAGCATTTGTGCCCCCTGGATCCGCGCCTGGGAATATCACATAGCACAAGAAAGGATCACCAGTCGCTCGTAAAATCATTCGCATCTTACGAACAGCTTAATGAAACAGCGTACATGGCTACTGAGCGCGCTTCGCGTACTAAATAAGTGACTAATAATTTGCGCTTTTGCCCCCGTGCCGTGTCCCACGATATGCCACTGGACTTGGTTTAGGGTGTATTAAATGGAAGTCCCTTCCGCAAAAGGACACCCCCCCCCCCCTCCATGAGTTTTGGAAGCTTTGATGATTTGCATTTTAAAGGGATTCTCGGGGAAGAAATTAATATGATTAAAACACATAAAGTAAAATCAGACTAATAAAACACGGGAACATTTTCATCAAAATAAGATAAGGAATAATACAAACTTGTGATATTTGATTGTTTTTTAATTATTACGTTCAAACAGTTCTATGCATGAGCTCAATAATGCAACGAGCAAGTCGATGATGTCATATCCCCGCTACTTATTATTTGTGTATTATTATATGAATTAATATTTAATCAAAATTCAAAGAATGAAAAGAAAAATCAATTTGACTGATTTACACGCAAGATAATCATGATTGCTGCAACTTATTTTGTTACAAGGGAGATATCAAGCACACGTGTATGGAAACATGAAATAAATTATGATTTCATGTAATAACATAAGACAGGGGGAATTGAGGACATAACGTTATCAGTCACCTACTGAATATTACTGACGGTGTGAAACTGAATTCACAAAATATTGCTTAATTTAATTAATTCTATATTTGTTATCAGATATTTATGAATTATTCACCGTTTATCTTTATGATGGGATCATTTTCCACCCGGATTGAGAGAGAGAGAGAGAGAGGGAGGGGGGGGTGGGCATAATGACATGATAAAGTGATATCATTGTTTTTATACGACCCTGAGAATCAAAGTCTTCGATTGTGAATATCATTTAATAATGAACAGCGTACATGTTTACTAGGGAATGATTAGTGATCCTCTTTGCGCAATGACATGCCCTCATGGCCCTGGGAAGCGGGGTGCTGGGGGCGATGAATCATTCCCAAAATTTTCCTTGGGGGTGCTGTGTGTGTGAAAAGGGTCATTTTGATTAGCTCTGTATTTCAAACACTTTGTAGGAAAATTGTGAGGTGGGTATGGATTAATAGGGCTGACATGTTTCATTATTATGAGTGTTCCTAAGCGCGAAATGAAACTTGTCGATATCCCATTCTGAAAAGGGGACAATTTTATCTTATTTATTTATTAATCTAATAAGCCTAATGAGAGCGCGATATCTGTTGATATCATGGCCTAAAAACTGGACATTTAGAGCACTTTGGTAATTCTGAATAAGATGCATGAGTTAATATATTTCAACAATCAATGCGAACGCAAATCGCGAGCCGAATTTTTTTATTGTCATGAAATGGGGATTGTAAGTAGTTTGTTATATTATTAATATTGGGATATACATTTCTGTTTCTGTTTGTGGTAACTCCCGTAGGAACTCGGCAGGACAGCATTTTGCTGGTAAACGCCAAGCTGGTATATAACCAATTACCAATGAAACATTTAACGTCTATGTTAATCAGTCATAGTGGCTGACGTTATAGACGACAGATATCACTCTCGGGCCTTTTTATCAAAGTGGAGACAATGGCAGAGTTGGGATTCGAACTCACAACCTTGCGATTATGAGTCTAATGCTCTAACCACTGGACCACACGACCCGGAAGGCCCAGAGGACCCCATTTTTGTCTGCCATCTTTAATTTTTCATGAAAATCAATTTTGTCATATTTTTGCCATAAAAACGGGGAAAATACTAAATAAATACGCATTTTACATTGATTTAGACAGTAGAAGTCGATTGCAAGTGTTTTCAGGACAGTCCGGTTAATATTTTTGGAAAAATATAAGAATTAATGCCAAAATTTTAATTTTTTAGGCAGAAATTTGCATGTGTATTGATATCTTTCTGTTTTGTCATTAATATCAGCAATCAATGCAAAATATCAGCATTCAACACGAAAGAGAATATATTTACAAAACATTGATATGCTTCATGACAGTATTAATGTCTTAACTTGCTTAGATATAGGGAAAATACCTCCAAATGCATTCCCCGATATTGCGATAAAATGGCACTAAAAAGGAACCCGTCACTAGTGATACCGACTTCAATGCGCTCGCTAGCTTGCCTTTCAAAAGAGTACAATAGACTCAATCGGTCTTGCCTCGCCTTTGTTGGTGTGACTAGCACGCATTAATGCATGTAATGAGCGTCGCGATAGAAAAGAGTATGTTACATATAGTGGGTATGAGGGCAAAAGGCCTTTTTTTTTACACATTTAAGCAACTTCTATGTTCATGAAACCTCTTGGAAAGGTTAAATGAGGAATTGCTCTGCATGTCGCAAGCAATAACATTCGGACACCTTCAAACATAGTCCCGCAGGAGCCCGTCGACGGTACCCCACCCTTTTCCGAAGCCTGACTACTAAAATACCTTGCCTTTTGGAGCCCTCAATGTTGCAAAATGATGCTTCGGTTAGGTAAAATAACAACTTTTATTTTCTTGAAATCACTTGGAGACGAAAGAGTAGGCTTTTCTCTATCAGCTACATTTAAAGAAGTGAGGGCACAACAAAGCCTACCCTCTAAGGGGGCTGCCCCAAGTCACCCATCCCCTTTTTCGTATTTTGCCCATTTCTTGGAAAATTCGTCGTTTTGGAGCCCCATTGATGGAAAAGTGTTTCTACTATGTAATGAAACCACTTTTATTGTTTTAAACCACTTGAAGACAAAAGAGTAGACTTTCTTCTATCTGTTACATATAAAGAATTACTGGAAAATGGAAACCACCCCCGTCAGTGGGATGCCGAAAACACTATCCCCTTTTTCCGTATTTTGCAAATTTATGGAAAAATCTGCAAATTTGGAGCCCCCACTGAGGCTAAAGGGTGCTTCTGCTTAAAAGCAATCAATTTTCTTGTCTGAAGACCACATTGAGACAAAAGAGTTGCCTTTTCTCTATCAGTTACATATAAAGAGGTACTGATAAAGCAAAGCCTACCCCCGTCAAGAGCTCCCGAAATTACCCAACCCTTTTCCGTATTTTACCTTTTTATTGGAATATATGCGAATTTGGAGCCCACATTGAGGCACAAAGATGTTTCTCCTAAACAGCAAAACACTTTAATTGTCTTAAAACCACTTGCATGTAAAAAAAGTAGTATTTTCTCTATCTGCTACATTATAACGATTCGCTGCCACATCGAAGCCTACCCCCTCAGGGGTCAGCTGAAATCTCCTAACCCCTATTTCGTATTTTTCAAGGAAAATTCGCCATTTTGGAGCCCCAATTGAGACCAACGGCGTTTCCGCTTTGCAGAAAGTCACTTTTATTGTTATGTAACTGGTGGGAGACAAAAATGTAGGATTTTTTCCATCAGCTTCATTTGAAGACGTGCTCGCACACAGAAGCCTTACCCCAACAGAGGCTGCCGAATCCCCCCCACCCTTTTGCCTACTTTCCCACTTTATTGAATAATTCGCAGTTTTGACCCCCTTGTTCAGGTAAATTAGCATTCCTGCTATATAATGAAGCCAATTTCATTGTTTGAAGCAATTTAAAGATGAAAGAATAGGCTTTCTTCTATCAGCTGCATGCAAAAAACGTGCTGGCGCATCGAGGCCACTCAATTCAAGGGCAGCTGAAATCACCCCACCCTTTTGCCTATTTTCCCTCTTTATTGGACAATTCGCAGTGTTTAGCCCCATTGATGCAAAAAGGTATTTCTGCTATGAAGTAAAACCACTTTTATTTCTTTTTCAACTCCCCTGGGCTTGGGGAAGAAAGAGTGGGGGTTTTATATATATATATAGAAGGGCTGGCACATGGACGCCTAACCTCTTCAGGGGCTGCCGAATATTAAGTCACCCCATCCTGTTTGTCCATTTAGTGTAATTATTAGAAAATTTGTCAATTTTGGAGTCGCCATTGAGGCAAAGGGCGTTTCTGATATAATAGAAAAGTCACTTTATTTTTTTAAACTACCTGGAAATTAAAAAGATTTTTTTAAATATCAGCTTCAGATAAAAAGATGTTGGCACATCGACGCCTAGCTACCCCATTCAGTTTCTCCAAATTGGCATATTTTCCCATAAATTGGCAGAATAGGGAAGGGGGTGGCTTCAGGAGCCCCCTGAGGGGGTAGGCTTCTATGTGCCAGCACTTCGTCATTTGTAGCAGATAGAAAAAATATTACTTTTTCCTATCCAAGTGGCTTTAAGACAATGAAAGTTGTTTGCAAGAAAGAAGGAACATATTTTTGCCCCAATGTGGGCTTGAAATTATCAGATTTTCTAATAAAAAAGGTAAAATGCGGAAAAGGGGTGGGTGATTTCTGGAGCCCTTGACGGGGGTGGGCTTTGCTGTACCAGCACCTCTTTCTATGCAACTGACAGAATAAATGCTATTCTTTTGTTTCCAAGTGGTAAAAGACAATTACAGTGGTTTGATATATAGGAGAAACATCTTTTTGCCTCAATATTGGCTCCAATTTCGAAGATTTTCTAATAAAGAAGGTAAAATACAGAAAAGGGGTGGGTAATTTCAGGAGCCCCTGGCGGGGGTAGGCTTTGCTGTACCAGGACCTCTTTTTATGTAAGTGCTAGAAGAAAGGCAACTCTTTTGTCTCAATGTGGTCTTAAGACAATGGAAATTGATTGCTTTTTAGCAGAAACACCCTTTAGCCTCAGTGGGGGCTCCAAATTTGCAGATATTTCCATAAATTTGCAAAATACGGAAAAAGGGGATGGTGTTTTCGGCATCCCACTGACGGGGTGGTTTCCATTTTCCATTAATTCTTTATATGTAACAGATGGAAGAAAGTCTACTATTTTGTCTTCAAGTGGTTTAAAACAATAAAAGTGGTTTCATTACATAGTAGAAACACTTTTCCATCAATGGGGCTCCAAAACGACGAATTTTCCAAGAAATGGGCAAAATACGAAAAAGGGAATGGGTGACTTGGGGCAGCCCCCTGAGAGGGCATGCTTTGTTGTGCCCTCACTTCTTTAAATGTAGATGATAGAGAAAAGCCTACTCTTTCATCTCCAAGTGATTTTAAGAAAATAAAAGTTATTATTTTACCTAACCGAAGCATCATTTTGCATAATTGAGGGCTCCAAACGGCAAGATATTTTAGTAGTCAGGCTTCGGATAAGTTTGGGGTACCTTCGACAGGTTGCGGGACTATATCTGAAGGTGTCCGAATGTAATTGCTTGCGACATAGAGAGAAATTCCTCCTCTAACCTTTCCAAGAGGTTTCATGAACATAAAAGTTGCTTAAATATTTAAAAAAAATGCATTTTGCCCTCATAGCCATATATGTAATATACACTTTTCTTTCGCGACGCTCATAACATGCATCAATGCATGCTAGTCACACCAACAAAGGCGATGCAAGACCGATTGAGTCTATTGTACTCTTTTGAAAGGCAAGCGAGCGCATGAAAGTCGGTATCACTAGTATGACTAGTGACGGGGTTGCTTTTTGGTGTCATTTTATCGCAATATCGGGGAATGCATTTGGAGGTATTTTCCCTATATCTAAGCAAGTTAAGACATTAATACTGTCATGAAGCATATCAATGTTCTCGTAAATATATTCTCTTTCGTTTTGAATGCTGATATTTTGCATTGATTGCTGATATTAATGACAAAACAGAAAGATATCAATGCACATGGCAATTTTTGCCTAAAGACATGAAAATGTTGGCATAAGTTCTTATATTTTTCCAAAAATATTAACCGGACTGTCCTGAAAACACTTGCAATCGATTTCTACTGTCTAAATCAATGTGTAATGCGTATTTATTTAACATTTTCCATTTTTTGGCAATAATATGAAAATAATTGATTTTCATGAAAAAAAATCAAGATGGCCGACAAAAATGGGGTCCTCTGGGCATTCCGTACAGGATATGACTCGGTAGCATCATATTTTCTTGACCACTGATATCATGAAAACATCTTTGGACCATCATACCTTTTGTACCCAATCAGCTGAATAAACTCTCCCAGCCCCCGGACTAATAACTCCCCAATCAATATGCGAGCGTGCGGCGCTAGCTGATACGTCTTGACTATCTGACCTGAATATTTTGAGAACTTTATGGAATACAGGAAAATGAAAGGTAAGTGACCTATAAAATTTTGTGAGCAAAAAAAGTGTTGAATATTCAAACCCTAAAATATACATTTTAGCATTTTTGAAAAACAAGGCAAAAGCGATTTTGTGTTTTGCTCACTTATGAAAATAAGCAGAAATATCGTGATTTGTGAGGGCACGAAACAGAAACGTATTAAAACTTCATTGTGAAATGACTGGGATGGAATAACACTTGTGATAAGTCTTGCACATTATTTCTAACGTTTGCCTGAAAATGACCTTTGACCTTACATGTGACATCCGACTGCAGCACATAGGCGGCGGAAACGGGGGGGGGGGGCGTATCCCCCTAAATTTTTTTTTTTGCTTGTCAATTTTTTTTCTCTGCGTCCCCCCTAAATTTATGTGGACCCCCATTGAAACGTGTGTTGTCCCCCCTAAAATTTAGGTTGATTACCTTTTTTTTAATTTTTTTGCTTGTCAAAAATTTTTGGAGCACTTGTCCAATTTTTTACATGTGTCCATCCCAAAATTTCAGGTAGACACCCCCCAATTGTTTTCCTTCCGCCGCCAATGCTGCAGCATAACATGCAGGTCCCCTAAGTCCATCTACCATCAAAGTTTGGTTGAGAAGTGATTTACGGTTGTGGAGTTATGTGTCATAAGGTTTGTGACAGACGGACGACGGGCGACATTTGGATCCCTAAGTCTCGCCTTCACCTCTGGTGGGCGAAAAAAATCCTAAATCAAACAAGTGGAGCGCCTTTGGCAGTCTCACCTGCATCGTGCGATTCAATAAATGAAAGCTACTATAAAACAATAATTACCAACAAAATTCATATCATGCGTACAATACTACGTTCATTGACGATGACATTTGACGTTGATCATGCGACCTAAGACTTGTCAGTGATACTTGATGATATATCCACATTGTATGAACTGTATCTTAAAGTTATGACAGCAATCAAAGAATTACCCCCAACATGGCAGAAGTTCATTGACCTTAAATGACCTTTTACCTTGATTATGTGACTTGAAACTCTGGCAGAATGTTCAAGTAATACTTGATTAACCTTATGGCCAAGTTTCATGATCTATGTCCATGTATTTTCTAAGTTACGCTGTCATTGCAGTGTTGACTTCGCCGCCGTCGGAAAAGCGGCGCCTATAGTCTCACTCTGCTATATGCAGATGAGACAACAAAATGATGAAGGTTCAATTTCCGAGATGAAACATGTTTTGTATATTAACTTCAAAATTACATATTTTAAGCTCCATGTTGAGCAAGATGTAGATCACCTAAAAGACATTGCAAGCGCGATGTGCGTGCGAAAATTTTCTAGAGTGACATGAAAGATTTTTTGAAGTCTTCCAAGTCTTCTCCCCTTCTTATTTTATTTCACTCGTCTTCCTCCTCTTTTGTTTCGCCTTCTTTTATCTCCTCTCTTTTTTCCCTTCTATTCCCCTTTATTGGTCCGCCAATAAGGAGGGGAGGGGGGGGGGGGGTGTGGCTGGCCCGTCGCCCCCTGTATCCGTATTACTTTATTGTTTTCCGATATTGTTCAAACATTGAACACCCCAAACTTCTTGTTGGGGTTAACTTGTCCTTTAAGTTTCACCTTACTTGTCCGCCCCAAGTTTTAATTGAGTAGCCTTCCCCATTAACAAGACTTCAGAATATTGGGTCAAACGCTGAATTTTGATATTCACTCTCTAAATGACTTTGATGGAATGTGGATTGTCAATTTCTAATTGAATGGGGTAACACTCGTCGGGCTATTTCCAGAATACATGTAAAGCGCATGAATAGCTCCATGTAAAGCGTGTCCATTGTTGAATTGCGTTGATTGTTACCCACGCCATATGGTCGGTCACCGCTTTCTTTGAAGTAAAGTGGCGTTCACATTGTGCAGGGGAAGGATATGCTTTTCCTTCTGAAAAAATGTTTAGATACAAAATTGCAATAAATTGATATGAATTTATGATATCCATCCATTCAGTCATCCCTACATCCATCCATTTCTACATCCATCCATTCATTCATTCACTCATTCATTCATTTATCTATCCCTACACTTATCCAACCACCCATCCATCTACCTATCTATCTATCTATCTAGGCCTATCTATCTATATCTATCTATCTATCTATCTATTTATCTATCAATATAACTATATATCTACCTACCTACCTACCTATCTATCTATCTATGTACTATGTATCTACTATCTATCTACTTATCCATCCATCCATCCACCTATTCACCCACCCTTCCGTCTCTATACCTGTCTGGTAGATTTAAATAAAGAGATAAAAATCAAACAATAATTATGATGAAAATTTCATCCAAAATACGTGAGATCAATGTTTTGCTTATTTCCACATTTTAACAGTTATTTGCATGACACAAATATTATTACAGGCAAATGTGTGACCTTTAAATGAGAGAGGCGATGATGATGATGACACGAAGTAATCAATTTGGCATTTTATAATTTGAACTATTATTTAAATTTGTGGAAATCTCAAAAAAGGCCTTAAAATTGTTTGTTATAAGTAATACAGAGGGAAATTATTAGTTGGTCGAATCCTCATTCACCGAGTCTTCTGCTGAAGATAATATTCAAGTCAAAACCGTTGATATTATTCTCTGTATATTTTTTTAGGGGGAGGGAACAATGGGTGTTCAATTTTAATAAAAAAATAAAGGTCGTCAGGACAGACTCGGGATTCTAGGTTACAGTAAAGAAACCCTTAAACAAACATCAATAATTTCCAAACCAATGTTAGTTTTTAATATATTTTTACATGAGCGTGTAGGTAATTTTATAAGCTACCCTCTGACTAAATGTTATGGACGTATTTTACGTCATGCTTTAGTGAGCACCGTCAGAAGGGAAAAATGTCACACTCTTCGAAAGTCACGAGCCAAATATCATGAATTTGATTCCATTTTATTGGAACTTATTCCGCATTCTCATCATGAAAAATAGTCAGAGGGCTTATAAAAGCTACTTTCTAAAAGACGCTACAACTTTTTTTGCTAAATTTGACGGTTGAATAAACACAAGTCCAAATTTCCTATAATTGGATATTTTACACGTTTTTATCAATAAAAATGATACAATATGATGACAGTTATTTTGGGAAGAGTTTCTTCAACAGTATTCATCGTTTAACGGTTGAATGAACATTTATTGAAAAAAAAATACGATTTTCAAATATCATAGGCAAGTATTGTTTCATTTTTGTAACTGAAAATGATCTTTTATCAACTTTTCCGTTGTGTTCAGGACCAATTAATATGCTTCAATGATTCAAAGGCGTTTAAAGAAACATTCACGCTTGAATGAACATGTGGAATGTGATTAGTTCTTCTTACGTTATTGGAAAAATGAAATTTTTAACTATGGATATCTGTCACAAACCTCCTTGCATAGTTCATTTCATTTGATTTGATTTTTTTTGTTTAAATCCCGATGTTGAATGCATCAGTGAGCACACAGTACTCGAAAATTATGCGAATGTGAAGAAAGTTCAAGGCCTTGGCCCCACTCTGTGCCGTATCGAATGGTTTTTTGGTGTGCGCATGCACCTTTTGGATAGTGTTACTCTGAAGCCATGTGCGAAGTTTCATGAAATAACTGTTGGCAGAAGTAACAAAAACCGTCCATGAAACAAACCCTCATTTCATATTTGTTAAAATTTTGACATCCTCTCTCATAGACTTGTGTACATTATGGGTGCATATGTTTACGAATAAATAACCCCTTATTCAATATGGTGGAACTTTTTTTCAAGGCTGTCTTTAGCAATGTCGTTTGGCAGTAATGTTTATCAACCTATGGGCAAAATTGTGTGCAAAAAATGAAATCGATTTGTTTATTTATGGATGAGTGAGCACGCATCAAAGTGGGAAATTGTTACTTTTAATGTGACAGACGCACTTTAAAGGATAATAAAGTGATTATTGGGGTAAATTCGGTTTGAAATGTGACTTTAATTGCTGTTGTTTTTAATCATCCATCATTCATCCATCATTTCTAACACCACACACTTTCCAAATGTTAAAAATTTTCGTGGTAGAGCGAGCACAATCGAAAACTTAAGAATGAATACTCTTTATACTGCATAAATGTATTCTTTTCCTAACAATTTCTCAGGATCAGTTGAATGTATAGACAAATTAGTGGTGGATCCAGAATTTAAAAATGGGAGAGGGGCTTATAATCGGGGGAGTCACCAACATTTTTTAATTTTAACATGATCTAACAAGTTGTAGAGGATACTACCATAAACCCGTATGACGATGCGTCACAATTCAGGGGCCGCAGAAAGGTTTTCAAAGTGGGGGGGGGGGGGGGCACGGCATTGTTCACAAACAATGCAGTGCCCCCCCCAATGCTTTGTCTCCTCCGGGTCACGGTCCGCTACTGGGGGGGGGGAGACTGAGCCAAAAGTGAGGGGGGCTGATCATTCCAAAAAAAATCAAAATCGTAAGGTAATTTTTACATTTTTGAACATGCTTTTGAAAAAAAGTTGAGGCTGAAGCCAGTGTTGTAGTGCCTTGATGCTCGGCCTTGGCCTTAAGGCGCCTTAAGGCCTATTTTTTCAAAGCCTTGGCCTTGAACATTCAGGCCTTGGCCTTGAGAGGGCCTTGGCCTTGGCCTTGAGGATTTTGAGCCTTGAAATTTCAAGGCATTTTCAAGGCATTTTCAAGGCTTTTTCAAGGCATTTTGTATTTTGTACTTTTCATTTGTTTTATACAAGTATAAATGTTTCAATTGTTCTGTACATCTAATGACACTAAATACTACCAGTCAGCAGCAGCAGAAGCAGTATGTGTACTTAGCAGTGCCATCAATTGCAATTATCATCACATAATTATGTAACAAAGAGAAGTGATGAAAATTAATATTATTTATTGGTAATATGACGTAATCATGACTAATAAGGATAATGACAATATCAATAATAATGATAATAATTACGATTAGGATTATAGTCAGTGGCGTAACTACAGGGGGGCATAGGGGCACGTGCCCCCCCCCCCCCCATCGGCTGACTAAAAAAAGGAGGAAAAGAGGGAGAAAGGAAGAGAAACGTAGTGGGAAAGAAGACAATGTTCATTATAATGTTATAATTATGTTATGTTACATTACATAAGAAACATTTTTTTCATATAAATGAAACATAATTTGCTCAGGGCATATGTCTTCATTGTTCCTGGTGCTCCCATTGTCTGTTTACCGAGATATATAATCCTGTTATACTAAAACCTCCCGTTTTCAAGTCAATATACAGCAAACTACCAAGTATATTTTCTCGCACTTTGAGTTATTCTTTTACATGTACAAAAGTATGCTTCTTTTTCATGAATACTGTAAGTGATTGTCCCATTTTAAGGTCTTAATATAAAACATTTCCTGTCCGTGCTTACGTTCGCAGTAGTGGATTGGTGAAAGATGTCTGCTCTCCATCAATTCCTAGAATGAGTCCTTAAAATGTTCCTTTTTCTGTTTTCTGATCTGAATATCAAAAATTTTCAGCTCGCGCTTCGCGCTTGCATCATTTGGTTAGTGAACTATGTAAGTCCTTCTTGAATTCCTACCAACAAGCCTTAAAATGCCCCTCTTCAGGTCTGAATTTCCTCAATTTTCAGCTCGCGCTTCACGCTCGCAAGATTTGATTAGTGAGATGGGTCTGTTAATTGTTAATCATGATTACAAGTGCGTTTATGTGCTGTTTAGATGTAATTCTAACAAAATCAGCAAGCGCTTATTGGCACTCCCATTAGATGACTATGGTGAGATGTGTATAATCTTAATAGATAAAAGATTCCTAAAATATAGTCCTTAAAATCTTCCTGTTTGGGGTCAATATCTACAAAAATTTCAGTTCGCGCTTCGCGCTCGCATTATTTAACGAGACAGGTACGTATCATGATTACAAAAGATTGATTGTAATGTCCCTTTTTAGGTTTGAATATCAAAAATTTTAAGCTCGCGCTTCGCGCTCGCATTATTTGACTAGTGAGATACATGTCCGTTTATTGGCACTGTCCTTATAAAAATATCTCTATTAGTTCAGAATACCTGGCAACTGGGAGCGCTTTGCGCGCTCACTAGGCAATTCCAAGTTTTTGCTGGTGCCCCCCAATGCGGTGACCCACGGTACGCCACTGATTATAGTGATTTTATGACAGGAATAATTCTGACAGATCTGACTACAATTTTGACAACAATTTTCATACTCTAAAAATAGCTTACTCTAAAGAATGATAACAAGGTTGATTTCTATTCCATTAGGTTTTCCTTCTATTATTTTCTTTGACCAACAAGAATGTTTTAAGTCTTAATGATATTCTGAAAAGATTCGGTAAACTTGAACACAAACTTCAATTTCGTCATTTCCAAATGGGCTATGGCATCAATGGCATGATGAGCCAAAAATTTTGAGGGGCCAAATGAGCATGGCATACAGAGCAAAATTTTAGGTTTCAAAATCAACAAATTTTGGATTGTGCTTGCATAAATTATTGTTAAGTAAGGTTCGCATTCAATTTACACAAAAAATGCTTAGAATGTCTAGTTTTTAGATCGGAATATTACAAATTTTTGAGCTCGCGCTTTGCGCTCGCATTTTTTTGATTGGTGAGTTATGTATCCTATTTATGAGTCACTAAATGCAGTCCAGAACAGCTTCCTTTTCTGGTCACTAAAAATTTCTGCTTGTGTTTTGTGCTCGCGTTAATTTGTTTAGTAAGATGCACACATTTTTCATGATTACAAAAACAGCTCAAAATATTTAAATTTCATTTCTTATTACAACATCTCGCAAGGATGCCCTTTTAACAGTGATTGGCACCATTAAATTGACCCAAAATCGAGTTTTACAACTTCAAAATTGATTTTTTTTTCAAAACCACTTGCTCGCTATGCTTTCTATAGCGGGAAATTAAAGCCTAAATCAAAATATCTGTCTTATCAATTAGAAATCACTTAAAAAAGCTTTGCTGAACTGCACCAAAATTCTCATTTTTGACTTATACTGTAAGTGCATTTTTGGCTTTGACCTCCCCCCAAAAAAATACATTCTGCCTCCCCTGTCCCAGGTAGAGGAGAAAGACATGTTGAGAATGGGCATGCCATGATCAGATCACCTTGGTAATAATAATTATTGCAATGTGAATCGCCTAGAACAATAATGAATTGTACAAATGTAACTATATGTTTATTTTAATTTGATGTCTAAATCTACATGATCTATCATAAAATTATTTTCGTTTTAAATGTACAAGGGTAAAAATTTTTGCTCGCTCACACCTTTTATACATTTGGTCCTGTGTGTCATGTATGCCGCCTAAGCATTGTTGTCTTTTTTTTCCATATATTGTACAATTGAAATGCCTTGGCCTTGGCCTTGAGGTTTTCAGGCCTTGGCCTTGGCCTTGGGTTTCCATGCCTTGGCCTCAGCCTTGGTTATTGAAGCCTTGGCCTTGGGTATTAAAGCCTTGGCCTTGGCCTTAGCCTTGGAGGTTTGAGCCTTGACTACAACACTGGCTGAAGCCCCCCCCCCCCCTCGCTTCAGCAGCCCCTGCAATACATCGTGCTCACTTAACCATGAACATACGATATCAAAATCTGGTCTGAAGTTGTTGAATGATGGATAGTAAGACAGCATAACACCATAAAATTCACCTGAAAACAACATTTGGCCAACTTTGTATTTGAACAAACTGAAAAACGACTCTTGTGACTTTTAAAAATGGTCATTTTTAATTCAATCTTTAATTACTCATGCATGACTCAGCCGATGGATCTCATTTCCCCCAGAAGTTGCTTAATGAGTGCAGAAAACCCACCTATGAAATATCATATCTCAAACTAATTCGGTTGAAAGTTACAGCAATTTGATTTAGGGGGGACTTTCTCTTTTTTGTTGTGTATCTATGTATGTATGTATGTATAAGTATAAGTATAAGTATAAGTATAACCTAGTTTTAATCAACCCTTTCCATTTTTGCTAGACTGATGAAATAAACTATGCACGCTGCCCCAAAAAAATATGGAATGTATTGTTGAAAGATATAATTTCATATTTTAACGATTATGGTCATCCCTGGCCTTTTGAAATGGTCTGCCTTTTAGAATGTAGTTTCATTTTTCACTGCACAAATCTCAAATCTTGTGTATGTATAGAGAAAGCACTGGAAAAGATGCCAATATCATTTGTAATAATTTTATGAACAAAGAAATAAGTAACAGCAAGTAGTCATCAATCTGAGGGAAGAGATATAGGTAAAGAGAAAATGCCATACGTCGCGAGCGAGCAAAACAACTCATTTTCTGAAAGTAAGAAATAAAATGGCAAACTTTTATGACAAAATCGAACAGAACATATTGAATTTACCCTCATCCTTTCATGTTTGTCTTGGAAGCCCCCTCCCCCTTGATAAATAGAATCTAAATAGGTGCTCCCTCTCCCCCTCCGCCACTACTAGTACATTGTAGCATGCATGAAATGCTGGAAAAATAGTATTAGAAGTTCACAAAAATTTCACATACCTTTTAATTTATTACACCGTTTACGAAGCAAGATGAGGAGGTCGACCAGTACCTTTCCAATGATGAGCGATTCGATCGGTCTTTAAGTTTACAAATCTGCCTGCTGATACCGGCTGGCTGGCATTCATTTTCCTGGTCGTTCGATCTATCCGTCATCGAATTGTATCAGCCCAGTTGATTATAAAAAGTGGTTTCTTTGGCTCAAATTTCCGATCAAGTTGAGATGATGTTGAGAACGTACTGAAGAAAATATTGTGGAGTGGACCGAACCTTGCATAAATGGTGGTTAATAATTAATTAAGTAGAATTATATTTAAAACTATTTTTTAGCCCAGAGTTAAGAGTAAGAAACTTTATCATCACTCAGACCGCCAATTTTTAGAAGATTGGAGATAAATGGACGGATGGACGCACGCGCGCGTGCTCGCGACTGTGCACTACTTGGCCATGAAGGTGAATGCTTCTGTAACCATTGAACTTAAACGTTTCTGGAAGATTGCAAATAATCACCTCGTGCGTTAAAGCAATGTGGAAATAAGTCCCTCCCTTGTCGCGGGTGGGCTCGCAATGCATGCCGGACAGGCGTATGAAAAATTATGTAATGGTTCATATTAAGCTCCAGTGTCTTCACCATTAAACCATGTCACCAACCGGTGCGGCGCGGTCCGTATGCAAATGAGCCCCGGTCTTTCATTGGCCGGCCGGCCAATGGGCGCCTGTACTGCCCCTGGTCGAGAGATGGCGACAAAGTGGTCTTATGCAATGAGTGTGGTGATACTATCTTCTTATTAAATTCATATGACCTTATTGTTTTTCGGATCAGTGAAAACTCTTTTGAAAATTAATTATATTATTTTTAAGGAGATATTCTTCAGGACAACATCAAAGATTGTTGTTAAGCACGATATCACAATAGATACATGCTGAGCGAAGTTTATGCTTTTAAAAAGTGACGACGTGATGTGATGTAGTGTAGTACTGACGAAAAATGGCGATATGTCGTTACAGCTTGTACAATAATATTGTTATCAGGTCGAATGAAAATAATCCCCCTTTTCCTGGTGAATTTTCAGAAATTAAAACCTCTCTTTTAAGTGAGGGTAATGAAAATTGAATATTGTGATATTTTCTTTTCATCAGGACATAGGAAAATTCCTTCATGTGAACCAGTCAAAATAGAAATTCATGTTTATTTAAATGCATCTCGATAAACATCAATTCATTCCTATTTCACAGTACAAACCCTCCGTGAAAAGTTCATGCTTTTAGTGAAATGGGGGAAACGCAGTTTATTATCTGTTTTTACTGAAATTGAAATAAGGAGTTTAGCCGGGTTTTTTTAGGTAGCAAAAGAGCGACCTGGATAACTAGGAGCGGAGGCCGTCTTTTATCCTTTTTTCCAATTAGTATTATTTTTTATGCTTCTCACTCTCTCTCTCTCCACCCCCCCCCCCCCCATTTCTCTTCCTACCTCACCCCATCCCAAGTATATTTACAGCCATCCGATTGATTGAAAGAAATTAAGACTTTGCATAAGAAGTAATGATTTATATCTATATCATAGTCGTTTATTTCCTTTGGACGCACGTGATACATACATATTGGAAATGCTGCCGTGTTATTCTTTGCTGATGATCATAATGTAGTCTACCAATGTTAGATCACAGCGATACATGATGATTAATATTTTTTCTTCTTTATTGGTCACGAAAAATATAACCGGCATTTTGGCACCTTAATTATTGCAGCTATGTAATAGAATGGATTTCTTTGCGATCAAATTTTGTAAAACTGTGAATAACGTACCTCAACTCTAAAACCTGACCCACACCTCACATGCCATCCTCACTCTGTATAAGGCAATGGTAATTTGATGCTATGATGATAATGAAAGTATGAAATTATTTCCTAAATTGATTTATATTTAGCACTAAATTATTAGAGTACTGACAACAACATTCTTTCTTGATCATGTGGTGGCTCTGAAAAGAGCCGTTATTTCTAGCCATAACCGTAGTATCAGACTAGCCGCCAAAACCGTACAGGGTACGGCCCTGCCTCTTCAGTGCATAGACCACGTCCATGGCTGTGACGGTCTTTCGTTTGGCGTGCTCACAGTAGGTGACGGCATCACGGATGACATTCTCCAAGAAGACTTTCAGTACACCGCGTGTCTCTTCGTAGATGAGACCAGAGATTCTTTTGACTCCACCTCTTCTTGCTAGACGGCGGATAGCAGGCTTCGTGATACCTTGGATGTTGTCTCGTAGAACCTTGCGATGACGTTTGGCACCACCCTTTCCAAGACCCTTTCCTCCTTTTCCGCGACCAGACATCTTGATGAATGAGAGCTAGTTGTTGTACGATACTGAAGACTGGATGTTACGCTGAGCGAATGAGGTCATCCGCTAGAGCAGCGGCTATTGTGGTCAGATTGCGGACGTGGGTGACGAAACTCGTCACCGCGCCGACCCGGCGGCGATTGGCACTCGCGTCAGAGCGCCCCCTTGTGCCGACGCCGATATGATTTCTGAAAGAGTCCCCGCCCTGAAAACGCACGGAATAATGACCCTCAGGAAAAGAAAAGTAAAATGCATACTTTTTGGAAGATATTGTAAATAGTACTCGAATATAAGGCAACGTCTCGAATTTCACCAATGATACCGATCTCCCTCTCTAGTTAACTTTCTTGGCATTATTTATTTCTTACGTTTTCTTCCTTTCTCTTCGTGTTATTTTTCCCCCACGATATGTTAACTTCATACAGTATATAATTAGTTTCATATGCATTTTTATATATCTTATATGTTATTCAAATTTCGCCCCTTGTTCCTCCTTCTTATAATGTCATAATATTGTCCAATTACCGAACCATTTAATAGATGCATTATCTTAATACTTTTATTTGTTGGGGGTATTAGAATCCGACTTATACCAGTGCGGGTGGTCACAATATGGTTCATACTATTTTTTTTTATTATTATTTTCCTTAATTTTCTTTTTTATTATTCTTTTTCTTATTATTATTCTCTTTGTTATTATCATTATTATCAGTATCGTTTTCATTGAGACAAGTATTCTTTCTTGGAAATGTGGTGGCTCTGAAAAGAGCCGTTTGGTTGGCACTGGAAAGTGGCTATCCAGAAATCACTTGGATTTCTTTGTCACCTTCTTTGCCGCGGGTTTCTTGGGGTTCGAAGCCTTTGGCTTCTTGGCTACCGCCTTCTTGGTCGCCTTCTTGGGTGTCGATTTCTTGGCAGGGACTTTCTTCTTCGGCGTCTTTTTCTTCTCTTTCTTCTCAGTAGTCTTCTTTACTGACTTCTTCACTTTCTTGGGTGCTGCTTTTGCCTTCTTAGCGGCGGCTGCCTTCTGCTTTTTCTCCTTCTGGGCTGCAGCTTTCGCCTTGGCCTTCTCCCTCTCTTTCTCCTTCTTGGCCCTCTCCTTTTCCTTCTTGGCCTTCTCCGCTGCCTGTGCCTTGGCTGCTTGCACATTCAACTTGAATGACCCCGAAGCACCTTTCCCCTTCGTCTGCGTAAGTTTGCCCTTCTCCACACCAGCCTTCAGAGCCTTCTTGATGAATATGAGCTGTCGGTCCATCTGGACATCGAAGTTCTGCTCGATGTACTTCTTGATTGCCTGCAGCGAAGATCCATTCTTCTCCTTCAGTTCGGTAATTGCTGTCATAACCATCTCAGCAGCAGGCGGATGGGTCGCTGGTTTCTTCTTAGGAGCCTTCTTGGTGTCCTTCTCAGCCATTTTGGTATACGTCTTTACAGTTGCGATGTGAACAAAACAAGTGCCCGCCTCACCGCGAAATGATCATTATACGTCATGGTTGCGTACGTGGTAGGAAACCTCCCATGCCTGCCCGCTCCACTACAGTGTTGCCCATTTTACGAGTGCTTCTGCTAACTAGAGTAAATTCTTCTTCCTCTTCCCCTTTTTCTTCTTCTTATTATTATCATGTTTATTATTATTCTCCTTCTTATTATTCTTCTTCTACTTCTTATTGCTCCTCCCGTTATTTTCCTTTCGAAGACAATTTGTAACGATATTTTTATATTATTATTATTTTTTTCGCCCATAAACATGCACATATTATATATTCGTATGCATGCTATCATTGATAAAACATAAACTAAAAAGAGAGAAAGTCTTTGTTCGGTATTGCCATCCTAGCGTAGCTACTGAATTTAATGACGGAACACCGAGGCTAGGAACAACTCGCCACAAGGGGGCGTTGGTCGACATCAAGAGCGTGTGACATTAACTGTCATCTGAATGATTGAAGCACTCGTTATCACGAAAGTTTAGGACTTCCTGAATTTGATATACTACTACTACTACTACTACTACTACTACTACTACTACTACTACTACTACTACTACTACTACTACTACTACTACTACTACTACTACTAATACTACTCTTACTACTAATACTACTCTTACTACTACTACTACTACTAATACTACTCTTACTACTAATACTACTCTTACTACTACTACTACTCTTACTACTAATACTACTCTTACTACTAATACTACTCTTACTACTAATACTACTCTTACTACTAATACTACTCTTACTACTAATACTACTCTTACTACTACTACTACTCTTACTACTACTACTACTTCTACTCTTACTACTTCTTCTTCTACGTCTATGAATATTTTCCCTTCCAGTGCACCCCCGTTATTTGAAATTTCATGTTACTAAGTTTTGGTGAATTTTTTTCAAATTAACTTGATGAGCCTCCCTGAACTCTGCTTAATTTTTTATTCATTTATTTATTTGACATCATTTTACTTCTAATCTACTTGTCATTATACATTTTTCTTATCCGTCACGTCATTTACCTTATCTGTATGTATAGAGTTAGTGAGGGATGGATACCAATGAAAAGAAAACAACAACGATTCTTTCGTGAATATTTGGTGGCCCTGATAAGGGCCGTTGAAAATGGGGGTTCGCCGGGCGAGGCAAACTAGCTTGATTTAGCGGTCTTCTTTGGAAGCAACACGGCTTGGATGTTTGGCAGTACACCACCTTGTGCGATTGTCACACCACCCAAGAGTTTGTTCAGTTCCTCGTCGTTGCGTACGGCGAGCTGAAGGTGACGAGGGATGATCCTAGACTTCTTGTTGTCACGAGCAGCATTACCGGCGAGTTCCAAGATTTCGGCAGTCAGGTACTCCAATACTGCAGCCATGTAGACGGGTGCCCCAGCGCCTACCCTCTGTGCATAGCTGCCCTTTCGAAGAAATCGGTGAACACGTCCCACTGGGAACTGAAGACCAGCACGGGATGAGCGAGTCTTTGCCTTGGTTCGGGCCTTTCCACTCTTTCCTCTTCCAGACATGATGTTTTACTGATGAGATGAGCTGATAACGAGTTGAAGATCAGACCGGAGCAGTGTGCATTCGTGTAATGACCCCTCACCGCTTTTTTTCTGCCTTTTTATACACGATGTGGCGTTCGCATTTACCGCCGGGGTATTGCAACTATTGTCCAATCAACGGTTCGCTGACCGCCGTCGCCAGTACGGCCTCTGAAAACAAAAATCAATATTCGTGACTGCTGCCATCTTGCGGCCAATTCCTTCTCATTTGTTTACTATTCCTAACCCTATCTTTTCCTGTGCACCATTTATTTCATTTTCTTGAAAAAAATTAGAATGACGTGCACACCAAAATTTATTATGATCCCTCTAATAATCGAACGCACAACTCAATTCTGGAAGCTCGTGGTGTACTGTGTTGCAATATGGCTGCATAACATACCTACCTGAACCAAATACGATACAATAACGAATGCATTAATCTATTTTGATTTTATATTTCAATAACAGACTAGCAAGTGAATTCTTATTCAAATCAAATTACAAACAGATCTTCTTGAAACAAGTATGTACCCCCTGGAATATATTTATTGGAACAAGTGTACCAACTAACTCAATCCTACCTTCAAAATCATCAAACAGCCGAAAGCGAAGCCTTATGGCTTGCGATTTCACGTGTGTTTTATATATTAAAATAATAACAATGATAAAGACTGCGTGTATATACTGTTATGTCGATTTTATCACTAATTTATTTCTTTCCTTTTTTCATTTCAATAGGAAAAAAGGAGGAGGATGTCAAGGACAAGCAGTGACAGTGGCATGTGACATACGCACTCACTCTTCATGCGACTACAGGTGATTACCCCCCCCCCCCCCCGGTTCCCTCACAACACTATTTTGATCAAAGTTATATGCACGATGTGCATTATATCTATTATATTATAATATTTCAATTATCCCAGGGATCCTTTATTTCTTCCAACTATTCATGTATATATGATATCAGTGATTCTTTCGTGATGTTATGGTGGCTCTGAAAAGAGCCGTTTGGTTATATGCATTACAGGCTGTAGTGCATTGGCGCTCTAGGCGCGTTCTCCACGGATTCGACGGGCCAGCTGGATATCTTTCGGCATGATGGTAACCCTCTTAGCATGGATGGCGCACAGGTTGGTGTCTTCAAATAGCCCGACCAGATAGGCTTCGCTAGCTTCTTGAAGGGCCATTACGGCGGAACTCTGGAAGCGGAGCTCTGTTTTGAAGTCCTGGGCAATCTCCCTCACAAGACGCTGGAATGGGAGTTTGCGGATCAGAAGCTCGGTGCTCTTCTGGTAGCGGCGAATCTCTCTCAAGGCGACAGTTCCAGGCCTGTATCTATGTGGCTTTTTAACTCCCCCTGTGGCTGGGGCACTCTTCCTGGCCGCCTTGGTTGCCAACTGCTTTCTGGGAGCCTTTCCTCCGGTAGATTTGCGAGCCGTCTGCTTGGTGCGTGCCATGGTAGGTTACTTGTCTGATGGTAAGTCTGCGAATCGAACGTAGAAGACGAGATGAGTGACTGCCACTAAAAAGAGACCGCTATTTATAAGACCTCCGAGAGATCCCAAACCCAACGGCACCGTCCGCAGAGCGGTCGTGATTGGTCAGTTGTGTTGCTCTATTGTCATAACGCGCGAAGCGTGGTATGGTGGTGGCGCTGTGCACAACGGCAGTGCGTGAGTGAAGGCACCAAAGGGGTGACGAATTACACTACGGTAATAGTAAACTATATTCACGGGGCGACCGATTTTGGGTGTCATCCTTTTTTGGAGAAAGTAACAACATGTAAGAAACTAGGGAACGGGGACGCCATGAGTCAATGAAAAATCAAGACCCCCCGTCTTGTCAATAACATACGCAAATTATATGCTAACTTGGATTTGCTTTGCATCCCGTATTTGCGACTTTATACCCCCCCCCCCATTCAGTATTCATTTTCAGTATTAATTTATAGCATGCATGCATTCTCAAACGCATAATCATTCATGATCATTCCTTATCATCGGCACCTTTCCCATTACACACATACTTGTTACTTGATTTTCAAAAGATTCATTTTCATCTGTAATATTTAGCTATTATTTTAATTCGTTTAATTGATTCGACTGTTCATTCATACTACTTATCATACTACATAATGCATTCTTTCTTGAATATTTGTGTGGCCCTGAAAAGGGCCGTTGTTTGTTTATGAAGACTAGAACTCCCTCTATTTAGATGTGGTATACTTCGTCACCGCTTTGGTGCCCTCACTCACGGCGTGCTTAGCAAGCTCCCCTGGAAGAAGAAGGCGCACGGCGGTCTGTATCTCACGACTGCTGATGGTAGATTTCTTGTTGTACTGGGCCAGCCGACCAGCTTCGCCGGCAATCCGCTCGAAGATGTCGTTGACGAAGCTGTTCATGATCGTCATGGCCCGGCCAGAAATTCCGGTATCAGGGTGAACCTGCTTAAGGACTTTGTAGATGTAGATTCCGTAGCTCTCCTTCCTTTTCCTCTGCCTCTTCTTGCCGCCGCTGGGCCGGGGGGCCTTGACTGCTTTCTTGGAACCTTTCTTGGCAACTTGACCTGTTGGAGCCATGATGAATGTAAGCTGGTATGTGAAGAATGTACCGAAGCGTGTGCACCGATTAGATATTCGATTGCTAATGCGAGTGCCCCGTCTCAATCGCCCTATTTATACACCGCGTCCGGGTCCGGTGCGGCGCGGTCCGTATGCAAATGAGCCCCGGTCTTTCATTGGCCGGCCGGCCAATGGGCGCCTGTACTGCCCCTGGTCGAGAGATGGCGACAAAGTGGTCTTATGCAATGAGTGTGGTGATACTATCTTCTTATTAAATTCATATGACCTTATTGTTTTTCGGATCAGTGAAAACTCTTTTGAAAATTAATTATATTATTTTTAAGGAGATATTCTTCAGGACAACATCAAAGATTGTTGTTAAGCACGATATCACAATAGATACATGCTGAGCGAAGTTTATGCTTTTAAAAAGTGACGACGTGATGTGATGTAGTGTAGTACTGACGAAAAATGGCGATATGTCGTTACAGCTTGTACAATAATATTGTTATCAGGTCGAATGAAAATAATCCCCCTTTTCCTGGTGAATTTTCAGAAATTAAAACCTCTCTTTTAAGTGAGGGTAATGAAAATTGAATATTGTGATATTTTCTTTTCATCAGGACATAGGAAAATTCCTTCATGTGAACCAGTCAAAATAGAAATTCATGTTTATTTAAATGCATCTCGATAAACATCAATTCATTCCTATTTCACAGTACAAACCCTCCGTGAAAAGTTCATGCTTTTAGTGAAATGGGGGAAACGCAGTTTATTATCTGTTTTTACTGAAATTGAAATAAGGAGTTTAGCCGGGTTTTTTTAGGTAGCAAAAGAGCGACCTGGATAACTAGGAGCGGAGGCCGTCTTTTATCCTTTTTTCCAATTAGTATTATTTTTTATGCTTCTCACTCTCTCACTCTCCACCCCCCCCCCCCATTTCTCTTCCTACCTCACCCCATCCCAAGTATATTTACAGCCATCCGATTGATTGAAAGAAATTAAGACTTTGCATAAGAAGTAATGATTTATATCTATATCATAGTCGTTTATTTCCTTTGGACGCACGTGATACATACATATTGGAAATGCTGCCGTGTTATTCTTTGCTGATGATCATAATGTAGTCTACCAATGTTAGATCACAGCGATACATGATGATTAATATTTTTTCTTCTTTATTGGTCACGAAAAATATAACCGGCATTTTGGCACCTTAATTATTGCAGCTATGTAATAGAATGGATTTCTTTGCGATCAAATTTTGTAAAACTGTGAATAACGTACCTCAACTCTAAAACCTGACCCACAACTCACATGCCATCCTCACTCTGTATAAGGCAATGGTAATTTGATGCTATGATGATAATGAAAGTATGAAATTATTTCCTAAATTGATTTATATTTAGCACTAAATTATTAGAGTACTGACAACAACATTCTTTCTTGATCATGTGGTGGCTCTGAAAAGAGCCGTTATTTCTAGCCATAACCGTAGTATCAGACTAGCCGCCAAAACCGTACAGGGTACGGCCCTGCCTCTTCAGTGCATAGACCACGTCCATGGCTGTGACGGTCTTTCGTTTGGCGTGCTCACAGTAGGTGACGGCATCACGGATGACATTCTCCAAGAAGACTTTCAGTACACCGCGTGTCTCTTCGTAGATGAGACCAGAGATTCTTTTGACTCCACCTCTTCTTGCTAGACGGCGGATAGCAGGCTTCGTGATACCTTGGATGTTGTCTCGTAGAACCTTGCGATGACGTTTGGCACCACCCTTTCCAAGACCCTTTCCTCCTTTTCCGCGACCAGACATCTTGATGAATGAGAGCTAGTTGTTGTACGATACTGAAGACTGGATGTTACGCTGAGCGAATGAGGTCATCCGCTAGAGCAGCGGCTATTGTGGTCAGATTGCGGACGTGGGTGACGAAACTCGTCACCGCGCCGACCCGGCGGCGATTGGCACTCGCGTCAGAGCGCCCCCTTGTGCCGACGCCGATATGATTTCTGAAAGAGTCCCCGCCCTGAAAACGCACGGAATAATGACCCTCAGGAAAAGAAAAGTAAAATGCATACTTTTTGGAAGATATTGTAAATAGTACTCGAATATAAGGCAACGTCTCGAATTTCACCAATGATACCGATCTCCCTCTCTAGTTAACTTTCTTGGCATTATTTATTTCTTACGTTTTCTTCCTTTCTCTTCGTGTTATTTTTCCCCCACGATATGTTAACTTCATACAGTATATAATTAGTTTCATATGCATTTTTATATATCTTATATGTTATTCAAATTTCGCCCCTTGTTCCTCCTTCTTATAATGTCATAATATTGTCCAATTACCGAACCATTTAATAGATGCATTATCTTAATACTTTTATTTGTTGGGGGTATTAGAATCCGACTTATACCAGTGCGGGTGGTCACAATATGGTTCATACTATTTTTTTTTATTATTATTTTCCTTAATTTTCTTTTTTATTATTCTTTTTCTTATTATTATTCTCTTTGTTATTATCATTATTATCAGTATCGTTTTCATTGAGACAAGTATTCTTTCTTGGAAATGTGGTGGCTCTGAAAAGAGCCGTTTGGTTGGCACTGGAAAGTGGCTATCCAGAAATCACTTGGATTTCTTTGTCACCTTCTTTGCCGCGGGTTTCTTGGGGTTCGAAGCCTTTGGCTTCTTGGCTACCGCCTTCTTGGTCGCCTTCTTGGGTGTCGATTTCTTGGCAGGGACTTTCTTCTTCGGCGTCTTTTTCTTCTCTTTCTTCTCAGTAGTCTTCTTTACTGACTTCTTCACTTTCTTGGGTGCTGCTTTTGCCTTCTTAGCGGCGGCTGCCTTCTGCTTTTTCTCCTTCTGGGCTGCAGCTTTCGCCTTGGCCTTCTCCCTCTCTTTCTCCTTCTTGGCCCTCTCCTTTTCCTTCTTGGCCTTCTCCGCTGCCTGTGCCTTGGCTGCTTGCACATTCAACTTGAATGACCCCGAAGCACCTTTCCCCTTCGTCTGCGTAAGTTTGCCCTTCTCCACACCAGCCTTCAGAGCCTTCTTGATGAATATGAGCTGTCGGTCCATCTGGACATCGAAGTTCTGCTCGATGTACTTCTTGATTGCCTGCAGCGAAGATCCATTCTTCTCCTTCAGTTCGGTAATTGCTGTCATAACCATCTCAGCAGCAGGCGGATGGGTCGCTGGTTTCTTCTTAGGAGCCTTCTTGGTGTCCTTCTCAGCCATTTTGGTATACGTCTTTACAGTTGCGATGTGAACAAAACAAGTGCCCGCCTCACCGCGAAATGATCATTATACGTCATGGTTGCGTACGTGGTAGGAAACCTCCCATGCCTGCCCGCTCCACTACAGTGTTGCCCATTTTACGAGTGCTTCTGCTAACTAGAGTAAATTCTTCTTCCTCTTCCCCTTTTTCTTCTTCTTATTATTATCATGTTTATTATTATTCTCCTTCTTATTATTCTTCTTCTACTTCTTATTGCTCCTCCCGTTATTTTCCTTTCGAAGACAATTTGTAACGATATTTTTATATTATTATTATTTTTTTCGCCCATAAACATGCACATATTATATATTCGTATGCATGCTATCATTGATAAAACATAAACTAAAAAGAGAGAAAGTCTTTGTTCGGTATTGCCATCCTAGCGTAGCTACTGAATTTAATGACGGAACACCGAGGCTAGGAACAACTCGCCACAAGGGGGCGTTGGTCGACATCAAGAGCGTGTGACATTAACTGTCATCTGAATGATTGAAGCACTCGTTATCACGAAAGTTTAGGACTTCCTGAATTTGATATACTACTACTACTACTACTACTACTACTACTACTACTACTACTACTACTACTACTACTACTACTACTACTACTACTACTACTACTACTAATACTACTCTTACTACTAATACTACTCTTACTACTACTACTACTACTAATACTACTCTTACTACTAATACTACTCTTACTACTAATACTACTCTTACTACTAATACTACTCTTACTACTAATACTACTCTTACTACTAATACTACTCTTACTACTAATACTACTCTTACTACTAATACTACTCTTACTACTACTACTACTCTTACTACTACTACTACTTCTACTCTTACTACTTCTTCTTCTACGTCTATGAATATTTTCCCTTCCAGTGCACCCCCGTTATTTGAAATTTCATGTTACTAAGTTTTGGTGAATTTTTTTCAAATTAACTTGATGAGCCTCCCTGAACTCTGCTTAATTTTTTATTCATTTATTTATTTGACATCATTTTACTTCTAATCTACTTGTCATTATACATTTTTCTTATCCGTCACGTCATTTACCTTATCTGTATGTATAGAGTTAGTGAGGGAGAAAGAGGGATGGATACCAATGAAAAGAAAACAACAACGATTCTTTCGTGAATATTTGGTGGCCCTGATAAGGGCCGTTGAAAATGGGGGTTCGCCGGGCGAGGCAAACTAGCTTGATTTAGCGGTCTTCTTTGGAAGCAACACGGCTTGGATGTTTGGCAGTACACCACCTTGTGCGATTGTCACACCACCCAAGAGTTTGTTCAGTTCCTCGTCGTTGCGTACGGCGAGCTGAAGGTGACGAGGGATGATCCTAGACTTCTTGTTGTCACGAGCAGCATTACCGGCGAGTTCCAAGATTTCGGCAGTCAGGTACTCCAATACTGCAGCCATGTAGACGGGTGCCCCAGCGCCTACCCTCTGTGCATAGCTGCCCTTTCGAAGAAATCGGTGAACACGTCCCACTGGGAACTGAAGACCAGCACGGGATGAGCGAGTCTTTGCCTTGGTTCGGGCCTTTCCACTCTTTCCTCTTCCAGACATGATGTTTTACTGATGAGATGAGCTGATAACGAGTTGAAGATCAGACCGGAGCAGTGTGCATTCGTGTAATGACCCCTCACCGCTTTTTTTCTGCCTTTTTATACACGATGTGGCGTTCGCATTTACCGCCGGGGTATTGCAACTATTGTCCAATCAACGGTTCGCTGACCGCCGTCGCCAGTACGGCCTCTGAAAACAAAAATCAATATTCGTGACTGCTGCCATCTTGCGGCCAATTCCTTCTCATTTGTTTACTATTCCTAACCCTATCTTTTCCTGTGCACCATTTATTTCATTTTCTTGAAAAAAATTAGAATGACGTGCACACCAAAATTTATTATGATCCCTCTAATAATCGAACGCACAACTCAATTCTGGAAGCTCGTGGTGTACTGTGTTGCAATATGGCTGCATAACATACCTACCTGAACCAAATACGATACAATAACGAATGCATTAATCTATTTTGATTTTATATTTCAATAACAGACTAGCAAGTGAATTCTTATTCAAATCAAATTACAAACAGATCTTCTTGAAACAAGTATGTACCCCCTGGAATATATTTATTGGAACAAGTGTACCAACTAACTCAATCCTACCTTCAAAATCATCAAACAGCCGAAAGCGAAGCCTTATGGCTTGCGATTTCACGTGTGTTTTATATATTAAAATAATAACAATGATAAAGACTGCGTGTATATACTGTTATGTCGATTTTATCACTAATTTATTTCTTTCCTTTTTTCATTTCAATAGGAAAAAAGGAGGAGGATGTCAAGGACAAGCAGTGACAGTGGCATGTGACATACGCACTCACTCTTCATGCGACTACAGGTGATTACCCCCCCCCCCCCCCGGTTCCCTCACAACACTATTTTGATCAAAGTTATATGCACGATGTGCATTATATCTATTATATTATAATATTTCAATTATCCCAGGGATCCTTTATTTCTTCCAACTATTCATGTATATATTGCATAAGATATCAGTGATTCTTTCGTGATGTTATGGTGGCTCTGAAAAGAGCCGTTTGGTTATATGCATTACAGGCTGTAGTGCATTGGCGCTCTAGGCGCGTTCTCCACGGATTCGACGGGCCAGCTGGATATCTTTCGGCATGATGGTAACCCTCTTAGCATGGATGGCGCACAGGTTGGTGTCTTCAAATAGCCCGACCAGATAGGCTTCGCTAGCTTCTTGAAGGGCCATTACGGCGGAACTCTGGAAGCGGAGCTCTGTTTTGAAGTCCTGGGCAATCTCCCTCACAAGACGCTGGAATGGGAGTTTGCGGATCAGAAGCTCGGTGCTCTTCTGGTAGCGGCGAATCTCTCTCAAGGCGACAGTTCCAGGCCTGTATCTATGTGGCTTTTTAACTCCCCCTGTGGCTGGGGCACTCTTCCTGGCCGCCTTGGTTGCCAACTGCTTTCTGGGAGCCTTTCCTCCGGTAGATTTGCGAGCCGTCTGCTTGGTGCGTGCCATGGTAGGTTACTTGTCTGATGGTAAGTCTGCGAATCGAACGTAGAAGACGAGATGAGTGACTGCCACTAAAAAGAGACCGCTATTTATAAGACCTCCGAGAGATCCCAAACCCAACGGCACCGTCCGCAGAGCGGTCGTGATTGGTCAGTTGTGTTGCTCTATTGTCATAACGCGCGAAGCGTGGTATGGTGGTGGCGCTGTGCACAACGGCAGTGCGTGAGTGAAGGCACCAAAGGGGTGACGAATTACACTACGGTAATAGTAAACTATATTCACGGGGCGACCGATTTTGGGTGTCATCCTTTTTTGGAGAAAGTAACAACATGTAAGAAACTAGGGAACGGGGACGCCATGAGTCAATGAAAAATCAAGACCCCCCGTCTTGTCAATAACATACGCAAATTATATGCTAACTTGGATTTGCTTTGCATCCCGTATTTGCGACTTTATACCCCCCCCCCCATTCAGTATTCATTTTCAGTATTAATTTATAGCATGCATGCATTCTCAAACGCATAATCATTCATGATCATTCCTTATCATCGGCACCTTTCCCATTACACACATACTTGTTACTTGATTTTCAAAAGATTCATTTTCATCTGTAATATTTAGCTATTATTTTAATTCGTTTAATTGATTCGACTGTTCATTCATACTACTTATCATACTACATAATGCATTCTTTCTTGAATATTTGTGTGGCCCTGAAAAGGGCCGTTGTTTGTTTATGAAGACTAGAACTCCCTCTATTTAGATGTGGTATACTTCGTCACCGCTTTGGTGCCCTCACTCACGGCGTGCTTAGCAAGCTCCCCTGGAAGAAGAAGGCGCACGGCGGTCTGTATCTCACGACTGCTGATGGTAGATTTCTTGTTGTACTGGGCCAGCCGACCAGCTTCGCCGGCAATCCGCTCGAAGATGTCGTTGACGAAGCTGTTCATGATCGTCATGGCCCGGCCAGAAATTCCGGTATCAGGGTGAACCTGCTTAAGGACTTTGTAGATGTAGATTCCGTAGCTCTCCTTCCTTTTCCTCTGCCTCTTCTTGCCGCCGCTGGGCCGGGGGGCCTTGACTGCTTTCTTGGAACCTTTCTTGGCAACTTGACCTGTTGGAGCCATGATGAATGTAAGCTGGTATGTGAAGAATGTACCGAAGCGTGTGCACCGATTAGATATTCGATTGCTAATGCGAGTGCCCCGTCTCAATCGCCCTATTTATACACCGCGTCCGGGTCCGGTGCGGCGCGGTCCGTATGCAAATGAGCCCCGGTCTTTCATTGGCCGGCCGGCCAATGGGCGCCTGTACTGCCCCTGGTCGAGAGATGGCGACAAAGTGGTCTTATGCAATGAGTGTGGTGATACTATCTTCTTATTAAATTCATATGACCTTATTGTTTTTCGGATCAGTGAAAACTCTTTTGAAAATTAATTATATTATTTTTAAGGAGATATTCTTCAGGACAACATCAAAGATTGTTGTTAAGCACGATATCACAATAGATACATGCTGAGCGAAGTTTATGCTTTTAAAAAGTGACGACGTGATGTGATGTAGTGTAGTACTGACGAAAAATGGCGATATGTCGTTACAGCTTGTACAATAATATTGTTATCAGGTCGAATGAAAATAATCCCCCTTTTCCTGGTGAATTTTCAGAAATTAAAACCTCTCTTTTAAGTGAGGGTAATGAAAATTGAATATTGTGATATTTTCTTTTCATCAGGACATAGGAAAATTCCTTCATGTGAACCAGTCAAAATAGAAATTCATGTTTATTTAAATGCATCTCGATAAACATCAATTCATTCCTATTTCACAGTACAAACCCTCCGTGAAAAGTTCATGCTTTTAGTGAAATGGGGGAAACGCAGTTTATTATCTGTTTTTACTGAAATTGAAATAAGGAGTTTAGCCGGGTTTTTTTAGGTAGCAAAAGAGCGACCTGGATAACTAGGAGCGGAGGCCGTCTTTTATCCTTTTTTCCAATTAGTATTATTTTTTATGCTTCTCACTCTCTCTCTCTCCACCCCCCCCCCCCCATTTCTCTTCCTACCTCACCCCATCCCAAGTATATTTACAGCCATCCGATTGATTGAAAGAAATTAAGACTTTGCATAAGAAGTAATGATTTATATCTATATCATAGTCGTTTATTTCCTTTGGACGCACGTGATACATACATATTGGAAATGCTGCCGTGTTATTCTTTGCTGATGATCATAATGTAGTCTACCAATGTTAGATCACAGCGATACATGATGATTAATATTTTTTCTTCTTTATTGGTCACGAAAAATATAACCGGCATTTTGGCACCTTAATTATTGCAGCTATGTAATAGAATGGATTTCTTTGCGATCAAATTTTGTAAAACTGTGAATAACGTACCTCAACTCTAAAACCTCTTTGGCTACTCACATGCCATCCTCACTCTGTATAAGGCAATGGTAATTTGATGCTATGATGATAATGAAAGTATGAAATTATTTCCTAAATTGATTTATATTTAGCACTAAATTATTAGAGTACTGACAACAACATTCTTTCTTGATCATGTGGTGGCTCTGAAAAGAGCCGTTATTTCTAGCCATAACCGTAGTATCAGACTAGCCGCCAAAACCGTACAGGGTACGGCCCTGCCTCTTCAGTGCATAGACCACGTCCATGGCTGTGACGGTCTTTCGTTTGGCGTGCTCACAGTAGGTGACGGCATCACGGATGACATTCTCCAAGAAGACTTTCAGTACACCGCGTGTCTCTTCGTAGATGAGACCAGAGATTCTTTTGACTCCACCTCTTCTTGCTAGACGGCGGATAGCAGGCTTCGTGATACCTTGGATGTTGTCTCGTAGAACCTTGCGATGACGTTTGGCACCACCCTTTCCAAGACCCTTTCCTCCTTTTCCGCGACCAGACATCTTGATGAATGAGAGCTAGTTGTTGTACGATACTGAAGACTGGATGTTACGCTGAGCGAATGAGGTCATCCGCTAGAGCAGCGGCTATTGTGGTCAGATTGCGGACGTGGGTGACGAAACTCGTCACCGCGCCGACCCGGCGGCGATTGGCACTCGCGTCAGAGCGCCCCCTTGTGCCGACGCCGATATGATTTCTGAAAGAGTCCCCGCCCTGAAAACGCACGGAATAATGACCCTCAGGAAAAGAAAAGTAAAATGCATACTTTTTGGAAGATATTGTAAATAGTACTCGAATATAAGGCAACGTCTCGAATTTCACCAATGATACCGATCTCCCTCTCTAGTTAACTTTCTTGGCATTATTTATTTCTTACGTTTTCTTCCTTTCTCTTCGTGTTATTTTTCCCCCACGATATGTTAACTTCATACAGTATATAATTAGTTTCATATGCATTTTTATATATCTTATATGTTATTCAAATTTCGCCCCTTGTTCCTCCTTCTTATAATGTCATAATATTGTCCAATTACCGAACCATTTAATAGATGCATTATCTTAATACTTTTATTTGTTGGGGGTATTAGAATCCGACTTATACCAGTGCGGGTGGTCACAATATGGTTCATACTATTTTTTTTTATTATTATTTTCCTTAATTTTCTTTTTTATTATTCTTTTTCTTATTATTATTCTCTTTGTTATTATCATTATTATCAGTATCGTTTTCATTGAGACAAGTATTCTTTCTTGGAAATGTGGTGGCTCTGAAAAGAGCCGTTTGGTTGGCACTGGAAAGTGGCTATCCAGAAATCACTTGGATTTCTTTGTCACCTTCTTTGCCGCGGGTTTCTTGGGGTTCGAAGCCTTTGGCTTCTTGGCTACCGCCTTCTTGGTCGCCTTCTTGGGTGTCGATTTCTTGGCAGGGACTTTCTTCTTCGGCGTCTTTTTCTTCTCTTTCTTCTCAGTAGTCTTCTTTACTGACTTCTTCACTTTCTTGGGTGCTGCTTTTGCCTTCTTAGCGGCGGCTGCCTTCTGCTTTTTCTCCTTCTGGGCTGCAGCTTTCGCCTTGGCCTTCTCCCTCTCTTTCTCCTTCTTGGCCCTCTCCTTTTCCTTCTTGGCCTTCTCCGCTGCCTGTGCCTTGGCTGCTTGCACATTCAACTTGAATGACCCCGAAGCACCTTTCCCCTTCGTCTGCGTAAGTTTGCCCTTCTCCACACCAGCCTTCAGAGCCTTCTTGATGAATATGAGCTGTCGGTCCATCTGGACATCGAAGTTCTGCTCGATGTACTTCTTGATTGCCTGCAGCGAAGATCCATTCTTCTCCTTCAGTTCGGTAATTGCTGTCATAACCATCTCAGCAGCAGGCGGATGGGTCGCTGGTTTCTTCTTAGGAGCCTTCTTGGTGTCCTTCTCAGCCATTTTGGTATACGTCTTTACAGTTGCGATGTGAACAAAACAAGTGCCCGCCTCACCGCGAAATGATCATTATACGTCATGGTTGCGTACGTGGTAGGAAACCTCCCATGCCTGCCCGCTCCACTACAGTGTTGCCCATTTTACGAGTGCTTCTGCTAACTAGAGTAAATTCTTCTTCCTCTTCCCCTTTTTCTTCTTCTTATTATTATCATGTTTATTATTATTCTCCTTCTTATTATTCTTCTTCTACTTCTTATTGCTCCTCCCGTTATTTTCCTTTCGAAGACAATTTGTAACGATATTTTTATATTATTATTATTTTTTTCGCCCATAAACATGCACATATTATATATTCGTATGCATGCTATCATTGATAAAACATAAACTAAAAAGAGAGAAAGTCTTTGTTCGGTATTGCCATCCTAGCGTAGCTACTGAATTTAATGACGGAACACCGAGGCTAGGAACAACTCGCCACAAGGGGGCGTTGGTCGACATCAAGAGCGTGTGACATTAACTGTCATCTGAATGATTGAAGCACTCGTTATCACGAAAGTTTAGGACTTCCTGAATTTGATATACTACTACTACTACTACTACTACTACTACTACTACTACTACTACTACTACTACTACTACTACTACTACTACTACTACTACTACTACTAATACTACTCTTACTACTAATACTACTCTTACTACTACTACTACTACTAATACTACTCTTACTACTAATACTACTCTTACTACTAATACTACTCTTACTACTAATACTACTCTTACTACTAATACTACTCTTACTACTAATACTACTCTTACTACTAATACTACTCTTACTACTAATACTACTCTTACTACTACTACTACTCTTACTACTACTACTACTTCTACTCTTACTACTTCTTCTTCTACGTCTATGAATATTTTCCCTTCCAGTGCACCCCCGTTATTTGAAATTTCATGTTACTAAGTTTTGGTGAATTTTTTTCAAATTAACTTGATGAGCCTCCCTGAACTCTGCTTAATTTTTTATTCATTTATTTATTTGACATCATTTTACTTCTAATCTACTTGTCATTATACATTTTTCTTATCCGTCACGTCATTTACCTTATCTGTATGTATAGAGTTAGTGAGGGAGAAAGAGGGATGGATACCAATGAAAAGAAAACAACAACGATTCTTTCGTGAATATTTGGTGGCCCTGATAAGGGCCGTTGAAAATGGGGGTTCGCCGGGCGAGGCAAACTAGCTTGATTTAGCGGTCTTCTTTGGAAGCAACACGGCTTGGATGTTTGGCAGTACACCACCTTGTGCGATTGTCACACCACCCAAGAGTTTGTTCAGTTCCTCGTCGTTGCGTACGGCGAGCTGAAGGTGACGAGGGATGATCCTAGACTTCTTGTTGTCACGAGCAGCATTACCGGCGAGTTCCAAGATTTCGGCAGTCAGGTACTCCAATACTGCAGCCATGTAGACGGGTGCCCCAGCGCCTACCCTCTGTGCATAGCTGCCCTTTCGAAGAAATCGGTGAACACGTCCCACTGGGAACTGAAGACCAGCACGGGATGAGCGAGTCTTTGCCTTGGTTCGGGCCTTTCCACTCTTTCCTCTTCCAGACATGATGTTTTACTGATGAGATGAGCTGATAACGAGTTGAAGATCAGACCGGAGCAGTGTGCATTCGTGTAATGACCCCTCACCGCTTTTTTTCTGCCTTTTTATACACGATGTGGCGTTCGCATTTACCGCCGGGGTATTGCAACTATTGTCCAATCAACGGTTCGCTGACCGCCGTCGCCAGTACGGCCTCTGAAAACAAAAATCAATATTCGTGACTGCTGCCATCTTGCGGCCAATTCCTTCTCATTTGTTTACTATTCCTAACCCTATCTTTTCCTGTGCACCATTTATTTCATTTTCTTGAAAAAAATTAGAATGACGTGCACACCAAAATTTATTATGATCCCTCTAATAATCGAACGCACAACTCAATTCTGGAAGCTCGTGGTGTACTGTGTTGCAATATGGCTGCATAACATACCTACCTGAACCAAATACGATACAATAACGAATGCATTAATCTATTTTGATTTTATATTTCAATAACAGACTAGCAAGTGAATTCTTATTCAAATCAAATTACAAACAGATCTTCTTGAAACAAGTATGTACCCCCTGGAATATATTTATTGGAACAAGTGTACCAACTAACTCAATCCTACCTTCAAAATCATCAAACAGCCGAAAGCGAAGCCTTATGGCTTGCGATTTCACGTGTGTTTTATATATTAAAATAATAACAATGATAAAGACTGCGTGTATATACTGTTATGTCGATTTTATCACTAATTTATTTCTTTCCTTTTTTCATTTCAATAGGAAAAAAGGAGGAGGATGTCAAGGACAAGCAGTGACAGTGGCATGTGACATACGCACTCACTCTTCATGCGACTACAGGTGATTACCCCCCCCCCCCCCCGGTTCCCTCACAACACTATTTTGATCAAAGTTATATGCACGATGTGCATTATATCTATTATATTATAATATTTCAATTATCCCAGGGATCCTTTATTTCTTCCAACTATTCATGTATATATTGCATAAGATATCAGTGATTCTTTCGTGATGTTATGGTGGCTCTGAAAAGAGCCGTTTGGTTATATGCATTACAGGCTGTAGTGCATTGGCGCTCTAGGCGCGTTCTCCACGGATTCGACGGGCCAGCTGGATATCTTTCGGCATGATGGTAACCCTCTTAGCATGGATGGCGCACAGGTTGGTGTCTTCAAATAGCCCGACCAGATAGGCTTCGCTAGCTTCTTGAAGGGCCATTACGGCGGAACTCTGGAAGCGGAGCTCTGTTTTGAAGTCCTGGGCAATCTCCCTCACAAGACGCTGGAATGGGAGTTTGCGGATCAGAAGCTCGGTGCTCTTCTGGTAGCGGCGAATCTCTCTCAAGGCGACAGTTCCAGGCCTGTATCTATGTGGCTTTTTAACTCCCCCTGTGGCTGGGGCACTCTTCCTGGCCGCCTTGGTTGCCAACTGCTTTCTGGGAGCCTTTCCTCCGGTAGATTTGCGAGCCGTCTGCTTGGTGCGTGCCATGGTAGGTTACTTGTCTGATGGTAAGTCTGCGAATCGAACGTAGAAGACGAGATGAGTGACTGCCACTAAAAAGAGACCGCTATTTATAAGACCTCCGAGAGATCCCAAACCCAACGGCACCGTCCGCAGAGCGGTCGTGATTGGTCAGTTGTGTTGCTCTATTGTCATAACGCGCGAAGCGTGGTATGGTGGTGGCGCTGTGCACAACGGCAGTGCGTGAGTGAAGGCACCAAAGGGGTGACGAATTACACTACGGTAATAGTAAACTATATTCACGGGGCGACCGATTTTGGGTGTCATCCTTTTTTGGAGAAAGTAACAACATGTAAGAAACTAGGGAACGGGGACGCCATGAGTCAATGAAAAATCAAGACCCCCCGTCTTGTCAATAACATACGCAAATTATATGCTAACTTGGATTTGCTTTGCATCCCGTATTTGCGACTTTATACCCCCCCCCCCATTCAGTATTCATTTTCAGTATTAATTTATAGCATGCATGCATTCTCAAACGCATAATCATTCATGATCATTCCTTATCATCGGCACCTTTCCCATTACACACATACTTGTTACTTGATTTTCAAAAGATTCATTTTCATCTGTAATATTTAGCTATTATTTTAATTCGTTTAATTGATTCGACTGTTCATTCATACTACTTATCATACTACATAATGCATTCTTTCTTGAATATTTGTGTGGCCCTGAAAAGGGCCGTTGTTTGTTTATGAAGACTAGAACTCCCTCTATTTAGATGTGGTATACTTCGTCACCGCTTTGGTGCCCTCACTCACGGCGTGCTTAGCAAGCTCCCCTGGAAGAAGAAGGCGCACGGCGGTCTGTATCTCACGACTGCTGATGGTAGATTTCTTGTTGTACTGGGCCAGCCGACCAGCTTCGCCGGCAATCCGCTCGAAGATGTCGTTGACGAAGCTGTTCATGATCGTCATGGCCCGGCCAGAAATTCCGGTATCAGGGTGAACCTGCTTAAGGACTTTGTAGATGTAGATTCCGTAGCTCTCCTTCCTTTTCCTCTGCCTCTTCTTGCCGCCGCTGGGCCGGGGGGCCTTGACTGCTTTCTTGGAACCTTTCTTGGCAACTTGACCTGTTGGAGCCATGATGAATGTAAGCTGGTATGTGAAGAATGTACCGAAGCGTGTGCACCGATTAGATATTCGATTGCTAATGCGAGTGCCCCGTCTCAATCGCCCTATTTATACACCGCGTCCGGGTCCGGTGCGGCGCGGTCCGTATGCAAATGAGCCCCGGTCTTTCATTGGCCGGCCGGCCAATGGGCGCCTGTACTGCCCCTGGTCGAGAGATGGCGACAAAGTGGTCTTATGCAATGAGTGTGGTGATACTATCTTCTTATTAAATTCATATGACCTTATTGTTTTTCGGATCAGTGAAAACTCTTTTGAAAATTAATTATATTATTTTTAAGGAGATATTCTTCAGGACAACATCAAAGATTGTTGTTAAGCACGATATCACAATAGATACATGCTGAGCGAAGTTTATGCTTTTAAAAAGTGACGACGTGATGTGATGTAGTGTAGTACTGACGAAAAATGGCGATATGTCGTTACAGCTTGTACAATAATATTGTTATCAGGTCGAATGAAAATAATCCCCCTTTTCCTGGTGAATTTTCAGAAATTAAAACCTCTCTTTTAAGTGAGGGTAATGAAAATTGAATATTGTGATATTTTCTTTTCATCAGGACATAGGAAAATTCCTTCATGTGAACCAGTCAAAATAGAAATTCATGTTTATTTAAATGCATCTCGATAAACATCAATTCATTCCTATTTCACAGTACAAACCCTCCGTGAAAAGTTCATGCTTTTAGTGAAATGGGGGAAACGCAGTTTATTATCTGTTTTTACTGAAATTGAAATAAGGAGTTTAGCCGGGTTTTTTTAGGTAGCAAAAGAGCGACCTGGATAACTAGGAGCGGAGGCCGTCTTTTATCCTTTTTCCCAATTAGTATTATTTTTTATGCTTCTCACTCTCTCTCTCTCCACCCCCCCCCCCCATTTCTCTTCCTACCTCACCCCATCCCAAGTATATTTACAGCCATCCGATTGATTGAAAGAAATTAAGACTTTGCATAAGAAGTAATGATTTATATCTATATCATAGTCGTTTATTTCCTTTGGACGCACGTGATACATACATATTGGAAATGCTGCCGTGTTATTCTTTGCTGATGATCATAATGTAGTCTACCAATGTTAGATCACAGCGATACATGATGATTAATATTTTTTCTTCTTTATTGGTCACGAAAAATATAACCGGCATTTTGGCACCTTAATTATTGCAGCTATGTAATAGAATGGATTTCTTTGCGATCAAATTTTGTAAAACTGTGAATAACGTACCTCAACTCTAAAACCTGTTTGGCTACTCACATGCCATCCTCACTCTGTATAAGGCAATGGTAATTTGATGCTATGATGATAATGAAAGTATGAAATTATTTCCTAAATTGATTTATATTTAGCACTAAATTATTAGAGTACTGACAACAACATTCTTTCTTGATCATGTGGTGGCTCTGAAAAGAGCCGTTATTTCTAGCCATAACCGTAGTATCAGACTAGCCGCCAAAACCGTACAGGGTACGGCCCTGCCTCTTCAGTGCATAGACCACGTCCATGGCTGTGACGGTCTTTCGTTTGGCGTGCTCACAGTAGGTGACGGCATCACGGATGACATTCTCCAAGAAGACTTTCAGTACACCGCGTGTCTCTTCGTAGATGAGACCAGAGATTCTTTTGACTCCACCTCTTCTTGCTAGACGGCGGATAGCAGGCTTCGTGATACCTTGGATGTTGTCTCGTAGAACCTTGCGATGACGTTTGGCACCACCCTTTCCAAGACCCTTTCCTCCTTTTCCGCGACCAGACATCTTGATGAATGAGAGCTAGTTGTTGTACGATACTGAAGACTGGATGTTACGCTGAGCGAATGAGGTCATCCGCTAGAGCAGCGGCTATTGTGGTCAGATTGCGGACGTGGGTGACGAAACTCGTCACCGCGCCGACCCGGCGGCGATTGGCACTCGCGTCAGAGCGCCCCCTTGTGCCGACGCCGATATGATTTCTGAAAGAGTCCCCGCCCTGAAAACGCACGGAATAATGACCCTCAGGAAAAGAAAAGTAAAATGCATACTTTTTGGAAGATATTGTAAATAGTACTCGAATATAAGGCAACGTCTCGAATTTCACCAATGATACCGATCTCCCTCTCTAGTTAACTTTCTTGGCATTATTTATTTCTTACGTTTTCTTCCTTTCTCTTCGTGTTATTTTTCCCCCACGATATGTTAACTTCATACAGTATATAATTAGTTTCATATGCATTTTTATATATCTTATATGTTATTCAAATTTCGCCCCTTGTTCCTCCTTCTTATAATGTCATAATATTGTCCAATTACCGAACCATTTAATAGATGCATTATCTTAATACTTTTATTTGTTGGGGGTATTAGAATCCGACTTATACCAGTGCGGGTGGTCACAATATGGTTCATACTATTTTTTTTTATTATTATTTTCCTTAATTTTCTTTTTTATTATTCTTTTTCTTATTATTATTCTCTTTGTTATTATCATTATTATCAGTATCGTTTTCATTGAGACAAGTATTCTTTCTTGGAAATGTGGTGGCTCTGAAAAGAGCCGTTTGGTTGGCACTGGAAAGTGGCTATCCAGAAATCACTTGGATTTCTTTGTCACCTTCTTTGCCGCGGGTTTCTTGGGGTTCGAAGCCTTTGGCTTCTTGGCTACCGCCTTCTTGGTCGCCTTCTTGGGTGTCGATTTCTTGGCAGGGACTTTCTTCTTCGGCGTCTTTTTCTTCTCTTTCTTCTCAGTAGTCTTCTTTACTGACTTCTTCACTTTCTTGGGTGCTGCTTTTGCCTTCTTAGCGGCGGCTGCCTTCTGCTTTTTCTCCTTCTGGGCTGCAGCTTTCGCCTTGGCCTTCTCCCTCTCTTTCTCCTTCTTGGCCCTCTCCTTTTCCTTCTTGGCCTTCTCCGCTGCCTGTGCCTTGGCTGCTTGCACATTCAACTTGAATGACCCCGAAGCACCTTTCCCCTTCGTCTGCGTAAGTTTGCCCTTCTCCACACCAGCCTTCAGAGCCTTCTTGATGAATATGAGCTGTCGGTCCATCTGGACATCGAAGTTCTGCTCGATGTACTTCTTGATTGCCTGCAGCGAAGATCCATTCTTCTCCTTCAGTTCGGTAATTGCTGTCATAACCATCTCAGCAGCAGGCGGATGGGTCGCTGGTTTCTTCTTAGGAGCCTTCTTGGTGTCCTTCTCAGCCATTTTGGTATACGTCTTTACAGTTGCGATGTGAACAAAACAAGTGCCCGCCTCACCGCGAAATGATCATTATACGTCATGGTTGCGTACGTGGTAGGAAACCTCCCATGCCTGCCCGCTCCACTACAGTGTTGCCCATTTTACGAGTGCTTCTGCTAACTAGAGTAAATTCTTCTTCCTCTTCCCCTTTTTCTTCTTCTTATTATTATCATGTTTATTATTATTCTCCTTCTTATTATTCTTCTTCTACTTCTTATTGCTCCTCCCGTTATTTTCCTTTCGAAGACAATTTGTAACGATATTTTTATATTATTATTATTTTTTTCGCCCATAAACATGCACATATTATATATTCGTATGCATGCTATCATTGATAAAACATAAACTAAAAAGAGAGAAAGTCTTTGTTCGGTATTGCCATCCTAGCGTAGCTACTGAATTTAATGACGGAACACCGAGGCTAGGAACAACTCGCCACAAGGGGGCGTTGGTCGACATCAAGAGCGTGTGACATTAACTGTCATCTGAATGATTGAAGCACTCGTTATCACGAAAGTTTAGGACTTCCTGAATTTGATATACTACTACTACTACTACTACTACTACTACTACTACTACTACTACTACTACTACTACTACTACTACTACTACTACTACTACTACTACTAATACTACTCTTACTACTAATACTACTCTTACTACTACTACTACTACTAATACTACTCTTACTACTAATACTACTCTTACTACTACTACTACTCTTACTACTAATACTACTCTTACTACTAATACTACTCTTACTACTAATACTACTCTTACTACTAATACTACTCTTACTACTAATACTACTCTTACTACTACTACTACTCTTACTACTACTACTACTTCTACTCTTACTACTTCTTCTTCTACGTCTATGAATATTTTCCCTTCCAGTGCACCCCCGTTATTTGAAATTTCATGTTACTAAGTTTTGGTGAATTTTTTTCAAATTAACTTGATGAGCCTCCCTGAACTCTGCTTAATTTTTTATTCATTTATTTATTTGACATCATTTTACTTCTAATCTACTTGTCATTATACATTTTTCTTATCCGTCACGTCATTTACCTTATCTGTATGTATAGAGTTAGTGAGGGATGGATACCAATGAAAAGAAAACAACAACGATTCTTTCGTGAATATTTGGTGGCCCTGATAAGGGCCGTTGAAAATGGGGGTTCGCCGGGCGAGGCAAACTAGCTTGATTTAGCGGTCTTCTTTGGAAGCAACACGGCTTGGATGTTTGGCAGTACACCACCTTGTGCGATTGTCACACCACCCAAGAGTTTGTTCAGTTCCTCGTCGTTGCGTACGGCGAGCTGAAGGTGACGAGGGATGATCCTAGACTTCTTGTTGTCACGAGCAGCATTACCGGCGAGTTCCAAGATTTCGGCAGTCAGGTACTCCAATACTGCAGCCATGTAGACGGGTGCCCCAGCGCCTACCCTCTGTGCATAGCTGCCCTTTCGAAGAAATCGGTGAACACGTCCCACTGGGAACTGAAGACCAGCACGGGATGAGCGAGTCTTTGCCTTGGTTCGGGCCTTTCCACTCTTTCCTCTTCCAGACATGATGTTTTACTGATGAGATGAGCTGATAACGAGTTGAAGATCAGACCGGAGCAGTGTGCATTCGTGTAATGACCCCTCACCGCTTTTTTTCTGCCTTTTTATACACGATGTGGCGTTCGCATTTACCGCCGGGGTATTGCAACTATTGTCCAATCAACGGTTCGCTGACCGCCGTCGCCAGTACGGCCTCTGAAAACAAAAATCAATATTCGTGACTGCTGCCATCTTGCGGCCAATTCCTTCTCATTTGTTTACTATTCCTAACCCTATCTTTTCCTGTGCACCATTTATTTCATTTTCTTGAAAAAAATTAGAATGACGTGCACACCAAAATTTATTATGATCCCTCTAATAATCGAACGCACAACTCAATTCTGGAAGCTCGTGGTGTACTGTGTTGCAATATGGCTGCATAACATACCTACCTGAACCAAATACGATACAATAACGAATGCATTAATCTATTTTGATTTTATATTTCAATAACAGACTAGCAAGTGAATTCTTATTCAAATCAAATTACAAACAGATCTTCTTGAAACAAGTATGTACCCCCTGGAATATATTTATTGGAACAAGTGTACCAACTAACTCAATCCTACCTTCAAAATCATCAAACAGCCGAAAGCGAAGCCTTATGGCTTGCGATTTCACGTGTGTTTTATATATTAAAATAATAACAATGATAAAGACTGCGTGTATATACTGTTATGTCGATTTTATCACTAATTTATTTCTTTCCTTTTTTCATTTCAATAGGAAAAAAGGAGGAGGATGTCAAGGACAAGCAGTGACAGTGGCATGTGACATACGCACTCACTCTTCATGCGACTACAGGTGATTACCCCCCCCCCCCCCCGGTTCCCTCACAACACTATTTTGATCAAAGTTATATGCACGATGTGCATTATATCTATTATATTATAATATTTCAATTATCCCAGGGATCCTTTATTTCTTCCAACTATTCATGTATATATTGCATAAGATATCAGTGATTCTTTCGTGATGTTATGGTGGCTCTGAAAAGAGCCGTTTGGTTATATGCATTACAGGCTGTAGTGCATTGGCGCTCTAGGCGCGTTCTCCACGGATTCGACGGGCCAGCTGGATATCTTTCGGCATGATGGTAACCCTCTTAGCATGGATGGCGCACAGGTTGGTGTCTTCAAATAGCCCGACCAGATAGGCTTCGCTAGCTTCTTGAAGGGCCATTACGGCGGAACTCTGGAAGCGGAGCTCTGTTTTGAAGTCCTGGGCAATCTCCCTCACAAGACGCTGGAATGGGAGTTTGCGGATCAGAAGCTCGGTGCTCTTCTGGTAGCGGCGAATCTCTCTCAAGGCGACAGTTCCAGGCCTGTATCTATGTGGCTTTTTAACTCCCCCTGTGGCTGGGGCACTCTTCCTGGCCGCCTTGGTTGCCAACTGCTTTCTGGGAGCCTTTCCTCCGGTAGATTTGCGAGCCGTCTGCTTGGTGCGTGCCATGGTAGGTTACTTGTCTGATGGTAAGTCTGCGAATCGAACGTAGAAGACGAGATGAGTGACTGCCACTAAAAAGAGACCGCTATTTATAAGACCTCCGAGAGATCCCAAACCCAACGGCACCGTCCGCAGAGCGGTCGTGATTGGTCAGTTGTGTTGCTCTATTGTCATAACGCGCGAAGCGTGGTATGGTGGTGGCGCTGTGCACAACGGCAGTGCGTGAGTGAAGGCACCAAAGGGGTGACGAATTACACTACGGTAATAGTAAACTATATTCACGGGGCGACCGATTTTGGGTGTCATCCTTTTTTGGAGAAAGTAACAACATGTAAGAAACTAGGGAACGGGGACGCCATGAGTCAATGAAAAATCAAGACCCCCCGTCTTGTCAATAACATACGCAAATTATATGCTAACTTGGATTTGCTTTGCATCCCGTATTTGCGACTTTATACCCCCCCCCCCATTCAGTATTCATTTTCAGTATTAATTTATAGCATGCATGCATTCTCAAACGCATAATCATTCATGATCATTCCTTATCATCGGCACCTTTCCCATTACACACATACTTGTTACTTGATTTTCAAAAGATTCATTTTCATCTGTAATATTTAGCTATTATTTTAATTCGTTTAATTGATTCGACTGTTCATTCATACTACTTATCATACTACATAATGCATTCTTTCTTGAATATTTGTGTGGCCCTGAAAAGGGCCGTTGTTTGTTTATGAAGACTAGAACTCCCTCTATTTAGATGTGGTATACTTCGTCACCGCTTTGGTGCCCTCACTCACGGCGTGCTTAGCAAGCTCCCCTGGAAGAAGAAGGCGCACGGCGGTCTGTATCTCACGACTGCTGATGGTAGATTTCTTGTTGTACTGGGCCAGCCGACCAGCTTCGCCGGCAATCCGCTCGAAGATGTCGTTGACGAAGCTGTTCATGATCGTCATGGCCCGGCCAGAAATTCCGGTATCAGGGTGAACCTGCTTAAGGACTTTGTAGATGTAGATTCCGTAGCTCTCCTTCCTTTTCCTCTGCCTCTTCTTGCCGCCGCTGGGCCGGGGGGCCTTGACTGCTTTCTTGGAACCTTTCTTGGCAACTTGACCTGTTGGAGCCATGATGAATGTAAGCTGGTATGTGAAGAATGTACCGAAGCGTGTGCACCGATTAGATATTCGATTGCTAATGCGAGTGCCCCGTCTCAATCGCCCTATTTATACACCGCGTCCGGGTCCGGTGCGGCGCGGTCCGTATGCAAATGAGCCCCGGTCTTTCATTGGCCGGCCGGCCAATGGGCGCCTGTACTGCCCCTGGTCGAGAGATGGCGACAAAGTGGTCTTATGCAATGAGTGTGGTGATACTATCTTCTTATTAAATTCATATGACCTTATTGTTTTTCGGATCAGTGAAAACTCTTTTGAAAATTAATTATATTATTTTTAAGGAGATATTCTTCAGGACAACATCAAAGATTGTTGTTAAGCACGATATCACAATAGATACATGCTGAGCGAAGTTTATGCTTTTAAAAAGTGACGACGTGATGTGATGTAGTGTAGTACTGACGAAAAATGGCGATATGTCGTTACAGCTTGTACAATAATATTGTTATCAGGTCGAATGAAAATAATCCCCCTTTTCCTGGTGAATTTTCAGAAATTAAAACCTCTCTTTTAAGTGAGGGTAATGAAAATTGAATATTGTGATATTTTCTTTTCATCAGGACATAGGAAAATTCCTTCATGTGAACCAGTCAAAATAGAAATTCATGTTTATTTAAATGCATCTCGATAAACATCAATTCATTCCTATTTCACAGTACAAACCCTCCGTGAAAAGTTCATGCTTTTAGTGAAATGGGGGAAACGCAGTTTATTATCTGTTTTTACTGAAATTGAAATAAGGAGTTTAGCCGGGTTTTTTTAGGTAGCAAAAGAGCGACCTGGATAACTAGGAGCGGAGGCCGTCTTTTATCCTTTTTCCCAATTAGTATTATTTTTTATGCTTCTCACTCTCTCTCTCTCCACCCCCCCCCCCATTTCTCTTCCTACCTCACCCCATCCCAAGTATATTTACAGCCATCCGATTGATTGAAAGAAATTAAGACTTTGCATAAGAAGTAATGATTTATATCTATATCATAGTCGTTTATTTCCTTTGGACGCACGTGATACATACATATTGGAAATGCTGCCGTGTTATTCTTTGCTGATGATCATAATGTAGTCTACCAATGTTAGATCACAGCGATACATGATGATTAATATTTTTTCTTCTTTATTGGTCACGAAAAATATAACCGGCATTTTGGCACCTTAATTATTGCAGCTATGTAATAGAATGGATTTCTTTGCGATCAAATTTTGTAAAACTGTGAATAACGTACCTCAACTCTAAAACCTGACCCACACCTCACATGCCATCCTCACTCTGTATAAGGCAATGGTAATTTGATGCTATGATGATAATGAAAGTATGAAATTATTTCCTAAATTGATTTATATTTAGCACTAAATTATTAGAGTACTGACAACAACATTCTTTCTTGATCATGTGGTGGCTCTGAAAAGAGCCGTTATTTCTAGCCATAACCGTAGTATCAGACTAGCCGCCAAAACCGTACAGGGTACGGCCCTGCCTCTTCAGTGCATAGACCACGTCCATGGCTGTGACGGTCTTTCGTTTGGCGTGCTCACAGTAGGTGACGGCATCACGGATGACATTCTCCAAGAAGACTTTCAGTACACCGCGTGTCTCTTCGTAGATGAGACCAGAGATTCTTTTGACTCCACCTCTTCTTGCTAGACGGCGGATAGCAGGCTTCGTGATACCTTGGATGTTGTCTCGTAGAACCTTGCGATGACGTTTGGCACCACCCTTTCCAAGACCCTTTCCTCCTTTTCCGCGACCAGACATCTTGATGAATGAGAGCTAGTTGTTGTACGATACTGAAGACTGGATGTTACGCTGAGCGAATGAGGTCATCCGCTAGAGCAGCGGCTATTGTGGTCAGATTGCGGACGTGGGTGACGAAACTCGTCACCGCGCCGACCCGGCGGCGATTGGCACTCGCGTCAGAGCGCCCCCTTGTGCCGACGCCGATATGATTTCTGAAAGAGTCCCCGCCCTGAAAACGCACGGAATAATGACCCTCAGGAAAAGAAAAGTAAAATGCATACTTTTTGGAAGATATTGTAAATAGTACTCGAATATAAGGCAACGTCTCGAATTTCACCAATGATACCGATCTCCCTCTCTAGTTAACTTTCTTGGCATTATTTATTTCTTACGTTTTCTTCCTTTCTCTTCGTGTTATTTTTCCCCCACGATATGTTAACTTCATACAGTATATAATTAGTTTCATATGCATTTTTATATATCTTATATGTTATTCAAATTTCGCCCCTTGTTCCTCCTTCTTATAATGTCATAATATTGTCCAATTACCGAACCATTTAATAGATGCATTATCTTAATACTTTTATTTGTTGGGGGTATTAGAATCCGACTTATACCAGTGCGGGTGGTCACAATATGGTTCATACTATTTTTTTTTATTATTATTTTCCTTAATTTTCTTTTTTATTATTCTTTTTCTTATTATTATTCTCTTTGTTATTATCATTATTATCAGTATCGTTTTCATTGAGACAAGTATTCTTTCTTGGAAATGTGGTGGCTCTGAAAAGAGCCGTTTGGTTGGCACTGGAAAGTGGCTATCCAGAAATCACTTGGATTTCTTTGTCACCTTCTTTGCCGCGGGTTTCTTGGGGTTCGAAGCCTTTGGCTTCTTGGCTACCGCCTTCTTGGTCGCCTTCTTGGGTGTCGATTTCTTGGCAGGGACTTTCTTCTTCGGCGTCTTTTTCTTCTCTTTCTTCTCAGTAGTCTTCTTTACTGACTTCTTCACTTTCTTGGGTGCTGCTTTTGCCTTCTTAGCGGCGGCTGCCTTCTGCTTTTTCTCCTTCTGGGCTGCAGCTTTCGCCTTGGCCTTCTCCCTCTCTTTCTCCTTCTTGGCCCTCTCCTTTTCCTTCTTGGCCTTCTCCGCTGCCTGTGCCTTGGCTGCTTGCACATTCAACTTGAATGACCCCGAAGCACCTTTCCCCTTCGTCTGCGTAAGTTTGCCCTTCTCCACACCAGCCTTCAGAGCCTTCTTGATGAATATGAGCTGTCGGTCCATCTGGACATCGAAGTTCTGCTCGATGTACTTCTTGATTGCCTGCAGCGAAGATCCATTCTTCTCCTTCAGTTCGGTAATTGCTGTCATAACCATCTCAGCAGCAGGCGGATGGGTCGCTGGTTTCTTCTTAGGAGCCTTCTTGGTGTCCTTCTCAGCCATTTTGGTATACGTCTTTACAGTTGCGATGTGAACAAAACAAGTGCCCGCCTCACCGCGAAATGATCATTATACGTCATGGTTGCGTACGTGGTAGGAAACCTCCCATGCCTGCCCGCTCCACTACAGTGTTGCCCATTTTACGAGTGCTTCTGCTAACTAGAGTAAATTCTTCTTCCTCTTCCCCTTTTTCTTCTTCTTATTATTATCATGTTTATTATTATTCTCCTTCTTATTATTCTTCTTCTACTTCTTATTGCTCCTCCCGTTATTTTCCTTTCGAAGACAATTTGTAACGATATTTTTATATTATTATTATTTTTTTCGCCCATAAACATGCACATATTATATATTCGTATGCATGCTATCATTGATAAAACATAAACTAAAAAGAGAGAAAGTCTTTGTTCGGTATTGCCATCCTAGCGTAGCTACTGAATTTAATGACGGAACACCGAGGCTAGGAACAACTCGCCACAAGGGGGCGTTGGTCGACATCAAGAGCGTGTGACATTAACTGTCATCTGAATGATTGAAGCACTCGTTATCACGAAAGTTTAGGACTTCCTGAATTTGATATACTACTACTACTACTACTACTACTACTACTACTACTACTACTACTACTACTACTACTACTACTACTACTACTACTACTACTACTACTAATACTACTCTTACTACTAATACTACTCTTACTACTACTACTACTACTAATACTACTCTTACTACTAATACTACTCTTACTACTACTACTACTCTTACTACTAATACTACTCTTACTACTAATACTACTCTTACTACTAATACTACTCTTACTACTAATACTACTCTTACTACTAATACTACTCTTACTACTACTACTACTCTTACTACTACTACTACTTCTACTCTTACTACTTCTTCTTCTACGTCTATGAATATTTTCCCTTCCAGTGCACCCCCGTTATTTGAAATTTCATGTTACTAAGTTTTGGTGAATTTTTTTCAAATTAACTTGATGAGCCTCCCTGAACTCTGCTTAATTTTTTATTCATTTATTTATTTGACATCATTTTACTTCTAATCTACTTGTCATTATACATTTTTCTTATCCGTCACGTCATTTACCTTATCTGTATGTATAGAGTTAGTGAGGGATGGATACCAATGAAAAGAAAACAACAACGATTCTTTCGTGAATATTTGGTGGCCCTGATAAGGGCCGTTGAAAATGGGGGTTCGCCGGGCGAGGCAAACTAGCTTGATTTAGCGGTCTTCTTTGGAAGCAACACGGCTTGGATGTTTGGCAGTACACCACCTTGTGCGATTGTCACACCACCCAAGAGTTTGTTCAGTTCCTCGTCGTTGCGTACGGCGAGCTGAAGGTGACGAGGGATGATCCTAGACTTCTTGTTGTCACGAGCAGCATTACCGGCGAGTTCCAAGATTTCGGCAGTCAGGTACTCCAATACTGCAGCCATGTAGACGGGTGCCCCAGCGCCTACCCTCTGTGCATAGCTGCCCTTTCGAAGAAATCGGTGAACACGTCCCACTGGGAACTGAAGACCAGCACGGGATGAGCGAGTCTTTGCCTTGGTTCGGGCCTTTCCACTCTTTCCTCTTCCAGACATGATGTTTTACTGATGAGATGAGCTGATAACGAGTTGAAGATCAGACCGGAGCAGTGTGCATTCGTGTAATGACCCCTCACCGCTTTTTTTCTGCCTTTTTATACACGATGTGGCGTTCGCATTTACCGCCGGGGTATTGCAACTATTGTCCAATCAACGGTTCGCTGACCGCCGTCGCCAGTACGGCCTCTGAAAACAAAAATCAATATTCGTGACTGCTGCCATCTTGCGGCCAATTCCTTCTCATTTGTTTACTATTCCTAACCCTATCTTTTCCTGTGCACCATTTATTTCATTTTCTTGAAAAAAATTAGAATGACGTGCACACCAAAATTTATTATGATCCCTCTAATAATCGAACGCACAACTCAATTCTGGAAGCTCGTGGTGTACTGTGTTGCAATATGGCTGCATAACATACCTACCTGAACCAAATACGATACAATAACGAATGCATTAATCTATTTTGATTTTATATTTCAATAACAGACTAGCAAGTGAATTCTTATTCAAATCAAATTACAAACAGATCTTCTTGAAACAAGTATGTACCCCCTGGAATATATTTATTGGAACAAGTGTACCAACTAACTCAATCCTACCTTCAAAATCATCAAACAGCCGAAAGCGAAGCCTTATGGCTTGCGATTTCACGTGTGTTTTATATATTAAAATAATAACAATGATAAAGACTGCGTGTATATACTGTTATGTCGATTTTATCACTAATTTATTTCTTTCCTTTTTTCATTTCAATAGGAAAAAAGGAGGAGGATGTCAAGGACAAGCAGTGACAGTGGCATGTGACATACGCACTCACTCTTCATGCGACTACAGGTGATTACCCCCCCCCCCCCCCGGTTCCCTCACAACACTATTTTGATCAAAGTTATATGCACGATGTGCATTATATCTATTATATTATAATATTTCAATTATCCCAGGGATCCTTTATTTCTTCCAACTATTCATGTATATATTGCATAAGATATCAGTGATTCTTTCGTGATGTTATGGTGGCTCTGAAAAGAGCCGTTTGGTTATATGCATTACAGGCTGTAGTGCATTGGCGCTCTAGGCGCGTTCTCCACGGATTCGACGGGCCAGCTGGATATCTTTCGGCATGATGGTAACCCTCTTAGCATGGATGGCGCACAGGTTGGTGTCTTCAAATAGCCCGACCAGATAGGCTTCGCTAGCTTCTTGAAGGGCCATTACGGCGGAACTCTGGAAGCGGAGCTCTGTTTTGAAGTCCTGGGCAATCTCCCTCACAAGACGCTGGAATGGGAGTTTGCGGATCAGAAGCTCGGTGCTCTTCTGGTAGCGGCGAATCTCTCTCAAGGCGACAGTTCCAGGCCTGTATCTATGTGGCTTTTTAACTCCCCCTGTGGCTGGGGCACTCTTCCTGGCCGCCTTGGTTGCCAACTGCTTTCTGGGAGCCTTTCCTCCGGTAGATTTGCGAGCCGTCTGCTTGGTGCGTGCCATGGTAGGTTACTTGTCTGATGGTAAGTCTGCGAATCGAACGTAGAAGACGAGATGAGTGACTGCCACTAAAAAGAGACCGCTATTTATAAGACCTCCGAGAGATCCCAAACCCAACGGCACCGTCCGCAGAGCGGTCGTGATTGGTCAGTTGTGTTGCTCTATTGTCATAACGCGCGAAGCGTGGTATGGTGGTGGCGCTGTGCACAACGGCAGTGCGTGAGTGAAGGCACCAAAGGGGTGACGAATTACACTACGGTAATAGTAAACTATATTCACGGGGCGACCGATTTTGGGTGTCATCCTTTTTTGGAGAAAGTAACAACATGTAAGAAACTAGGGAACGGGGACGCCATGAGTCAATGAAAAATCAAGACCCCCCCCCGTCTTGTCAATAACATACGCAAATTATATGCTAACTTGGATTTGCTTTGCATCCCGTATTTGCGACTTTATACCCCCCCCCCCATTCAGTATTCATTTTCAGTATTAATTTATAGCATGCATGCATTCTCAAACGCATAATCATTCATGATCATTCCTTATCATCGGCACCTTTCCCATTACACACATACTTGTTACTTGATTTTCAAAAGATTCATTTTCATCTGTAATATTTAGCTATTATTTTAATTCGTTTAATTGATTCGACTGTTCATTCATACTACTTATCATACTACATAATGCATTCTTTCTTGAATATTTGTGTGGCCCTGAAAAGGGCCGTTGTTTGTTTATGAAGACTAGAACTCCCTCTATTTAGATGTGGTATACTTCGTCACCGCTTTGGTGCCCTCACTCACGGCGTGCTTAGCAAGCTCCCCTGGAAGAAGAAGGCGCACGGCGGTCTGTATCTCACGACTGCTGATGGTAGATTTCTTGTTGTACTGGGCCAGCCGACCAGCTTCGCCGGCAATCCGCTCGAAGATGTCGTTGACGAAGCTGTTCATGATCGTCATGGCCCGGCCAGAAATTCCGGTATCAGGGTGAACCTGCTTAAGGACTTTGTAGATGTAGATTCCGTAGCTCTCCTTCCTTTTCCTCTGCCTCTTCTTGCCGCCGCTGGGCCGGGGGGCCTTGACTGCTTTCTTGGAACCTTTCTTGGCAACTTGACCTGTTGGAGCCATGATGAATGTAAGCTGGTATGTGAAGAATGTACCGAAGCGTGTGCACCGATTAGATATTCGATTGCTAATGCGAGTGCCCCGTCTCAATCGCCCTATTTATACACCGCGTCCGGGTCCGGTGCGGCGCGGTCCGTATGCAAATGAGCCCCGGTCTTTCATTGGCCGGCCGGCCAATGGGCGCCTGTACTGCCCCTGGTCGAGAGATGGCGACAAAGTGGTCTTATGCAATGAGTGTGGTGATACTATCTTCTTATTAAATTCATATGACCTTATTGTTTTTCGGATCAGTGAAAACTCTTTTGAAAATTAATTATATTATTTTTAAGGAGATATTCTTCAGGACAACATCAAAGATTGTTGTTAAGCACGATATCACAATAGATACATGCTGAGCGAAGTTTATGCTTTTAAAAAGTGACGACGTGATGTGATGTAGTGTAGTACTGACGAAAAATGGCGATATGTCGTTACAGCTTGTACAATAATATTGTTATCAGGTCGAATGAAAATAATCCCCCTTTTCCTGGTGAATTTTCAGAAATTAAAACCTCTCTTTTAAGTGAGGGTAATGAAAATTGAATATTGTGATATTTTCTTTTCATCAGGACATAGGAAAATTCCTTCATGTGAACCAGTCAAAATAGAAATTCATGTTTATTTAAATGCATCTCGATAAACATCAATTCATTCCTATTTCACAGTACAAACCCTCCGTGAAAAGTTCATGCTTTTAGTGAAATGGGGGAAACGCAGTTTATTATCTGTTTTTACTGAAATTGAAATAAGGAGTTTAGCCGGGTTTTTTTAGGTAGCAAAAGAGCGACCTGGATAACTAGGAGCGGAGGCCGTCTTTTATCCTTTTTCCCAATTAGTATTATTTTTTATGCTTCTCACTCTCTCTCTCTCCACCCCCCCCCCCCCATTTCTCTTCCTACCTCACCCCATCCCAAGTATATTTACAGCCATCCGATTGATTGAAAGAAATTAAGACTTTGCATAAGAAGTAATGATTTATATCTATATCATAGTCGTTTATTTCCTTTGGACGCACGTGATACATACATATTGGAAATGCTGCCGTGTTATTCTTTGCTGATGATCATAATGTAGTCTACCAATGTTAGATCACAGCGATACATGATGATTAATATTTTTTCTTCTTTATTGGTCACGAAAAATATAACCGGCATTTTGGCACCTTAATTATTGCAGCTATGTAATAGAATGGATTTCTTTGCGATCAAATTTTGTAAAACTGTGAATAACGTACCTCAACTCTAAAACCTCTCTGGCTACTCACATGCCATCCTCACTCTGTATAAGGCAATGGTAATTTGATGCTATGATGATAATGAAAGTATGAAATTATTTCCTAAATTGATTTATATTTAGCACTAAATTATTAGAGTACTGACAACAACATTCTTTCTTGATCATGTGGTGGCTCTGAAAAGAGCCGTTATTTCTAGCCATAACCGTAGTATCAGACTAGCCGCCAAAACCGTACAGGGTACGGCCCTGCCTCTTCAGTGCATAGACCACGTCCATGGCTGTGACGGTCTTTCGTTTGGCGTGCTCACAGTAGGTGACGGCATCACGGATGACATTCTCCAAGAAGACTTTCAGTACACCGCGTGTCTCTTCGTAGATGAGACCAGAGATTCTTTTGACTCCACCTCTTCTTGCTAGACGGCGGATAGCAGGCTTCGTGATACCTTGGATGTTGTCTCGTAGAACCTTGCGATGACGTTTGGCACCACCCTTTCCAAGACCCTTTCCTCCTTTTCCGCGACCAGACATCTTGATGAATGAGAGCTAGTTGTTGTACGATACTGAAGACTGGATGTTACGCTGAGCGAATGAGGTCATCCGCTAGAGCAGCGGCTATTGTGGTCAGATTGCGGACGTGGGTGACGAAACTCGTCACCGCGCCGACCCGGCGGCGATTGGCACTCGCGTCAGAGCGCCCCCTTGTGCCGACGCCGATATGATTTCTGAAAGAGTCCCCGCCCTGAAAACGCACGGAATAATGACCCTCAGGAAAAGAAAAGTAAAATGCATACTTTTTGGAAGATATTGTAAATAGTACTCGAATATAAGGCAACGTCTCGAATTTCACCAATGATACCGATCTCCCTCTCTAGTTAACTTTCTTGGCATTATTTATTTCTTACGTTTTCTTCCTTTCTCTTCGTGTTATTTTTCCCCCACGATATGTTAACTTCATACAGTATATAATTAGTTTCATATGCATTTTTATATATCTTATATGTTATTCAAATTTCGCCCCTTGTTCCTCCTTCTTATAATGTCATAATATTGTCCAATTACCGAACCATTTAATAGATGCATTATCTTAATACTTTTATTTGTTGGGGGTATTAGAATCCGACTTATACCAGTGCGGGTGGTCACAATATGGTTCATACTATTTTTTTTTATTATTATTTTCCTTAATTTTCTTTTTTATTATTCTTTTTCTTATTATTATTCTCTTTGTTATTATCATTATTATCAGTATCGTTTTCATTGAGACAAGTATTCTTTCTTGGAAATGTGGTGGCTCTGAAAAGAGCCGTTTGGTTGGCACTGGAAAGTGGCTATCCAGAAATCACTTGGATTTCTTTGTCACCTTCTTTGCCGCGGGTTTCTTGGGGTTCGAAGCCTTTGGCTTCTTGGCTACCGCCTTCTTGGTCGCCTTCTTGGGTGTCGATTTCTTGGCAGGGACTTTCTTCTTCGGCGTCTTTTTCTTCTCTTTCTTCTCAGTAGTCTTCTTTACTGACTTCTTCACTTTCTTGGGTGCTGCTTTTGCCTTCTTAGCGGCGGCTGCCTTCTGCTTTTTCTCCTTCTGGGCTGCAGCTTTCGCCTTGGCCTTCTCCCTCTCTTTCTCCTTCTTGGCCCTCTCCTTTTCCTTCTTGGCCTTCTCCGCTGCCTGTGCCTTGGCTGCTTGCACATTCAACTTGAATGACCCCGAAGCACCTTTCCCCTTCGTCTGCGTAAGTTTGCCCTTCTCCACACCAGCCTTCAGAGCCTTCTTGATGAATATGAGCTGTCGGTCCATCTGGACATCGAAGTTCTGCTCGATGTACTTCTTGATTGCCTGCAGCGAAGATCCATTCTTCTCCTTCAGTTCGGTAATTGCTGTCATAACCATCTCAGCAGCAGGCGGATGGGTCGCTGGTTTCTTCTTAGGAGCCTTCTTGGTGTCCTTCTCAGCCATTTTGGTATACGTCTTTACAGTTGCGATGTGAACAAAACAAGTGCCCGCCTCACCGCGAAATGATCATTATACGTCATGGTTGCGTACGTGGTAGGAAACCTCCCATGCCTGCCCGCTCCACTACAGTGTTGCCCATTTTACGAGTGCTTCTGCTAACTAGAGTAAATTCTTCTTCCTCTTCCCCTTTTTCTTCTTCTTATTATTATCATGTTTATTATTATTCTCCTTCTTATTATTCTTCTTCTACTTCTTATTGCTCCTCCCGTTATTTTCCTTTCGAAGACAATTTGTAACGATATTTTTATATTATTATTATTTTTTTCGCCCATAAACATGCACATATTATATATTCGTATGCATGCTATCATTGATAAAACATAAACTAAAAAGAGAGAAAGTCTTTGTTCGGTATTGCCATCCTAGCGTAGCTACTGAATTTAATGACGGAACACCGAGGCTAGGAACAACTCGCCACAAGGGGGCGTTGGTCGACATCAAGAGCGTGTGACATTAACTGTCATCTGAATGATTGAAGCACTCGTTATCACGAAAGTTTAGGACTTCCTGAATTTGATATACTACTACTACTACTACTACTACTACTACTACTACTACTACTACTACTACTACTACTACTACTACTACTACTACTACTACTACTACTAATACTACTCTTACTACTAATACTACTCTTACTACTACTACTACTACTAATACTACTCTTACTACTAATACTACTCTTACTACTACTACTACTCTTACTACTAATACTACTCTTACTACTAATACTACTCTTACTACTAATACTACTCTTACTACTAATACTACTCTTACTACTAATACTACTCTTACTACTACTACTACTCTTACTACTACTACTACTTCTACTCTTACTACTTCTTCTTCTACGTCTATGAATATTTTCCCTTCCAGTGCACCCCCGTTATTTGAAATTTCATGTTACTAAGTTTTGGTGAATTTTTTTCAAATTAACTTGATGAGCCTCCCTGAACTCTGCTTAATTTTTTATTCATTTATTTATTTGACATCATTTTACTTCTAATCTACTTGTCATTATACATTTTTCTTATCCGTCACGTCATTTACCTTATCTGTATGTATAGAGTTAGTGAGGGAGAAAGAGGGATGGATACCAATGAAAAGAAAACAACAACGATTCTTTCGTGAATATTTGGTGGCCCTGATAAGGGCCGTTGAAAATGGGGGTTCGCCGGGCGAGGCAAACTAGCTTGATTTAGCGGTCTTCTTTGGAAGCAACACGGCTTGGATGTTTGGCAGTACACCACCTTGTGCGATTGTCACACCACCCAAGAGTTTGTTCAGTTCCTCGTCGTTGCGTACGGCGAGCTGAAGGTGACGAGGGATGATCCTAGACTTCTTGTTGTCACGAGCAGCATTACCGGCGAGTTCCAAGATTTCGGCAGTCAGGTACTCCAATACTGCAGCCATGTAGACGGGTGCCCCAGCGCCTACCCTCTGTGCATAGCTGCCCTTTCGAAGAAATCGGTGAACACGTCCCACTGGGAACTGAAGACCAGCACGGGATGAGCGAGTCTTTGCCTTGGTTCGGGCCTTTCCACTCTTTCCTCTTCCAGACATGATGTTTTACTGATGAGATGAGCTGATAACGAGTTGAAGATCAGACCGGAGCAGTGTGCATTCGTGTAATGACCCCTCACCGCTTTTTTTCTGCCTTTTTATACACGATGTGGCGTTCGCATTTACCGCCGGGGTATTGCAACTATTGTCCAATCAACGGTTCGCTGACCGCCGTCGCCAGTACGGCCTCTGAAAACAAAAATCAATATTCGTGACTGCTGCCATCTTGCGGCCAATTCCTTCTCATTTGTTTACTATTCCTAACCCTATCTTTTCCTGTGCACCATTTATTTCATTTTCTTGAAAAAAATTAGAATGACGTGCACACCAAAATTTATTATGATCCCTCTAATAATCGAACGCACAACTCAATTCTGGAAGCTCGTGGTGTACTGTGTTGCAATATGGCTGCATAACATACCTACCTGAACCAAATACGATACAATAACGAATGCATTAATCTATTTTGATTTTATATTTCAATAACAGACTAGCAAGTGAATTCTTATTCAAATCAAATTACAAACAGATCTTCTTGAAACAAGTATGTACCCCCTGGAATATATTTATTGGAACAAGTGTACCAACTAACTCAATCCTACCTTCAAAATCATCAAACAGCCGAAAGCGAAGCCTTATGGCTTGCGATTTCACGTGTGTTTTATATATTAAAATAATAACAATGATAAAGACTGCGTGTATATACTGTTATGTCGATTTTATCACTAATTTATTTCTTTCCTTTTTTCATTTCAATAGGAAAAAAGGAGGAGGATGTCAAGGACAAGCAGTGACAGTGGCATGTGACATACGCACTCACTCTTCATGCGACTACAGGTGATTACCCCCCCCCCCCCCCGGTTCCCTCACAACACTATTTTGATCAAAGTTATATGCACGATGTGCATTATATCTATTATATTATAATATTTCAATTATCCCAGGGATCCTTTATTTCTTCCAACTATTCATGTATATATTGCATAAGATATCAGTGATTCTTTCGTGATGTTATGGTGGCTCTGAAAAGAGCCGTTTGGTTATATGCATTACAGGCTGTAGTGCATTGGCGCTCTAGGCGCGTTCTCCACGGATTCGACGGGCCAGCTGGATATCTTTCGGCATGATGGTAACCCTCTTAGCATGGATGGCGCACAGGTTGGTGTCTTCAAATAGCCCGACCAGATAGGCTTCGCTAGCTTCTTGAAGGGCCATTACGGCGGAACTCTGGAAGCGGAGCTCTGTTTTGAAGTCCTGGGCAATCTCCCTCACAAGACGCTGGAATGGGAGTTTGCGGATCAGAAGCTCGGTGCTCTTCTGGTAGCGGCGAATCTCTCTCAAGGCGACAGTTCCAGGCCTGTATCTATGTGGCTTTTTAACTCCCCCTGTGGCTGGGGCACTCTTCCTGGCCGCCTTGGTTGCCAACTGCTTTCTGGGAGCCTTTCCTCCGGTAGATTTGCGAGCCGTCTGCTTGGTGCGTGCCATGGTAGGTTACTTGTCTGATGGTAAGTCTGCGAATCGAACGTAGAAGACGAGATGAGTGACTGCCACTAAAAAGAGACCGCTATTTATAAGACCTCCGAGAGATCCCAAACCCAACGGCACCGTCCGCAGAGCTGTCGTGATTGGTCAGTTGTGTTGCTCTATTGTCATAACGCGCGAAGCGTGGTATGGTGGTGGCGCTGTGCACAACGGCAGTGCGTGAGTGAAGGCACCAAAGGGGTGACGAATTACACTACGGTAATAGTAAACTATATTCACGGGCCGACCGATTTTGGGTGTCATCCTTTTTTGGAGAAAGTAACAACATGTAAGAAACTAGGGAACGGGGACGCCATGAGTCAATGAAAAATCAAGACCCCCCCCCCGTCTTGTCAATAACATTATCAAATTATATGCTAACTTGGATTTGCTTTGCATCCCGTATTTGCGACTTTATACCCCCCCCCCCATTCAGTATTCATTTTCAGTATTAATTTATAGCATGCATGCATTCTCAAACGCATAATCATTCATGATCATTCCTTATCATCGGCACCTTTCCCATTACACACATACTTGTTACTTGATTTTCAAAAGATTCATTTTCATCTGTAATATTTAGCTATTATTTTAATTCGTTTAATTGATTCGACTGTTCATTCATACTACTTATCATACTACATAATGCATTCTTTCTTGAATATTTGTGTGGCCCTGAAAAGGGCCGTTGTTTGTTTATGAAGACTAGAACTCCCTCTATTTAGATGTGGTATACTTCGTCACCGCTTTGGTGCCCTCACTCACGGCGTGCTTAGCAAGCTCCCCTGGAAGAAGAAGGCGCACGGCGGTCTGTATCTCACGACTGCTGATGGTAGATTTCTTGTTGTACTGGGCCAGCCGACCAGCTTCGCCGGCAATCCGCTCGAAGATGTCGTTGACGAAGCTGTTCATGATCGTCATGGCCCGGCCAGAAATTCCGGTATCAGGGTGAACCTGCTTAAGGACTTTGTAGATGTAGATTCCGTAGCTCTCCTTCCTTTTCCTCTGCCTCTTCTTGCCGCCGCTGGGCCGGGGGGCCTTGACTGCTTTCTTGGAACCTTTCTTGGCAACTTGACCTGTTGGAGCCATGATGAATGTAAGCTGGTATGTGAAGAATGTACCGAAGCGTGTGCACCGATTAGATATTCGATTGCTAATGCGAGTGCCCCGTCTCAATCGCCCTATTTATACACCGCGTCCGGGTCCGGTGCGGCGCGGTCCGTATGCAAATGAGCCCCGGTCTTTCATTGGCCGGCCGGCCAATGGGCGCCTGTACTGCCCCTGGTCGAGAGATGGCGACAAAGTGGTCTTATGCAATGAGTGTGGTGATACTATCTTCTTATTAAATTCATATGACCTTATTGTTTTTCGGATCAGTGAAAACTCTTTTGAAAATTAATTATATTATTTTTAAGGAGATATTCTTCAGGACAACATCAAAGATTGTTGTTAAGCACGATATCACAATAGATACATGCTGAGCGAAGTTTATGCTTTTAAAAAGTGACGACGTGATGTGATGTAGTGTAGTACTGACGAAAAATGGCGATATGTCGTTACAGCTTGTACAATAATATTGTTATCAGGTCGAATGAAAATAATCCCCCTTTTCCTGGTGAATTTTCAGAAATTAAAACCTCTCTTTTAAGTGAGGGTAATGAAAATTGAATATTGTGATATTTTCTTTTCATCAGGACATAGGAAAATTCCTTCATGTGAACCAGTCAAAATAGAAATTCATGTTTATTTAAATGCATCTCGATAAACATCAATTCATTCCTATTTCACAGTACAAACCCTCCGTGAAAAGTTCATGCTTTTAGTGAAATGGGGGAAACGCAGTTTATTATCTGTTTTTACTGAAATTGAAATAAGGAGTTTAGCCGGGTTTTTTTAGGTAGCAAAAGAGCGACCTGGATAACTAGGAGCGGAGGCCGTCTTTTATCCTTTTTTCCAATTAGTATTATTTTTTATGCTTCTCACTCTCTCTCTCTCCACCCCCCCCCCCCCATTTCTCTTCCTACCTCACCCCATCCCAAGTATATTTACAGCCATCCGATTGATTGAAAGAAATTAAGACTTTGCATAAGAAGTAATGATTTATATCTATATCATAGTCGTTTATTTCCTTTGGACGCACGTGATACATACATATTGGAAATGCTGCCGTGTTATTCTTTGCTGATGATCATAATGTAGTCTACCAATGTTAGATCACAGCGATACATGATGATTAATATTTTTTCTTCTTTATTGGTCACGAAAAATATAACCGGCATTTTGGCACCTTAATTATTGCAGCTATGTAATAGAATGGATTTCTTTGCGATCAAATTTTGTAAAACTGTGAATAACGTACCTCAACTCTAAAACCTGTCTGGCTACTCACATGCCATCCTCACTCTGTATAAGGCAATGGTAATTTGATGCTATGATGATAATGAAAGTATGAAATTATTTCCTAAATTGATTTATATTTAGCACTAAATTATTAGAGTACTGACAACAACATTCTTTCTTGATCATGTGGTGGCTCTGAAAAGAGCCGTTATTTCTAGCCATAACCGTAGTATCAGACTAGCCGCCAAAACCGTACAGGGTACGGCCCTGCCTCTTCAGTGCATAGACCACGTCCATGGCTGTGACGGTCTTTCGTTTGGCGTGCTCACAGTAGGTGACGGCATCACGGATGACATTCTCCAAGAAGACTTTCAGTACACCGCGTGTCTCTTCGTAGATGAGACCAGAGATTCTTTTGACTCCACCTCTTCTTGCTAGACGGCGGATAGCAGGCTTCGTGATACCTTGGATGTTGTCTCGTAGAACCTTGCGATGACGTTTGGCACCACCCTTTCCAAGACCCTTTCCTCCTTTTCCGCGACCAGACATCTTGATGAATGAGAGCTAGTTGTTGTACGATACTGAAGACTGGATGTTACGCTGAGCGAATGAGGTCATCCGCTAGAGCAGCGGCTATTGTGGTCAGATTGCGCGTGGGTGACGAAACTCGTCACCGCGCCGACCATGGACTATTTAAGCGCTTGTGCACTTAATATATTTGCTCGCAATATGAACGTATGATAGGAAAAGAAAAGTTGTGCATACTTTTTGGAAGATTTGTAAATTTACTAATATAAGTTTTATATATTCAAAGAACTAAGTTCAGAAGCTTAAATTTGATTTAATAACTCTGTTTGGTGTGATAATTTCGGGTTATAATTGTTAGTTTTAATATTAGTAGAAGTGGGTTATATTTATTAATTAATGGTGAGATTTGCTCAACACTATAACAAAACCTAAGATTAATATGTAAATGGAAAAACAGAACAAACATATGAGAAGTAAGTGATTAAACTTAAGAAAAAGTAAATTATGTAAAGACGCAATAATGTGTTTAATTTATTAATAATAAATACTTCTAGTAAGATACATAGAGACAAAAGGAGTCTGTATTTCAATGAGTTCGATTGATCATAATATGTATATGCAATTCTGAACAACCATTGAATCACATTGAGTGTAAATACGAAAATAAAAGAATTAAACCGTAAAACTAATTGAATATATCAAATTAAGAGCGGTTGAGAGAAGCCACACGGGAAATAAAGTTGGTTAGGTATATGAATATGGCGTATATCCGAAAGAATAAAGGTATAGCGCGGGAATTGAAATGTCGGTTCATAGAATAAAGTTATACGAGTGTATATAAAATTGTAGAAGTTGTTTCTTCTGTGTCTATTCTGTCTTGTTCCTCGTGTACCATCCTAACGTTTATAGATTTTAGGATGTTACATGATTGGTAATTAACTAGAGTATGAGGAAAATTATGAGAAAATACAGAGATGCTTGCGAGGAGTGTAGTAGATCAAGAGCTGAATAGTTAAAACCTCTTGAATGTTGTTGGATGGAAAAAGACCATACAGATATGACAAACGAGTATATCTGTGTCTCACCCTTAATACAAAAGAAGGTTAAAAGTTGCTCATTTAGAAGGAGAGAAAAAATATCTAAAACTTCTACGCACACGAACATGCATCTATAAGTGAATGCTTATATCCAAAAGGATGCAAATTCGAATGCACTCAAGCATTCAAACATGCGTATGTAAGGAGAAGTTGTGAAACTAAGGTTTCCTGGATAATACCTAATTTCTAGATTGGTTGCTTTCTTTGTTATAAGACAAGTTAAAGCTATCAACGGATTATCTTATGTAAGGAGAAAAGAAGAAGCTTTGTAAAATGTAGGGAATATAACCAACGTGATTTGAAAGAGGGATACATGTATATATATACGTGCATCTATACATATAATCACCTTAAGTTTAGTAGTGAAGATGGAAACAGAGTGGCGACCGAGAAGCCCCAGGCCCAACACAGAAGGGACCCAGGTACGAAAAACAGATCCCTCTCGCGGCCCCCATCCACCCGCCCTGCCCGCCAGAGAGTGCCGACCACAGCAACACCGAGCCCCAACCCGCAAGACTCAGAAACACGAGCTTTCCATGATAACCACCCGTAAAAGCGGGTATTAGAGGCAACTATTGTCATTAGGCAAAGTCTGGCTGAGGACAGTAAGTGCTCGAGCCCATGAATGCACATCCCTTAGGTAAGCCCGTGCATGGTGATGAGTATAATAAGCCGGACGTTAAGGTGAATTAACTGCAGTCACTTACAGTAGTAAAGATATAAAGATATCTATATATAAAAAAATGAAGTAAATAATAAAGTAAACAAAAAATAAATAAATAAATAAACCGGCTTGTAAAATATCAGGGCCTAAGGTCATAAGATACCATACGAAGATCATCGATGGGTAGCAATCAGAAGATAAAGATAAGCGATGGGTTAAAGCCTAACAAGTGTGGTGTGCCTATAACAAAAGAAAGAGGGCGTTTAAAACCAAACGCGTAAGTCGTCACTAGAAACTCAGAAACGAGAACCCGCAGGCGAGAAACGATGGCGCCAAGGCCGGAAAAACCCAACCGACATAGCCGGTAGAAAGAGAGAACACGAACAGCACCGGCCCCCGCACCCCAGCCACCCCGATGCCCGGCCCCGGACTCCCCGGCCGCCACCCATAATGCCATGGATGATAAAAACTTAACATCTGTTGTTATATAAACATAACATCTATAATTAGGAGAAATAGGTTCCTTACACCTTATAAAGTGAAGGTTATAAGATAAATATCAATGATAACTAAATGAGATAATTGATAATGGAAATCCATTCCTAGTCAGAGGGGGAATTGAGATTAAAAGGAAGCAAAAAAAAAATGCTTTCATCAATGAGACGTATTAACGATAAATTGATAAAGTAAAATGAAATAGCGAGAGCCATAATCGGACGGGTGGACCGTACCCAAACAGAACAGTCGCTAAAAACTTAGGACGCAGAGTTATCTCTTAATAATGAATCATAACTTAAAATTAGAGAGGTAGGATGACTTAACAAATGACTAGCTTGCATATTTGGGTAAGGGATTATACAGAAAATATAAATAAAGTCCAGAGCTAAAGGAAAAACGTGAAATAGTGTGTATATTTGTACTCGTATCAGGCGTAAAAAAAAACTGACCAATATCATAACGTTTTTGCAAAGGAATAGGAAACTGTCATTTCATGAATAATAAGAAGCGCAACTCTACAATGCATCAATGTAAAAATAAAAAGGTTTTTGTAAGACACATACAAATACATGCACACTTACATATACATGTCTACGTATGATGCGTATAGTAGTAATCGGTATATACTTAGAAATCAGGTACATAATGTATATACTTGTATGCGTAGTAAAATGATTTTCATAAGACGGTTCGATAGAATACAATGTTCTATCTAACGTAACAATAATTTCCTGAACAGCGTTAGGTTATGTTCGATAAATTTTCGGCATAGATAAGTATAAAAATGGGTTTTACAAATAATGAAGTCATCAAGTATAAGTATAATAGTAAAGCAACGAATATGTATAATGAAAATAGATTCCCTTGTCACAAATTTAAGCATTAGGATGACCGATATATATATTAATAAGATTTAAAAATATATGCAAAAAATAAGTGTTTGCATAAACATTTGATATTAACTTTGAATATACGTGTTTAAGAAACTATTTTTTTTTTCTGCTATCATTTATAAAAACAGAATATGTTATATATATATAATGAAAACCTATAGGTTTGCATAAGTATAATGTAGTTACTTTATATGTATGAAGTATACTTTGAATTGAATTGATTTGTTGGAATGATTAAAGCACTCAAATAGAAGTTACTAACACGGAGAAATGATTGAGAGGGTAAATCCCCAAATATTCTGTGAAGTGTAACTTAAGCAATATTGTATTTCCATCCCCCAGACGATGCCAATTGATAAAATACGGGGTATGTTTCGACTTATTGACTTGATTCTTATATGTGTAATTTTTCCAAGCTTAAATTTTACCTTTAATTATGCAAATAATATCTATAAGAAACCGGAAGATCCCTATCAAAAAGAATTTGTGAGTTTTGGTCATAATTTCAGTTAGGTGGATCGTCACTTGCCACTAGCCCCGCCTACGGCACCGTCGTACCACGCCCCTCCGGTGCGTTGTTAGGGCCTTTCGGAGGAGGGGGACACTTCTCCTAGGTCCCCCGGGTGCAGACTAATGGTGCCTTAGCCCCCTAGCCTACTATTATGAGGCACCTTCAATTATGGTGGTTAAGAAAGGATGTCCTAAAAAAACTAAAAGATATTATTTGCTAGAGGTATACTTGAAAAGGAGGTGAGTATGTTCTGATGAACATTGAGTGTTGTCGAATATGAGATTTATTATCGAAGTCATTATCATTATTGAGGATTACAATGGCGTATAATATTATATATTTATACATCAAAGTGATATCTTTCTAATTAAATTGATGTATATTTGTATGATATAATGACATATTTATAAGGGAAAGGTCATAAATATCAAAAGTATATGCAATTTTGTAAACAAGTTTTTTTTTTTTTTAACTACGTTAATAAATTTATAGGATGACTGAGACTTTTATGTTTAACTTTAATAAAAATAACTGTGTATATGCTTGTATATGTTGTCACACATTAATGTATGTGTGATTCATTTGATATTTTGTTTGTATTTGGTTAAAATGAGATGATAATAAGTATATATACATATATATATATGTATATTTTTAAATTGTATAACGATAATATAGTGTCTCGTAACAAAGCTATGCACATGGATGACCGATATAACGGGTAACTCCCCCGTCGGGATTGGGTGACCATCCCATGGGTACACCTTCACCTGGGGGAGCCGCGAAGAGGAACCACTGCACCTTCGTGTAGCATTAATGCTGACACTCCGAGAACAATGGGGGAGCCCTCAACCGTTGACCTTAAGAGTCATATCAACTCTTTTTCTGGCCCCGGATACCGGTTCATCATCATGCCAGCCAAATTACAAGGGATTTTATACTAACAAGTATTTGTTAACGAGTCGATCTTAAGAATACCATAATGTATTTGTATGCATATATACTCACATATATATGCCTGTCTGTTAGTAAACAAATTGTGTATGTTTTATATTCGATCTATTTATTCGATTTTTTATATATTTTATTATTACTATTATTATATATATATATATATATATATAATATATATATATATTTGCCAGCAGTTTGGAACGTAGTTTAGCTCATTTCAAATTTTAAATGAATATATGATGAAACCTCTCGGTTTTCTTAGTATAAGTAAGGAGTATATAGATGATGTGTTCATTGCTTAAAAGAATGATTAATGAATATTTTATTGATTTTAGAGTAACGATAATATAGTGTCTCGTAACAAAGCTAAGCACATGGATGACCGATATAACGGGTAACTCCCCCGTCGGGATTGGGTGACCATCCCATGGGTACACCTTCACCTGGGGGAGCCGCGAAGAGGAACCACTGCACCTTCGTGTAGCATTAATGCTGACACTCCGAGAACAATGGGGGAGCCCTCAACCGTTGACCGTAAGAGTCATACCAACTCTTATTATGGCCCCGGATGCGCGTTTCCGTTTTACACCCTGGCGAAGGCATTTTCCGGAAAAGTAGCCAAAAAGCGACTAGTGAAGAGTCTACGTCTACGTTTGTTTACATTATCAGCTGGGCGCGCGATCCAAAGTCCGCACCGAAGTTATCCGCAGAACGTACTTGCAAATGCAGCTGAGCTTAATACTTTCCAGGTTCAGTACGAATGTTTGCCTCGATCATTTGCCTTGCCGATTTGCTGATGTCTGCCTTTCTCTCTATCTGTCTATATATTTATCTCTCAATTCTATCTCTATCTATCTATCTAACTATCTATCTATCTATGTAACTGCAGTATCTATCTATCTAATAATCTTCTCTGTCTCTCTCATTCTTTATCTAACATCTATCTATCTCAAATTCTCTATCTCTCTCTCTCTATCCATCCATCTGTCTGTCTTTCTCTATTTCTCTCTCTCTACCTACCTATGTAACTACAGTATCTATCTGTTAATTTGTCGCTCTTCTCTCTCATTCTTGATCTATCTGACATCTATCTCTCAAATTCTCCAGCTCTCTCTCTCTCTATCCATCTGTCTGTCTTTCTTCTATCTATTTATCTATCTATCTATGAAACTACAGTATCGGTTAATTTGTCTATCTTCTCTGTTTCTCTCATTCTTTATCTATCTAACATCTATTTATCTCTCAAATTCTCTATCTCTCTCTCTCCCTCTATCTATCCATCTGTCTGTCTTTTTCTCTATTTCTCTTTTTCCGTCCATATATCTATAACATATCTCCATCTCTCAAGTTCTCCCCCCATCTATCTATCTATCTTCTATCTATTTTTGTAACTACAGTATCTATCTATCTGTTAATTTGTTGATAATCTTCACTGTCTCATTCTTTATCTATTTAACATCTATCTATCTCTCAAATTCTCTCTATCTCTCCCTATCTATCTATCCATCTGTCTGTCTTTCTCTATTTCTCTCTATCTATTTATCTATCTATTGTAGGACTGCTATTTTGACATTTTGTTTCCTTTTACAGTTTAGTTATTTACAGTTCAAGCTTTGGTATTTAGTTCAGCTTTGTTTACATTCCTGATGCTTCTGTTGTCATCCATTTACATTTGTCTTTCAACCTGCTTCTCCCGTCATTCCTTTCCTATTCAGATGTGTTCATTCATTACATTCCCACATCTGATTCTTTTGTTCAACATTCTTATTATGTAATCATCCCAACATCTTATTCATCTCCATCCTCTATCTCTTATTGGTTATTTTTATGAATTAGACTTTTCCACTTTCAGTTGGCTCCTCCATTCTCTTAATTTTCATTGGTTGATTTTGTGTAATTTAAATATATGCTAATTTTGTATTGCCATTATGAGTTTAGCTGAGGCAAATTAGCCCAGAAAATAAACAGTGCACTACCAGACTTCTTCGGTTACAGTTCTATTTATTTGCGTCTTAGTTTCACTATTTCCTCTTCAATTTGATAATTGAGTTTGCTGACTTACAACTTTATTTTCCACTCTAAACATATACTTTTCTCAACCTTACACTATTTTTATAACTTCAGCCTTATCTATCTTTTAGTATGTTAATAATATTCTCTGTCTCTCTCACTTTTAAATCTATTTAACATCTATCTCTCAAATTCTCTATCTATCTCTCTATCCATCTATCTATCCATCTGTCTTTCTCTATTTCTCTCTATTTTTTTAACTAGAGTATTTATCTATCTGTTAATTTGTTAATAATCTTCTCTGTCTCTCTCATTCTTTATCTATTTAATATCTTTCTCTCTCTCTATCTATCTATCCATCTGTCTGTCTTTCTCTCATTCTCTCTATCTATCTATTTATCTATCTATTTTTCAACTATAGAGAATCTATCTACCTGTTAATTTGTTAATATTCTTTGTCTCTCTCCCTCTTTACCTATCTCTCATCTATCTATCTCTCAAATCCTCTATCTATCCATCTGTCTGTTTTTCTCTATTTCTCTCTATATATCTATCTATCTGTTAATTTGTCTATATTCTCTGTCTCTCTCATTCTTTATCTATCTATCTATCTAACATCTATATATCTGTCTCTCAAATTCTCTATCTCTCTCCTCTAGCATCTGTCTGTCTTTTTTCTCTCTTTCTCTTTGTCCGTCCATATTTCTATCTATAACATCTCTCCCTCTCTCTCTCTATACTTCACTCTCTCTAACTCTCTCTCCTCTCCCTCTATATATCGACCTCTCTGTCTCTCCCCCTCTCTCTATTTATCTATCTATCCATCCATCATCTCTCCCTCTTTCTCTCTCTCTATCTATCTATCCACCTCTCTCTCTCTCTCTCTCTCTCTCTCTCTCTATTTCTATCTATCTGTCTATCTTGTCTCTATCTATTTATCAGTCATCTACTAGTATATCTATCTTTCGGCAGCTTCTAAGTGTATCAATCCATCAAACTTCAATTTGTCTTTCCATTATAAGTATCTGTTTATTTTGATTTTGTCTGTCATTCTATTCATTTAGTTCATAATTTATTTTTAGAAAAAAAAAACTATCATAAACATTGCAACGCGACTGCAAAAGCATGTTCGGATTTCATTCCTGACTGCCGCTCTCTCTGTACATGAAGTGCCGAGGAACTCTGTGCTCTGATCAGTAACTGTGGAAATTGCATGCAGTGGTCACTGATAAAGGAGAGATCAGTGCATGCAACCAGCGACGTGTGTAGACTCTTCACTAGTCGCTTTTTGGCTACTTTTCCGGAAAATGCCTTCGCCAGGGTGTAAAACGGAAACGCGCGCCCCGGATACCGGTTCATCATCATGCTAGCCAAATTACAAGAGTATTTTTTATTATTACGAATATTTTAAATAATCTTTCGCAAAATTAACATGGGTATTTGTGTTTCATATTTTATTTTATTTGCTGGTAATATTTGAAATAGTAAAAAAAAAGTCTTTAGTTACTTATATAGTGAAACCTTTTGGTTTTCTTGATGTAAGTTAGAAGTACATGTATGTTGTATTCATTTTTTAATAAGTATTTGAGTTGAAAGGGTTTTTTTAATCTTTGGACTAAAGGTCTCCTTATAGCTTCGTACTTATTGCATTCAAAGAGAAAATGCTGAATTGTCTCTTTTTTATTACAATTGTCACAGTTACCGTTTTCATGTTTGTTAAGTTTGTGTAAGTGAGTGTTTAATGGACATTTACCGAGTCGAAATTGGTGCAGTATTATTTCGTCCATTCTTGATAAATTTTTCGGAAAGTATTTGTGTTTCACTTTTTTTTGTATATTATATAAGAACCTACCATGAGTGGATGTGTCCCACGCATTTTGCCATAGTTCAATACACTCATGTTTGATGTCATTTACGTGTTCTTTTATATTCTTTGGGATATCAAGATCAATATATGATTTTAGAGTAGCCTGATTAGCTAATCTATCAACTATTTCATTTCCATAAATACCGACATGCGATGGTATCCATTCAAAATACACGTATATGTTCTTTCTTCTTAGTACACTGAGTTGATGTAAAATTTCTAATGTTAAACTATGTTCATCATCATTTAGCGATTGTAGCGCTGATAATGAGTCTGATAGAATCACTACTTTCAATGAAATAAGATTTTCAAGCCAATTTACGGCAAGTAAAATTGCTGTTAATTCGGCCCTACAAATACTGATTTCTGATAGCCTATAATTTTTCTTTATGTTAAATTCGGGGATATAGAAAGCAGCCCCGGTATTACCATTCTCTTGTTTAGACCCGTCAGTGTATATTTTGAGGTGATCATTGTAATATGTGTTAATAATCTCAAGTGAGTAGTTTTTCAATTTTCGTTGATCTTCCTCCTTTTTATTCATTTTTTCGTGTATTCTATATGATACATCAATACTCGGAAGTTTCCAAAAGGGAATAATGGAGACACAATTGTCCCATTTTTCAACCTGAATGTTGGGGTTTGTAATATTTAAACGATTGATAAATGGACCTTCACCGTGACCCCATAGATCTTGTACTGTCTCGGGAGACGTTGTTAAAATTTCCCTTGTTGGATGGTTAATCTTGGCGTGATTTAGATAGATTAGGTATTTTTTAATAAATAGTTTCCTTCTAATGTCGAGTGGGGGTTCACTACACTCAACTTGTAGAGCTGCTAGGGACGTTAGCCTAGTAGCCCCTGTGATGCATTTTAAGCATCTATATTGTAGGCTATCTAATTGTCCTTTCAATCTGCTTGAGGCTGAGTCATATAACTCACAGCCATAATCTATAATAGATCGAATCAAACCTTTATAAATTGCATATAATATGTCACTTTTATTTCCCCATTGGGTACCAGACATATATCTAAGTAAGTTCAGTCTTTTGTCACATCGAATTATTATATTGTTAATATGACTTTTCCAAGTTAGTTTTTGATCAAACCAGATACCGAGAAATTGGTATTCCTCATGTTGTTTTATTATGGTGTTATTTAATTCTAGATTAATTTTGTTTATAGTATTGTGGGTGAATACCATTACCGCAGATTTGGAGGGTGATGGGCGAAGGCCCCACAAAGAACACCATTTTTCAAAATTGGTGATTGCTCTTTGCATTTTCTTTTCAGTATATTTTAGATTTTTATTTGTGTGCCATATGGCTATATCATCTGCAAAAAGTGATATTTTAATGGTATTGTCTCTTAATTTGATGTCATTAACCATGACGTTAAAGAAGATTGGACTTATGTTGCTACCTTGAGGTATTCCATTATATAAGATATATTCATCTGAATACATGTTATTTATTCTAACTCTGCAAACTCGGTTATGTAGAAAAGCTTGGGCCCATTTCAACATTCTTCCCCGCAGACCGAGCTTATAAAGTTTAAATAACAAGCCCTTTTTCCATAATCTGTCATAGGCTTTTTCTAAGTCTAAGAACACTGTGACAGTATGCTGTTTACTTTTGATACCATTCTGTATATCTGTTTCTAGTCTAATTAATTGGTCTTTCGTACTTCTTTTCTTCTGAAAGCCTGCTTGTGTTGGATTTATCAGGTTAAATTTCTCAAAAAACCAAGTGATTCTTTTTTTTATTATTTTTTCCATGATTTTGATGATGACAGATGAAAGGGAAATAGGACGATATGATGCGGGATTAGATGGGTCTTTATTTTTTTTTTGAACAGGAATTTGTACTATATCGTAAAATTGTTTGGGAAAGATGCCCTTTTCCCAAATTAGGTTATAAAGTTGTAGTAATTTACTTTTTCCGTATTCTGATAAATTTGTTATCATAATAATTTTGATTCCATCTTTCCCAGGTGCTGTATTTTTCATTGTATTTAGGGCGTTGTCAAATTCTGTTCTATTAAAGTTTTCGTTCATTGCTTTTGTATAAAAATTAGGTGTCCATTTCTTAGTAATTTCTTTGTCTATAATCGTTTCTAAGTTTTTTCTTTTTTTCTTTTCTTCGGGGGACACTTCGTCATCTATTAATTTAAAATGCTTTGCTATGGCGTTAGCCTTTTCAGTGTTGTTAGTGATAATGTTGTTTGGGGGATCTATGAGGTTAGTGATAAATTGTTTGGTTTGATCAGGGTGCCTTACCTGACTTACTTTTTTCCAAACATCCCCTAAATTTGTAAATCTACTTAACGACTCGCCGTATTTTATCCAGTATTCTTGTTTTGTTTTACGTATGATTTTTTGGGCAATTGCCTTCTTCTGTTTATATTCAATTAAGTTTTGTTGATTTATAATACGACAGAGCCTATTTTTTGCATTATTTCTGGCTTTTATCGCTTTGTCGCAATCCTCATTCCACCAAGGGATAGGATTAAAATTCTTTTTTTATTATTAGATCTTAGCATTGTTTTATTGGCGGCATATGTAATGCTTCCGATAAAACTGTCATATACACTTTGAATGTTTTGAGAGTCTGTTTGGTATGATTGTATTTTTGTGTTAAAATGTTTTCTGTATAGATCCCAGTCTACGTTTTTGGATGTCCAGTGAGTATTAATTGGGTTTGGAGTTGTGTTTGTGGGTGTAGGTTTTGTAATTTGTAATTCTATTTCTATAGAAAAATGGTCGCTTCCAAATAGGTTTTTTGATACCGACCATTTTATTTTATTTGCTAATGAGGTTGAAGCTAAGGAAATATCGATGTTTGATGTATTGCCTGTATGTGGGTCTATTCTTGTGTATGAACCGTTATTTAGAAGTACCAGGTTATTATTATTGATGAATTCTCTGATCATCCCTCCATTAGCATCTTCTTTTTTACTACCCCACAAAAAACTGTGACTATTAAAATCCCCAACGAAGAGTATGTTTTTTTTTGCTTTTTTCTAGAATGTTGTTTAGTTTGTGTATTTCTATTTTTTTACAGGGGTTGTAGAAATTTATTAATGTAAAACTGTATTGATTGAGGTATATTTCCAGTTTTTGATATTCCTCTTCTATAGGTGTTTTTATTTGTCTGAATGTAATGTTATTATGTATATATATGGCTAGTCCACCTCTATTATTATGAGGTCTATTTTTCACTACATAAGTATAATTAGGGATTTGAAAGATATTGTAGTCATTAAAAAAGGTTTCCTGAATGCATAATATGTCTGGTTTTTGTTTGAATTGGTTTTGAGTAAAATATGATTTATAAAAATTGGGCCCGTGTGCATTCATTGATTGTGCGTTCCACTGGACGATGCGTAAGTATTTGTTTTTAATTAAGTCGTTGGTGAAGGAGCTCCGTTCCTATATTGGTGATGTTGAGGCATCGCTTCGCTGCCTCCACCACTAGCTGTATCCTATTTGAATGTGTAGTTTCTGTTTCTAGATTATTGATTATAAACACGATAAACGTAAGAAAGTCTGCAGGATTAAGTGTAATATGCTGTGTATTGTTTGGGTTTAATCCGGGGGTAGTACCCAACCTTTTTGAAGGGACTGGGATTTTGGATTGTATGGGTGTAGGTTTTACCCTTTGCTGTTGTATAGGCTGAAATGTTTCTTGTAAGGATACTATTGGTGCACTATTTTCTTCTGTGTGGATTTTATATTGGTTTTTGTTGATGTTTTCTTTTGAAACTGTTGATTGTTTGTCTTTGGTTGCTTGTGCGTAGGTGACTTTGGTTTGTTTATATTATTTCGCTGCTTGAGCGTATGTCATTTTGTGTGTCGTTTTTGATTGTCTGTATTGCAATAGCCTCCTTATAAGCGTGGCAGCCTTTGTATGCCGAGGAGTGGTTTTCCCCATATTTTACACACTTCGGTGATTCCCCTTTTTTTTAACAATTTTCGAAGGTGTGTTATTCTCCGCATCTTACACAGCGCATGTTGTTTGGACATTGTCCTTGAACGTGTCCAAACTGCTGGCAATATTTATTGTAACATCTAATTACCGGGGGATGGAAAGTTTCTACCTTGTACGTTTGAAATTTCAGTAAAGTTAACCTTTTCAGGGGCTGATTCGCTTTTGAATGTTAATAAGACACTTGGTGTTTTAACAAGCTCCCCATTAATTCTTTTTTGAAATCTGGATGACGTCTTGTTCCATAAGTATTTTTTTAGATCATCGTCAGGTAGAGTTTTATCAACGTGGTGTATCACACCCTTACATGATTTTTGAAAGTTAGATATTGTTTGTGCCTCAATTCCTGCCAAGTTTGTAATATTCTGTACTGATTCCTGCTGTGCGGCGTCCTCGGCTTGCATTTTATTTCCAGTGTTCCGTTTGTCTTCCTCATGCTAATTATGTCCCCTACCTGTTTTTCACATCATTGTATATTTTAACTGGATTGATGTTGCTTATATTGTTATTTACTAGTATCCCCTTCAAGGTGACATTGAACTTATTGTTTGGGTTCCTATGGGGGTCGGGGTTCTCTACGATTTTTTTCTTCACTTACGCTGGGGTTTACCCTCTTTTTTCCTATTTACGGGAATCTACCCACCCTCGTCCTCTGCATCATTGCCAGAGGAATTGCGAGATATGTTAGAAGCAGATTCGAGTGGTGTGGCAAAATTAAACTCTGTCGAGGAATAGTTTGGGTCGTCCATGTTGGACTCCCCTGTAGTTTGTTATTGTTGTTAGATTTAGCGTTAGAGTTTGGGTGAGATCTGTTACGTTATGGTAGAAATGTAATTTGTAACCAGAGCTTATACCTTGTATATGACGATAATTCAGGACTTCCTGAGTTTGATATATCGCTATACTACTACTACTACTATTACTACAAATACTTCTACTACTACAAATACTCCTACTACAAATACTACTACTACTACTACAAATACTACTATTACTACTACTACAAATACTACTACTACAAGTACTACTATTACTAATTTTATTATTATGATTATACAACTACTACTCTTGCTACTACTACTAATATACTACTACGTCTATGCATGCATATTTTCCCTTCCAGCGCACCCCCGTTAATTGAAATTTCATGTTACAAAATTGTAAGGAATTTTATTTAGTCAAATTAACTTGTTGAGCCTCCCTGAACTCTATTTATTTATTTATTTGCAATCATTTATCTTCTAAATTACTTGTCATTATTCATTTCAAATCTTTTAAATGACTGGACATAATTTATCTTTCTAATCCGTCAATTCATGTACCTTATCTGTAAAGAGTTAGTGAGGGAGAAAGAGAGATGGATACGATACCAATGAAAAATCAAAACAACGATTCTTTCGTGAATACTTGGTGGCCCTGATAAGGGCCGTTGAAAATGGGGGTTCGCCGAGGCAAACTAGCTTGATTTAGCTGTCTTCTTTGGAAGCAACACGGCTTGGATGTTTGGCAGTACACCACCTTGTGCGATTGTCACACCACCCAAGAGTTTGTTCAGTTCCTCGTCGTTGCTGACGAGCATTACCGATTACCGGCGAGTTCCAAGATTTCGGCAGTCAAGTACTACTGTACTGTAGCCATGCATGTAGACGGATGCTCCAGCGCCTACCCTACATAGCTGCCCTAGAAATAGGTGGACACGTGCGTCCTACTTCATGGAACTGAAGACCAGCACGGGATGAGCGAGTCTTTGCCTTGGTTCGGGCCTTTCCACTCTTTCCTCTTCCAGACATGATGTTTTACTGATGAGATGAGCCGATAGCGAGTTGAAGATCAGACCGGAGCAGTGTGCATTCGTGTAATGACTCCTCACGGTTGGTTGGTGTTGGAGTTAAGTTGGCGCTCTTCAATCTAGTAGATTATCTGCGCCAGGTCGTTTTCCGACTTAGCTGGTAAGTCCCGCTTCAATGTCCTCGGCGTTAGACTAGTCTGACCTGTCATATAGCAATATGATTATGATTAGTTACCTCCACCATTAAATTGTGCGTTTTTGTACTTCATAGTATG